>NC_031989.1:12076750-12197902 GCF_001879085.1 Nicotiana attenuata
CCTCACACTCATCTGACCATCTGAACTAGGCACCCTTCTAGGTCAATTTGGTCATCGGGGCTGCAATAGAAGAAAATCCCTCCACGAACCGATGGTAATAACCTGCTAACCCCAAGAAACTCCGAATCTCGGTCGCTGAAGCTGGTCGAGGCCAATTCTTGACTGCCTCAATCTTCTTCGGGTCCACCTGAATACCCTCTGCTGATACAATATGACCCAGAAATGCAACCGAACTCAACCAGAACTCGCACTTCGAAAACTTAGCATATAATTGACTATCTTTCAGAGTCTAAAGAACCACTCTGAGGTGCTGCTCGTGCTCTTCTTGGCTGCGAGAGTACACCAAGATGTCATCAATGAAGACTATCACGAATAAGTCTAGATATGGCCTGAACACTCGGTTCATCAACTCCATAAACGCTGCTGGGGCATTGGTCAAACCAAATGACATGACTAAAAACTCATAGTGCCCATACCGAGTGCGGAACGCCGTCTTAGGGACATCGGACGCCCTAATCTTCAGCTGATGGTAACCAGATCTCAAGTCTATCTTTGAAAACACCTTTGCACCCTGAAGCTGGTCAAACAAATCATCAATCCTCGGTAGTGGATACTTGTTCTTTATCGTCACCTTGTTCAACTGCCGGCAATCAATACACATCCGCATCGAACCATCCTTCTTCCTTACAAATAACACCGGCGCACCCCTAGGAGAAACACTAGGCCTGATAAAACCCTTCTCTAGTAATTCCTGCAACTGGTCCTTTAACTCCTTCAACTCTGGCGGGGCCATGCGATACGGCGGAATAGAAATGGGCTACGTGCCCGGAGCCAGATCAATACAGAAATCAATATCTCTGTCGGGCGGCATGCCCGGCAGGTCTGAAGGGAAAACCTCAGGGAACTCTCGAACAATAGGAACAGAGTCAATAGAAGGAACCTCTGCGCTGGAGTCGCGAACAAACGCCAGATAAGCTAAACACCCCTTCTCGACCATGTGTCGAGCCTTACCATATGAAATAACTCTGCGAGCGGCATGACCTGAGGTCCCTCTCCACTCTAGTCGGGGCAATTCTGGCAAAGCCAAGGTCACGGTCTTGGCGTGACAATCTAAGATGGCATGATACGGGGACAACCAATCCATCCCCAATATGACGTCGAATTCCACCATATCTAATAGCGGTAAATCAGCACGGGTCTCAAAATTGCCAATACCCACTATACGTGAACAATGGACGCAATCCGCCATAACAAAATCGCTCACCGGCGTAGACACATAAACAAGCACTCAAAGAGTCACTGGGCATGACCCGATACGACGCAAACTAGGACCGAAGCTTCTCTACCACAAGCCAGAACAGTACCTGCACCTCCACCTCTAATATTTTTACCTCCACTTCTCCCATCTCTACCTCCACCTCTAATACCTTTACCTCCACCTCTCGCATCTCTACATCCACCTCTAACACCTTTACCTCCACAAAGCCTCCAGAGACGTAGCTGATCTATCACTGGTCTGTGTTGCAGCTCAGCTGAAGAAGCGGTACATGACCTCGCCATTCGCAAAAGAACGGAGTGGAAATTCAATCAGCATTTAAGAAACCAAATCGCACGACAAGAAAGAACAAATGAGAGATTTTTCCTAACTTAATAGACTCTAGGGAACAAGTACAGACGTCTCCGTACCTACCCCTCAGACTCTACTAAGTTTGTTCGTGAGTTGTGAGACCTATGTAACCTAGTGCTCTGATACCAACTTGTCACGACCCAGATTTCCCACCATCAGAGTCGTGATGGCGCCTACTCGTGGTAGCTAGGCAAGCCAACTTAATTACCTTTCATCAATAACAAATCTGTTAACAATCTTTAGCATAAAAAAGAAATATGGAATTTAATAATAACAATAGCGGAAGTCTAATTTATAAGTCTGAATCAAAACGCAGAATAGCCAACACTAGCCTCTACCCAAGATTTGGTGTCACATTACTCACGAACCACTAAGAATAAACTAAATACAAAGGTCTGAAAGAAATATAACAGTTGTCTGTCTCGAAAACAATGAGTCAACAGTCGAAAAGGAAAACATAAAGAAGAGACGCCGGGCCTGCGGACGCCTGCAAGGCTACCTCAGTCTCGTGATAATGAAAACCTGCTCCCATACTACTGCTGCTGTTGTTCCTCAAAACCTGGACCTGTGCATAAATGCACAGAAGTGTAGCATCAGCACAACCGACCCCATGTGCTGGTAAGTGTCTAGCCTAAACCCGGCGAAGTAATGACGAGGCTAGACTGGACACCACATAAACCTGTGCAGTTATAGATATACAGCGGAAATCGAATACAAAGCAATTACCAACATGGGAGGGGAAACATGCTATGGGGGGTTACAATAATAACAATAATCCAGAGTAACAACTAAAGCAACTTAGGTTCACAGTGAACAAGGAATCAATACCCAAATGTAAACACATAGCCTCAATAATTGTTGTGGCGTGCAACCCGCTCCATAATTACCATTGTTGCGGCGTGCAACCCGCTCCACAATATCATTGTTGCAGTGTGCAACCCGACCCATCTCACTTGTCATATATCATTGTTGCGGCGCGCAACCCGATCCTCATATGTTATTGTTGCGGCGTGCAACCCGATCCTCAATATCATTGTTGTGGCGCGCAACCCGATCCTCAATATCATTGTTGCGGCGCGCAACCCGATCCTCACATATTATTGTTGCGGCGCGCAACCCGATCCTCACATATTATTGCTGCGGCGCGCAACCCGATCCTCAATATCATTGTATAGTCCGACTCCCCAAACAACAGTCACAATTAAGGGGCATAAAAATAAGCAAATATTTGACAAACATCCCGGCAAGGGAAATAATCCAACAAGTTCAACCAAACGTCCCGGCAAGGGAATAATCAACAACGCTTTCTCTTTCTTACTTTTCTTATCTCAGGATATCACTGGAGCCCAAACTCCAAGAAATTTCTTATCTCATATTCCGTCACAAACAACAATATAACGACTTCCCAGTAAGGGGACAAAACATCATCTCAAATATTCCGGCAAGAGGATTACTATAACCACATTAGCCCCAACATCTAACCACCACAGCTATAACAAACCTATTACCACACTTAACCATATCAGCTATATCTAACCGATTACCTTACCTAACCACCCCATCTATAACTAACCTATTACATTACTTAACCACCTCAGCTATAACTATAGTCATCCCACGACACAAGGAAACATTAACCTAAGCGACCCTAGTATCCGTCAAGAGCACAATGCAGAGGAATCACAACCCAACAATAGCCCGTCAAGAGGGCAACATAATGATCTCTTCTCTTTCTCACTTTTACTTTCACAATTCGTTCTACAACTGGAGCCGACGCTCCTCAATGAAACAAGTCATTTCATATACTTTCAATATTCGTATCACAATTCGAGCCAATGCTCCTAGGAATCAAATTATCATATCATCATTCACATGTAGTTCACAACATATAGAAATACTCCAATAAACATGGAATTCACAATCAGTTCATGATAATCGCATTTTAAGGACTCACGGTCATGCTAGACACCAATGTATAGATACTCGTCACCATGCCTATACATCGTACTCGATCACATAGCAATTAGCAACAAGACTCAACTCTTATTCCCTCAAGCTAGGGTTAAACCAAACACTTACCTCGGTCCCAAGAATAGCAATCAACCTTCAAAGACCGCCTTTCCTCTATAATCCGACTCCGAAACAGTGATATCTAGGCATGATTAATTCAATAATATCAATATAGACTCAATGGCAACATCCCATAGCCTAGATATGAATTTTCTAGCATTCTTCCAAAAATACCAAAATTAGACACCGGGCCCACATGGTCCAAACTCGAGGCTCGGACCAAAACCCGATCACCCATAACCCCACGAATCCAAATATGTAATTTGTTTGAAGATTCGACCCCAAATTGAGGTTGAATCACCCAAAATTCTCAAAACCCTACTCTGCCCAAAACCCTTAATTTCTACTTTGTTTTCATGATTTAGGGCTAGGAAATTAGTAATTAGATGAAGAAATAATGAGGGAATGATGTTAAGATTACTTATCCAAAGAGTTATGGAGGAAGGAGAGCTTGAATTTCGTCTATGGAGGGTTTAAAAGGAGAGCTCGTGTGAAAAGAATGAAGGAATCCCGTCACTGGTTCTGTTTTTAGGCTTTAAAATAACTGGGCGTTTTTGGTCTATGCGATCGCGGGGCAATTGATGCGATCGCATAGAGGAGTGGAAGCTTGGCTTCCGCGATCGCAGAACAATTCGTGCGTTCGCATAGAAGAAGGGAAGCCAAGACTTTTGGGCGAAGTGTAAAGCTGTGCGATCGCGTAGAGGTGAGTGCGATCGCATTGAAGAAACTGGTCAGACTATGCGATCGCGGGACAACTTATGCGATCGCGTTGAAGAAATTTGGAAATGCCTGGAGAAGACTCTATGCGATCGCAGGAATGGAGTCGCGATCCCAGAGAACAAATTCTCTGAACACCAGAAGCAGAACTTCTACAACAACTCTAAGGCCAAAAACACCCCGAACCACCTCCAATTCACTCCCGAGCCCTCGAGGCTCCTAGCCAATCACACACACTAACTCAGTAACGTCCTACGAACTTACTCGAGCGATCAAATCGCCAAAATAACATCAAAGTCATTGAATCAAGCCTCAAAATCATCATTTTCATTTCAAACCTCATAAACTTCTAACTTTAGATATTTAGGTCCGAAACACGTCAAACGACGTCTGATTTCGACCAAACTTCACAGAAAGCACTTAAACAATATATAAGACTTGTGTCGGGCGTCAGAACCAAAATACGAGCCCGATACCACAGTCTTTTAATAAATTTTCATTTCCATTTTCCTTATTAATTTCAGAAAAACAATTTCACAGAAAAATTCATTTCTCAGGCTCTAGACCTCGGAATTCGACTCCGGGCACATGCCCGAGTCCCATATTTTTCTACGGGCCTTTCGGGACCGTCCAATCTCGGGTCCGGGTCCGTTTACCAAAAATGTTGACCGAAGTCAACCTTATACGTATTAATATCAAAATTCTTCAAATTTTTCACAGAATTCACATATTTCAACATAAAAGCTTTTCCGACTACGCGCCCGGACTGCGCACGCAAATCGAGGCAAGTAAAAAATAAGGTTTTCAAGGCCTCGGAAGCACAGAATGAATGAGGAAACAGGTGATGACCCTTTGGGTCGTCACACCTATTAGAATGACTCAAACTAGGAAGTGCATCTCCTAGGATTGGTAGTTCAGATTAGGAAGTGCGTCTCCTATTGGAGTAATTATTTAGATTAGGAAGTGTGTCTCCTATTGGAATAACTCAAACTATGAAGTGCGTCTCTTAGGATTGGTTGAAAGGTTTAGACTAGGAAGTACATTTCCTAGGATTAATGATTCATTTTAGGAAGTGCGTCTCCTACTGGAATTGCTCAAACTAGGAAGTGCATCTCCTACGAATGAGGTTGAAAGGTTTGGACTAGGAAGTGCGTCTCCTAGGATTGATGGTTTAGATTAGGAAGTGTGTCTCTTATTGGAATGAGTCAAACTAGGAAGTGCATCTCCTGCGAGTGAGGTTGAAAGTTTTGGACTAGGAAGTGCGTCTCCTTGGATTAATGGTTCAGAGTAGGAAGTGCGTCTCCAATTGGAATGACTCAAACTAGGAAGTGCGTTTCCTATGAGTGAGGTTGAAAGGCTTAGAGGGAATGTAACCAGGGGTTGGCGCCCTGTATCACTGAGCAAGTATATAATCAGGGGTTGGCGCCCTGTATCAGTGAGAAGGAATGTAACCAGGGATTGGCACCTTGTATTACAGTGGAACCTCACTAAGGATTAGTGTACCTTATCGGAAAATACCGTTGGGATTGGTGTACCCTATACTAAATATGCGACTAGGGAGTGGTGTTCCCTATGTCAAAATGAGACCTCAACTAAGGGCTGATAGACCTTGTGCTGGGGCAGTAGCTGATGATGTGATTATTGGCATATATAGAAAGAAAAAGCAGAGACTTTGAAGAATTTACCTTTGGTGATATTCGTCCTTTGAGAACTTCATTTCTACACTACTTTGTTTCCTGCTTTCAAAAAAGAAAGATTTGTGAGTTTTAAAGTGGTGGTCAGTTTGTGGCTAGATGCCCTGAGTAACTTGAATTTGCAGCCACCTTACTGAAGAAGAACTGATTCTTTTAGTGCGGTGCCGATTTCTCGAATATTCTGTATTGCTTTTGTCATGACCCAAACCGATGGGCTGCGACGGGCACCCGGTACCTTACTCAACCGAGTACCAACGTAACATATCTTTCATATCATTCTATCATAGGTAAATGAATCGGAGTAAAGCATGAGGGAATACAAACTTATACATATGAAGTACGGCCTATAAGACCAAAATAGCCACTCGTATACTGAACATGGGCCGACAAGGCCATACAATCTTTTACATAAATGACATCTGTCTACAAGCCTCTAAGAATACATAATTTTCATAAAGGTCGGAACAGAGTCGCGCCATACAAGACAATATACGTCTAAATCATACTAACCAATGAAGCAACTCCGAAGCAAATGGAGCGCACCAACATCTTTCGCTGAGCTGATAGCCTACTTAGAGGGCTCTCGACCTGTCTATCGGGACCTGCGGGCATGAAACGCAGCGTCCCCAGGAAAAAAACACGTCAGTGCGAATAATGTACCGGGTATGTAAGGCACATAAATAAGTACATAGCAGACATGGAAGAAACATAGAGTAAATGACTCAATCTGTAAGTCTGGATAACTCTGTAAATCATGAAATACTTATAGTGTCATGCATATGCGTATGAATGTCATGTCGTGCATATGTACATGTATTCAAACATCATCAAGCCTCTGAGGGCATCCCATCATATTATTCAGCCACTGTGGAAAAATCATCAACGTATACCAGCTGATCAGGTGGTGGTGCGTATATAACGCCATAACCTTTTCCGTATCCCATATACATACATATATACGTGTATATAACGCCATCTGGTCATGGGTCAATGTACATGAATGCAATGCATGAAAAGTACGTTAATAAAACCTTTCGGAATGTCATAAGACCATTTTGACTTTGAGTAATATCATAGAGTAAACTCTTTTCAACTTTCGTATTTTTCTGAGACTCATGAACAGATGATAGAGTATTATGACACATGGAAATTCAAGAACATAGATATCATATCTCTAATACTTCTACGAATAGAGTCATTTATGAAATTTGTGCATTTGCTCATTTCGTTTGTGTCATATAGATCATGCCAGAAGAAAGAAGGGATAGCCTTAACATACCTGGAGTAGGGAAAAATCTGTATAATATTCTTTGTATGAGCTCGAATCGTCACTGTTTTAACGTTTTAATTGTTGAAAGCTTTGAAGTAGCTAATGTTCTGTGGAATTGTAAAAGTCCTAAGGTTCTGATTGATGAAAGTTTTTGAAATAGCTAAATAAAACTAATGTCTTCAAGACATGAACAAGAAGGCTAACATTTTTGAGTTTTCGCCAAACTTTAATGTCTTTGAGTTGTGTAATAATTCACAAGACATTGTGAGCGTTACTGTGTTAAAACACAAAATCAGAAAAAAACTGTTAGAAGAATTAAAGAAATCTGGAAAATAGTAGTGAATCAGAAATATTCCGAGTCCACAAGTTTCTTGTGTGTCCTTAAGGAATTTTAACCCCCTCACAAGTTGCCAAGGTAATGGATTAAATCCTTCCAGGATAAAATGAAAGAAACCTTCCTGCAACAGTGGCAATACAAACTGCAGGATCCCAACGAACTCAAAGAACGGAGCAAAATCACACTTACAAATTGGAGAGAGAGACTGCGAATTAGGATGCAGTATATTCAAAAAGAAAGAAGTTCTGGAGTGTTTTTCGTGTGTAGAAAATGGAGCCTTGCCTCAGAATTTATAGGCAATTATCAGAAGAGGTGTCTGGAAAAGGTGCCTTTTCAGAAGAATACGCTGCCTGCGGCGGTTACGGCAGAACCGCGGTCAGAGAGGCTCTCTGAATCTGCCTGCCGCGGTTCTACCACGGTTACGGCAGAACCGCGGCCAGAGAGTCCCTCTGAATTTCTAGCGTATTTTCAGCAGTGATTTGGCATTTAATTAATTATTAAATAATTAAATAAATTTTGTCCAAAAATAATCTTATCGATCGATCATTTGACAAATCCAAATCCAAATCCAAATCCGAATCCGAATCCGAACCCGAACCCGAACCCGAACCCGAATCCGAATCCGAATCCGAATCCGAACCCGAACCCGAACCCGAAGCCGAAGCCGAAGCCGAAGCCGAAGCCGAAGCCGAAGCCGAAGCCGAAGCCGAAGCCGAAGCCGAAGCCGAGCCGAGCGAGCGACGACGACGGCGCGAGGTTCATTCTCTTCAACTCCTTTTAAGAGCTTTAAGAAGTGATTCTATATATAAGCACACAAATGTGATTGTCCCTCACCAATGAGGGACAAAGTGCAAGACAAAAGTTCACTTCTTCAAATTTTCATTTTTTCCCTCCATTTTATTTCCCTCCATTTCCAATTCACACTTCTTCTACTTTAAAGCCCAATGGCTTAAAGTCCAACAGACATGTAGTGTGCTTTCCTTTGTTATTTAATTTCCACCTATCAAAGAAATGACTTAGTCATTTCTTTACAATGTGGCTAGCTGCCACGTTAGAGGGGGTGGAATTTATTAAATTTTATCCATTTATTAGTTAATTAGGTAATATCCCGTTATCCGGTAATTAATCAATTACCCGTATAATTAAGAATTATTTCCACTTACTTAAAATATTACTCACTTTTCACGTACCTTACTATCATGGCCATGTGGTACCTTGTATGATACTAGTCCATTAATACCGGGTATTTTAGCTCGGGCCCTATTTTATCCCAAAATGCCAAATTTCAACGAAATTCATTTTCTTTGACTTGCTTCCCCTCTCACCTTCATGAATTTACTCATCACTTATAATCCTTATAATCTCCAAATAATCTTTTCCTTGGACTGATGTCAATTACCTTACGAAAAATATAACGTACAATACTACAAGGTGCAACATCATCGTAACTTAATACTGCGAAGCTTAACATCACCGTAATGT
The DNA here is from genome assembly GCF_001879085.1 of Nicotiana attenuata. Taxonomy (NCBI): domain Eukaryota; kingdom Viridiplantae; phylum Streptophyta; class Magnoliopsida; order Solanales; family Solanaceae; genus Nicotiana; species Nicotiana attenuata. The sequence goes on from NC_031989.1 coordinate 12,085,948, forward strand.
AATACTGCAAGGCGTAACATCATCGTAATGTAATACTGCAAGGCGTAATATCATCATAATATAATACTGCAGGACGTAACATCATCGTAATATTGCGGGATGTAACATCATTCCCCCCTTTGGAACATTCGTCCTCGAATGTTGACTGATGCTCTTATCATTTTCATAACTTATAGCTCTTGTGAATACTTTAATACTCTCCTTGTCATTTAAGCAGTTTCTCTATGAATAAATCCAAAGTCTAGGGTATTCCCCCCTTTAGTCTTCTTGCTCATATCATGACTTGTGGTCGAAATCTTTCTAATCTCGCGACAGCTGCTACCTCCTGTCATGCGGCCTGTATGACCCTGGCGTTGTAAGTGTGCTTATGCAATTCATCTTTCCTTTTTCCTTTTAGCTTTTAGTCAATCTCTTGGCCTTACTTTGTAAACATATACAAGGCTTAATAAGATGCCTCTCTGGGCATCTATAGGTGTACTGAAGTTCTTCGCTCGATACTTTGTAGAACTTGCGAATATGGCCATATCTTATTTCATAGATCTGGTTATCCATTCGTATGGCTTTACTGCATATACATGGTTCATACTATACCATAATTTTTACTTCAATTTATCATTACTGAGGTATGCTTACCAAACTCCTAGTTATTTTTGTTGTCTATCCTTAGGCATAAATCTCAGTTCTTTAATGCTCCTTCATTACCGTTCGTCTTAAGAAGGATGGCGTAATCTCATGCCATGCTTTGTAACTTGTATCTGTCCATTTTTGATTCACCTCATGGGGGGTATCCTAATCTCGTGCCGTCAGTGAAATCCTTTCTCCTTCTCTTCTTCTTCTTCTTTTTTTTTCTTTTCAAATCATTATTCAAACGAAGGCCCAAACGTCTTCCTTTATCTGTCACAATTATGTCCTCATTTTATTACAAGGTCAGCATTTTATTCTTTCTAAATGCTATTAATCTTAGACTCCTTTGAGTTCATTCAGGCTATACTGAACTTTCAATAACTTAGAGAAACCATTATCTCTCTTGTTTTTATGGACTTAATCCTGAGGACTTATCCATTCTCGACACCTTTTCACTTGCCTTTCCTTATCCTTACTCATGTTTTCTTAAAACTTTGTCGCTCTACCATACTTTAGCTTGCGACCTATATATATATCTATTTATACTACTCGCAACTTTCCTTCACCTTGCTTACACCATAGATTTCCTTATGTTATTCTGGAATGTCAAGCGAGACATCACATCGTCTCTAACCCTTCTCTACTCTCTTAACTAGATTTCTCAGTACTTAGAAACCATAGGCTGGAAGACAGGCCACTGACGATGCCACTATTATTCCCGGTTATTGGATCCCCACGCTTCTAGCCTTCTATCCAAAGTATGGACTATTCACAACTTTCTGCATTTGAGTATCTCGTACGTTGTTCACCTTTACCTTACTTACTTAAAATCTCGCATCATATCTTCTATTTCTTTCATAACCTCCCTTCCACGTAGGTATGATTCATACCACAACTTGAAGCTCTATTATAATACTACAATCCGACGGGAGCTTCATACTGACTTCATATGAGGCTGTTACTTTTTTTTAACTAGATTTATCATAGAACCGTTATAGACTATGGTTGTTGTACTATCTCTCTCATACCTCTGATTTTAAGGGAGATCCTGCAATGTTCTCGATCACGATGTTTCTATTTTTCTGGGTCCAATAATCAAACTCCTGATTTACTTGGGTGGTGTAACTCTTTAGTTTCCTCCTTCTTCTGATCGGCCTTTACGTCGGCTTAAGCTATCTTCAGATCTATTGTTCCTGGTATTATTTATTCTGTTTAGCCTTTCATGGGCACTGAGGAATATGCATGATACAATCCTTTAATAATTTAATCTTTCGTTTATGACCTGGGCTCAATTATTTCTTTTAACGTATACCAGAATCTTCTACGGCTGTATATGCTGCACGTATAAAACTCTGAACCCTTATGTGCGTTCATAACATAACCAACTCTGGATCATTGATCGAATAATTCCTTCATTCCATTTTAGCTTTCTTTCAACGTAAGCTATTACTTTTCTCGGTCTTTCTGCCCCCTTGTTGCGTCCATACTTAGCTCATCTTAGTGCCCACACATGCAGAGTTTTCGTGCAACTCATATTATCTCGAATATTACATTTAATTTTACTTCCCGTTCATTAACCACGGTAGGTGCCACTTTCCTTTGTAGTGCTTACAATGTTGTTGTGAGACTGTTGTTACACGACCATTTCCTCTTTAGGTCATTGTGCTTAAGTTGAAGCCTTCTTCCTTATTTCCTCAGCTAGTCTTTCGTTGTAGTACTTAGGGAGAAATCTTGACCCTCGTAAAGCTGTGAGCTTATTACAGACCTTTTGATGTCCTTCCTTGCCTATAATTATCCGTAGTTGCTTACCTCAGTGCCCTTGTGCTTGTATGGTTGCTTCAGAATTGACATTTTTAGTTCCTTCCCAGTGGCACTTTCTTTTATCCCTGTAACACCCACACGGTACCTTTAACTACCCCGACTTCTATTTGAATATATCTAAAGTATTATAATGACATTACTGCGAGGCTAAATTCTCCATGTTGAGGTTTACTACATTTATCTTGCATGATCTGCTGATTTGTCTGTAAATTCTTGTCTAGTCATGACTAGGCTCTTCCTGAATCAACTACTAATTACTCGTCGGCCCATTCTCATATCCATATTCTGCGTAATCTTTCTTGTGTTATTTCCTTGTCTTAACTTACCTCACGTGTTGGCTCCTTATCTATCAATGATATCCCGGGCAGGAAACCATACTTTCCTTTTTTTTTTTGACTTCATGCTTACATGACGTCCTGGAATCATAGCATATCTGTAACATTTGGATAAGTGAAATCTCATCCCTTTCTAATTTTTATCACATTCTTCCTTTATCATTCCATATTCCCCCATTTAGGGGAGTACTAAGACTTGGAGCTATGACAACCTGCCTATAGATGTTTTTCCTCTTCATCTTTGGCGTCCTTTCACATTATCGATGACCCTTACTCACTTACGGTAGTCCTTTTGTACCAAGGATAACAAAATTCCTCACTCGCGATGGTGACATTTAGTATAACTGGCACATACAGTCGCTTAAGCTTAACTTTGCTCACATTGCTTGCCTTAGGGAAGCGTCTTCCTGAATGACCATCCTTTGAATTTCTCTTGAATCTTCTTCTGTTGTCCATTCAATTATCGCCAGAAAACAATCTGAAATTCACATGATGCTGCCGTTATCAAATCACTCAGTCCCTAATTCATGTTTAGTTTATCTTGTTCACCAGCCCATACTGATTTCTATTATTCTGGGGTTTAATTCTCCCTTTTGGTAATCACGTTAGAGTCACGAACTTATTCCTTGAGATGAGGATATGACTTTATGGCATATACTCTTTTGTTGTCCTAAGGCCTATCACCTCTCGTCTCGTCATTCACTTGACTAGACTCTGTGATACTGATATTTCTTCTTCTTTTTTCCTACCAACGTTATCCATGTATCACACCTTATTCATAATGCTTCCTTATCTCTCTTCTCATTACTCTGCTAATATTTCTGCATATCCCTTTTCTTGTGAAAACATCAACACGACCTTCTTTCGCTTTTAGCTTTCCTTGCTTCATTCATCGGCTCTTCAGGTTGCTCAATATGCTCGCTCTACTAGGGACGAGAGTCACCCTAAGGTAATATTTATCCTTTCCAGGCTTTCAGTGCCTATCATCTGATTTTTTTTTTATCATGCTAGTATTCACATCTAATTGTAATATTCTAGAGTGCACCATCCGCGTGTCTCACAAGGAGATCTATTAACATATTTGCAATATCCTTCGGCAATGTCAACTGATACAAGCAATCCATTCACCAATTTGGGTTACCCTAACCCCAGCCGGTTTTTGATTTCCCGTCCTTCTCCTAACTATACCTGTTAGCCCCGCAGGGCATAACTGAAATGGGTGTGACCAATTGCACATACCTCTTGTTACTGTTGAACATAACTCAAAAAGCTTATGTTCCTCTGCCCGAATTATAAACACTGTTAACCTTTATTAACTGGGCGCCTCGTACCCTTCTTCATCTTGCTTCTTTTGCTTGTTGAAACTTGTATTTATCTTCTTAATCTCTCATTGTCTTTCACCATAAAGGTGGATAGGCATTTTTGCCATAAGGCTTCTTATCAGAAAGCTTACACCTTTCAGTACACCCATGATCCGCTATAGATCTCACATTTACTTATCATAGGCATCATACAAAAAGTGAATTCCTCTAACTCAGCTATTCCATAGATATCTCTCTTTCCGACCTTCTTTCCGTATGTAGGTATCGTCTTATTACGAATAAAATAGAATTCAAAATTTGAATTCTTATAAGTGAGCTCTACCACATGATCTAAAGTAAGAAGAAAGAGTGACAGTCCTAAATGCCCTGTAGCCTCCTGCTTGTAAGTGTGGTGCACGGCAAACCCATAAACAAGACTCTACTAGACACGGCTTGTAGACTCCCTAGGACAGAACTGCTCTGATACCACTTTTGTCACGACCCAAACCGATGGGCAGCGATGGGCACCCGGTATCTTACTCAACCGAGTACCAACGTAACGTATCTTTCATATCATTCTATCATAGTCAAGTGAACCGAAGTAAAGCATGAGGGAATACAAACTTATACATATGAAGTACGGCCTATAAGACCAAAATAGCCACTCGTGTACTGAACATGGGCCGACAACCATACAATCTTTTACGTACATGACATTTGTCTACAAGCCTCTAAGAATACATAATTTTCATAAAGGTTGGAACAGTCCCGCCATACCAAACAATACACGTCTAAATCATACTAACCAATCAAGCAACTCCGAAGCAAATGGAGCGCACCAACATCTTCCGCTGAGCTGATAGCCTACTTGGAGGGCTCTCGGCCTATATATCGGGACCTGCGGGCATGAAACGCAGCATCCCCAGGCAAAAAGGGATGTCAGTACGAATAATGTACCGAGTATGTAAGGCACATAAATAAGTACATAACAGACATGGAAGAAACATAGAGTAAATGACTCAACTTGTAAGTCTGTATAACTCTGTAAATCATGAAATACTTATAGTGTCATGCATATGTGTATGAATGTCATGTCGTGCATAGGTACATGTATTCATAACATCATCAAGCCTCTGAGAGCATCCGATCATATCATTTCGGCCATTGTGGGCAAATTCATCAACGTATACCAGTTGATCAGGTGGTGGTGCGTATATAACGCCATAATCTTTCCCATATCCCATATATATATATATATATATATATATATTTACGCGTATATAATGCCATCTGGTCATGGGTCAATGTACATGAATGCAATGCATGAAAAGTACGTTAATAAAACCTTTCGGAATGTCATAAGGCCATTTTGCCTTTGAGTAATATCATAAAGTAAACTCTTTTCAACTTTCGTATTTTTCTGAGACCCATGAACAGATGATAGAGTATTATGACACATAGAAATTCAAGAACATAGATATCTCTAATACTATGAATAGAGTCATTTATGGAATTTGTGTATTTTCACGTTTCGTTTGTGTCGTATAGATCATGCCAAAAGAAAGAAGGGATAACCTTAACATACCTGAAGTAGGGAAAAATCCGCATAATATTTTTTGTATGAGCTCGAATCGTCACTGTTCTAACGTTTTAATTGTTGAAAGCTTTGAAGTAGCTAATGTTCTTTGGAATTGTAAAAGTCCTAAGGTTCTGATTGATGAAAGTTTTTGAAATAGCTAAAGAAAACTAATGTCTTCAATACATGAACAAGAAGGCTAACGTTTCTGAGTTTTTGCCAAACTTTAATGTCTTTGAATTGTGTAATAATTCACAAGACATGTAGTGCCATTTCCTTTGTTATTTAATTGCCACCTATCAATGAAATGACTTAGTCATTTCTTTACAATGTGGTTAGCTGCCACGTTAGAGGGGGTGGAATTTATCAAACTTTATCCATTTATTAGTTAATTAGGTAATGTCCCGTTACCCGGTAATTAACCAATTATCCGTATAATTAAGAATTATCTCCACTTACTTAAAATATTACTCACTTTTCACATACCTTGCTATCATGGCTATGTGGTACCTTGTATGGTACTAGTCCATAAATACCAGGTATTTTAGCTCGGGCAATATTTTATCCGAAAACGCCAAATTTCAACAAAATTCATTTTATTCGACTTGCTTCCCCTCTCACCTTCATGAATTTACTCATCACTTATAATCCTTATAATCTACAAATAATCTTTTTCTTGGACTGCTGTCAATTACCTTACGACAAATTCAACGTACAATACTACAGGGTGCAACATCGTCATAACTTAATACTGCGAAGCATAACATCACCGTAATTTAATACTGCAAGGCGTAACATCATCGTAATGTAATACTGAAAGGCGTAATATCATCGTAATTATAATACTGCAGGACGTAACATCATCGTAATATTGCGGGGTGTAACAGCATTTTGGAGACCTAGGCTTTCCGTCATCGCCCCTGACTGTTTCGTATCCGGATGTCACACACCCTTTGGCGATTTTTTTCTTTAAAAATCAAACTTGATTATCTTGCGCCCAGTATCAGTTTATGTCTGTCGTGCTATCAACTTTGCCCATGAAGCAACTCTTGCTTAGCGACCTTTTTAAATTCTTCGAAATACTTTGTTCGGCTTATAAGAGGAAATCACAGTTGGTTTTGCCTTTGTCAATTCCGTGTATGCCCCACATCATCTGTTTTGCACTTCCGGGAAATTATGACCAATTTTGTGGCCCTTTCTTTGTTGGATTTCTAAGCAAATAGACCAGCAAAGTTTTCTCTTTGGAACTTCCGTTTGCATGAACCCTCGGATCTTGTTTAACTTCAACAACTTATTGGGCATGTTGCTCCCTGGGTATGTCCTCTTTGATGTGCTAGGATAGACAGTTAGAAAGCTGGTAACAGATTAAGCATTTCTTTTTTGTTTTAAAAAAAGACTGACTCAAGATAATAATGCAAATGGACACAATGACGCGATGTAAAAGTGAAAAGGAATAGTATTTAACTGAAAATGCTACTTTAGGGGAAAAGAAAGAAAGAAGGGGATCTTTTGAATGTGGTAGCCAACATTAATGATCATGACATGCATTATGGACTGAGCGGCCAAATCTATCCAACGAATCTATCTTTTCATCTTCTTGATCTTTTTCGTCTTTGAAGTTGGCCTCTTTGTGCCAATCTATTGCAACAAATCACAGCTCACCTTCGACCAGCAGTGCCCCGAAAGGTTTTCACCAACCAGCCTCTCTTATATATTTATCTCACTTACCATTGCGTTATAGTGCCCAAGAGGGTTTTCACCAACAAGACTCTCTCATTTTCATTCATTATCTTCTTCTTCTTACTTTTTTTTTTCGAGCAACTTGACATTGTTCTATGTCGTGTGACAATTGTTGCTTATTGTGTGCTTCCGATGGCGTTCTAAAAGACTAATTGGAAGGTCTTTATTTGGAAGGCTTTTGGAGAGGGATAGAATAAAAAGGGTCGCATTAAGGCTCAAAATAAACTCAAGATGATAGGATTGAATATTTACAACTCTTGGGATCGACTTTTCGTAAAAACATAAAAAAAATCTGCCCGAGTTTTAGATACTGGGGAATATTTATTTTTGATTTTGTTAGACTGAACCCTAGCGTAGAGCTGCCTATGTATCCTTTAAAAGAATCAAGTCAAACGTAGTTCAAACTAACACGAAAGCTTTCGCTTTTTTTTTTTGTCCATCATTTTTCTTTTCTTTTTCTTTTCTTCTTTTTTTTTTAAGACAAATTGACCTAGCTACTATTTTCTGGTGGCATAGATTTTTGACTCTTTTTGTTTTGGACTTTGACTCTATAGTTGATTCCAAAAGAGGGGGTCAAAAAATAAAAATAAAAAATAAAACAAGCTCAAAAGAGGTGACGAAAGGTATAAAATATTTGGGTAGCAGAAAAAGGGTCTCCCAGCCTCAAGAATGCCAAAGGTTCTATCTCTTCTCAGGTTTGGCATTGATGGACATGATTGCCTTCTTGATTTTGCAAAGCGTATAGCTCCAGTTAATATCTTGTTCGCAACAAATGACCTTTGACAAATTGGAGCCACCTTTTCTTGGTCTTTGCCTTGATGTGAAATGATGCACTTCACTACCAACTAATTCATTTTAAATTCTCTGGAATGCACCTTCTTCGAAGATTTGGATCATCTTCCTTGATATGATTAGATTATGGAAGGCCGTGACCAAAACCCTTTCACTGATTAGTCCAACCAAACTTCAAGACAGGTTCTTGACATTTTTTACCAAACCGTCCCATATTCTTTATCATTGTAAATCATCCGGAAAATGCATGCTTGGTCATGACATTTAGGGTGCCATTATCTTGGACCACGATCATTCCTTCTTGAATCATAATTTCTATTTCCCTTTTTAGAGCCCGAGAATTCTCAATGCTATGTCCCTGGATATTAGAATGGTACATGCACCGTACAGAAGGGTCAAAACCTTTTGCATATAGATCAAGAACATACCCTTGAAGCGGCTCAATCATGCCACAATGTTTTAGCCTTTCAAACAAACTTGTGTAGGATTCTATGATTGGTGTGAAATTTTCCCTCTGCTTATGTTCCTTTTCGTACTCTTGTTTTGGACGAGGGTTGTAGGGTGATTGAGAGTTCTGTTGTCGCGGACAAAGGTATGCCAAAGATGGGGCCCGCATCTGCTGGTGATTGGATGGTTTGGCGTAAGACTGAGCATTGAATGTTGCATACTGTGGAGCAAATGAGTATCGTGGATCCGGGGGTTGAGATGCTCCCCTTTGGCCTCTTTTTGCCCGTGATGCCATCATGGACTCTTCATCTTTCTTCTTTTGGTTAACAAGGTTGTCCGGCCTATTATAGATTCTTAAGTGGCTGATTTGGGAGCCGCTTGACTTATAATTCGGCCAGTATTGAGGCCATTCTCGACCATTTCTCCTATCTTGATTGCATCAGCAAAAGGAATGCCCATTGCGGACATCATATTTTGAAAATAATCAGGGTCCTGAGCCTGAAGAAAGACAGTGATTAACTCATGATCATCCATTGGTGGCTTAACTCTAGATGATTGCTCTCTCCACCTAACGGCATACTCCCTAAAGCTTTCAGTCGGCTTTTTCTTCATATTGGAAAGGGAATTGCGATCTGGCGTAATATCAATGTTGTACTGAAATTATTTAACGAAGGCATGGGCCATGTCGTCCCAAACATGCCGGTGAGAGATATCTTGGTCAATGAACCATTCAGAGGCTACCCCTACCAAACACTCCCCAAAATAAGCCATCAGCAACTCTTCATTTCTTCCTGCAGCCCTCAGCTGGTTGCAGTACCTTTTCAAGTGGGCGATAGGGTCCATCATATTTCTCAAATTTTGGGGTCTTGAACCCTGGTGGCAAATGGATGTGAGGGAACATGCATAGATCACTGAATGAAACACTTTTGTGACCACCTAGTCCTTGTATGTTCTTTATGTTCTGCTCAAGACTTTTCATTTTTCTGGCCAACTCATCTGGCTCTCCTGTCTTTACAGCCTTTCCATTTTCTGCAGGTAACTCAAACTGTGGGGTCTGATTGTGTGGAGCCGAACCCTTAAAAACCATATCTGGAGAGTAGTATTGGCCATTATAGGCATGAGATGGTGGCTCGATGTTTGACGTTGATACAAGAAGTGGTGGCGCGATTGTATATTCTGGCGCGCTAGACACGACAAGAGTGGTGTTCCTAACCGGTGTAGCTGGAGGTCGCACATTAGAGGTACCAGGGGCGCTAGGGAAGCTATAGTTTGGCACATACCCTGGTGGTAGAATGTGATCGCTCGTTGCATGGAGCAGCGGTTGAGTAGCCAGGGGTACAGTTGAAGTTCCCTCTGAGGGACCTTGAGGCGGAGGCTGATCGGAGACCCAAGCCTGAGATACATCAGACAGTTGTTGTTTCAATCTTCTTACTTCCTCCGACTCTTCCTCAACTGACTGACCCTGGGGATCGTCACTAACCAACTCAATTTCATCATTGTTTGTCATTGCTACTTTAAGATCTGGTGAAGTAATGATGTGTTGCCAGCTGTAAGCACGTAATTTTTGCCCTATATGAAATTCTCCTATAAAATCCAAGAAGATAGAATATTGTTATAATTATTTTCCATTTTAGGAATTTTTATAGATTTTTATTAACATGTTGCATTTTTTCTTGCATGTTTAATTTTATTTAAATCATGAAAAAATAAATACCAAAAATGTCGCGCATCGCATTTAGGATCTAGTTTTATATTTTTAGGATTAACCGGTAATTATTTATTTTATAAAAATCAAAAATCACAAAATGCTTCATTTTTACACTTTTTCCTTTTATTGATTTTTTTCTCTTTTAGTAATTAGCTAATTAGTTTAATTTCACATTTTGGATAATTTCTGGATTTTAATTTGTAGGTTTTTAATTAAAAGAAAAAGGAAAATTAGAAAATAAAAGAAAGAATCGAAAAAGAAAGGTTTGTCTCGTGAAATTGGACCAAAATTAATGCTGAGCCCAAAGCCTATATCCAAATCTGTCCAAAACCCAATAACCCACTCAAAGCCCAATCTCCATACCCAAATACTCATTACCCTTTGCCCTAATCCCTCACATAAAAGGGGAGCTAAGGCACAAAAAGAGATTAGATTTTGGAGATAAGGAGAGACCCCTCTATCTAAGACCCTCCAGCGCATCCTTCTTCTTCTTGAATCCATCTTTTCTCCATTTCCCTCATCCGAAATTCTCATAAACACACACACGCACGAAATAGGAAGAGAAGGCAAGTTCGAAAACAAAAAAAAAAAAAAAAAAAAAAAAAAAAAAAAAAAAAAAAAAAAAAAAAAAAAAAAAAAAAAAAGATCCGAAAACCAGATCTGAAAACCCCAAAGCCTTGAAAACAAAGGAAAACTAGGATTTCAAGGAAGATTCGCAAAGGAATCGACTACTGGAGTTTCAAAACTCAATTTCTTTTTTTGACTCGATCTTTGAGATGCGGAAGTGTGTTTGCTCGCTGATTTCGCTGCTTTATTCTGGAACGGACCAGGCTCTTACTGTAGCAGCTATTTACAGCTTTCATTTGGTTTGTTTCAATCATTTTGCTGTTTGATTAGGTATGTTTTGACTCTTTTGTATTATACCTTATTCGAATGTTCTAAAATGTTGATATTTTAAATGAATATTGTTTTTGTTGCCTAATCTCCACGTATGCGCTGTTGTCGAAATAATTTGCTCATTAGATTTAAATATGCTCACGTTGACTTATTAAGCGAGTCATGACCAATATATCAAGATATGGCAGTGATGTTTGTTTCTTCGTGGATCAAGATACAACAGTCAAACTTGCTTCTTTCTCTTCTTATTGGAGGATTTTTATATGATGCCTTGGCCATTTACATTTCATAAAGAGATGCTTCCTTTGTTGTGGGAATCAGTTTATTTGTCATTAATTGTTATAGTTTGCCTGCGGCAGCCAATTTTGATTATTTCCAGATCTGTTAATTGTGTGAGTTTAGCCCCTTTAGTAAGATAATTGACCCCACAGACGCCTATGGAGTTAGCCGATTAATTAGGTTGTTGAAGTTGGAATATTTTAGATCTCTATTTACTAGATTTAAGTGAACCAAAATTAGCTAAAACGTGTTTAAGGTTAGATGTTAATGAATTGTTTCAATAACAGGGGCAGTTGGATTTTTTTTTTTTTGGTTTCTTTTAGATTGTTGAAGTTTGATCTGTTACGAATTTACTAATTGGTTGTTTATGTAGATTAGGCCCTTTTTTTTTATTGGCCTAACAAGTGGGAAAGGTCAAAGGTGTGTTCTTTTGTCAAGTGGTGTGAACGGTCAAGTCGACCCATTTCCCTTACTGCCTACATTTTGTGCTTAAATTCTTGAATAATTCCATAAATCATAGGCCTCTCCATAAAAGTTTCCACAATTCACGGGCCTTTAACATTAATCTCAAAACCCATGGCCCTCACCTAATTAATGTTAACCCTTTAGAAATTGAGGTGTGCCATTAGTTGAACTTTTCATGACCCTCGCAAAGCTAAAATGCGTAGTTGCTTGAGGCGCGTACTTTAATAATATTACATTCTTAAATGCGGGTGTGCATTTCATGCAACCCAAATCCAAAAATCTCAAAACGTTGAATAAGAATGTGTCGAGGGTCCGGGTGCATTTCATGTGACGTGATCCAAAAACACGTTCTTAAACGACGTTTACTTTCCTAAAATTGACTAAAAAGCGGTAAATAATCTTAAAATTGCACCATAAGTTAAAACATGTATTAAAATCAGATTTTTAGCCGATTATAATAATTTAAGCGACCGTGCTAGAACCACGGGATCCGGGGGTGCCTAACACCTTCCCTCGGGTCAACAAAATTCCTTATTCAGAATTTCTGGTTCGCAGACTCCAACTGGGAAGTCGAAATTTTCCTCGATTTGGGATTCAAGTTAAACCGGTGACTTGGGACACCAAAAGCCAATCCTATCCCAAGTGACGACTCTAAAAGAAAAAAAATAATCCCATTTCGAATAATGTCACTTTAAATGGAAAAACTCCCTTATACATTATCCTTCGGTGTAGGTGTATAAAAAAGGAGGTGTGACACCAGCTTCACCACAAACCAACCACCTTAAGCTTACTAGATATAAGAGACAACGAAGTGTTAGGGTTAAGCATTTTACATATATGAATCACACATGATATGTCATATTCCTAACATTGTCTCCATTTCTATCATGCTTTTGGACGGCTTCATGTTTCATTCTGGCTTATAAGGTTGTTGTTTACTGACGCTTTTTTTTTTCTTTATTTTTTTCTCTCTTTTTTCGCTTTTCTCTTCACTTGCCACAATTTTATCCCTCATTTTAGAGTCGTTGAATAATATTTTGATCAAACCTTTTGGGGGTTGCCTACGTATCCTGTCGCCGCATGAATCAGATCATTACGTAGTTCAGGGGACACGACCATTTGTTTTGTTTTTTTTTTTTTAATTTTACAAAGGTTTTTTTTAATGTACAAAAAACATCTTTTTGGTTCATTTTCGAATATTTCAAAAAGCAAAATATTTTTCATTGATTTTCGATTTTTTTCCTTTCTGATACAAGACTTGAAAAAAGGAAAATTACATGAAGATACAACCCAAAAGGACAACATTTAAAAAAGATCGAAGCCGACTTAATCAGACGTTTTTAAAAAAAATAACAAATAAAAGGAAAAACAACAAGACTCAAAACACCAAAAGACTCTTACAGACTAGATGACTACAAATGAACAATCAAATTGGACTGCTAGCTAAAAGAAGACTCTGATCTCTGCAGGAGATCTAACAGCATCATTGTAGTCAAGATGCTTATTCCTACGGCTGACCTCCCATATCATGGTATATGCTCTTCAAGTCTGTGGCAATGTGGCGTGCGAAGTTGGGCGCTACCGTAGCAAATTGCTCTTGGGTCAAACCCTGACAAGTCACACACCCTCGAGCAGTATAAGTAGCCACTTCATAGACCCTCCTTCTAACATGCTCCTGGCTCTGACTTAAAAACTGGATATGTCGCTCATGGTTATTAGCTATGTCCGATATATCCGCCTCACGTTGTAACGCTTGATTCAGCTGGTTCTGGACCTTTGCTAGCTCATTCTCTACTTGGTTCTTACCTAATTCTGCACCCTTGGCCCTAGCCCTTAGATCATGGATGATAAGGTTGTAATGCATTTCTTCGTGCTTTGGAATGGCTGCATGTTGCCGAGCAGCAACCTTTACTCTTGCTTGCCGAAGTTGTGCTTGAAGCGCTTGAACCTCATGTGTCAATATGATTTTCTCCTCTTCAAACTCAATGCACTGCAAATCCCTATTCACGTTGGCGATACTTATATCCCTACGTAGAGCCCGGATGATGGATTCATAGTCTCTTGTTATTTCTTCCTTGACCTGCCCTATTTTGTTCTGATTTCAGTCTCCCAATCTATTGTTCTCTTCAGAACTATCTCTTGCCTGGATCCAAAAGCATCTAGGTCATAGAACCACTCAAAATATGCAAGGTCTAACGCTACTCGATCCTGATCTTCCACCATAGTGTGAAATTCAAGCACCTTAATTATATCCCAAACCTGCTGAGCATAAGCCTCACGAACAGGATCCTCTGATGTTACCTCCCACATGAATCTTTGCATGTGCTCCACTGTGGGCACTACCTGTTTTCGACCTAACTGGTAAAGGGCTCTCATAGGCACATACAGTTGAAAACTCCGAAGACCCATCAAAATCAAAAACGAATGGTGGTAAGACCTGTATATGACCTCTTTTGCTGTTTCTTTTGGTTTGAAGATGCCCTCTCCATGCTTTGACTCCCTTGGGGAAGCTACTATCTTCAATCAAATCTTCAAACCCATCTCCAAGCTCATTGTTGGTCCAATGAACACTAAAATTTACCCGTGCCGGATGACTGAGAAGATGCTCTAAAACCAATATTTGGAGTATGATGTTACAACCCTCATAGAAATCCTTTCCTTACCGACACTTGGTCAGGGCACGAGAAATATCGAACAACACCATAAGAATGATAGTGATGTCCTTCCCATGCAATAAAGTGGTGACTATGCCAGATAATCGAATATCAATATTTTTGCCATGCCTCGGGAAAACCATTGTCCCTAGAAATGCCACTAGGAATGCTTTCCGCCCATGGCTTTGCCAAGCTTTGCATCCAATTTTATTATCAAGCTCTTTTTCGTGCTTTGAAAATCCACCCGAACACCCATACCTGTCGTACAAGGAATCCAATCGAACGTGCCCTCGTTCCACACTTGCTATTTTATATTGGCTGATTGTCATCTTCTCAAGTAACTTACTGCCAGTGTTATCCCTTGGGGCGAAGGGTCTCTTCTTCCGAAGCTCACCGCCTAACTTTGTGTATCCAGATAACTCCTCTAAAGTGGGTGTCATTTCGAAACCGCTAAAATGGAATATGTTCTTATTAGGATCCCAGAAATG
Organism: Nicotiana attenuata; assembly: GCF_001879085.1. Taxonomy (NCBI): domain Eukaryota; kingdom Viridiplantae; phylum Streptophyta; class Magnoliopsida; order Solanales; family Solanaceae; genus Nicotiana; species Nicotiana attenuata. The sequence goes on from NC_031989.1 coordinate 12,101,075, forward strand.
CACCAATGCCTCGATTAAGTCCCTCATTGGGATGATCTCCATAATATCCACAAAGTGACCCAGATGGTCCTTTATCTTTTCCTGCTCGCAAATGCTCATATTTTTCCACCATTGTCTCAACAACCGAGGTGTTTTATGCACAAGCCAAATCTGCAGGGCTCATCATCTTATGGCTTTTTATTGGGTCTTACACTCACTGAATTCATATCTTACCCGGATAAATAAAAATGTGAGGTCAAGTCCTAATATAAACTTGAAGAAATGACACCAAGCAGACTTTTGGATAAGACAATGAACGGACTTCTTAGTGGAGAATTCCTCGTATTGAAGGATCAGTCAACTAAGACCCAACTGATCAGACTTGATTGATATGCGAGATTTGGACGAAAAGGATCAGACTCTAGAATGACTAACCACGTATCTTACTGAGGAAATAAGACATGATAAAATCGGCCGGCCGAGGACAAAATGATAAAGGTGACACAAGGGACAAGATGGTTATTCTTATGAAAACGGCTCTTTAGTACTTCGAAAGGAAGTACTAACGTTGTCTCGATAAAAACATCCAGACACATGGATAAGCGGGTAAAAGCAGACAAAAATTCTTTCTTTTACGAAAACAGCCATTATGGTTGACTTGGCAAAAATGGCCAGAAATAAGGGCAACACCGCAAAAATGTGAAAATAAATAAACAAAATGAATATTTTGCGAAAATAGCTCCTCGACGCTTCCAAGGAAAGTTGTCCTGGCAAAACGATCGGATACGAGGGCAAACAGTAAAAGGTGACCAGAAATAGGAAAAAAAATTCGAAAATTTTATGCACATGCAGAATTTTATGCTTTTTTAAATTATTTTTTGAAAAATGTGGGCTGAACCCGATGAGGTTGCCCATGTATCTCACATCCGGTGAAAATCAAACCCACGTAGTTCGGTAAAATCGAGTATTTTTCTCTTTTGATTTTTATGAAAATTAGTCTTTACACCTCACGCCAAACCACTACAAAATCTTAGTAAGAAAAAGATTATTACTAAACTAGGAGAAAGATTTTTTTTTTGAATAATTCGGCTCAACTAATTTCTAAAGTCGGTGAACAATGCAAGCAAGTCTTCCAATTGATGTAACAAGCAGCACGTAAATGGACATGATGGTCTGAAAGAGGAAACATGTCTTATACGGACCCAGCCCCTGTGCCGAGTTTCGCTAAGTCAAATGCACATGATTGAAATAAAGCGAACCTACTAGGGATGACCAGGCATGTGGCTTGTTCTTCTAGGTTTTTAAAAATCCTAGGGGATGAGGTGTGTATCTAGACTGGCCATAAAACGAGTAGACAACTCGAGTTGGGAAGGGGGAAGAGTACCGAGAGCAATACTTCTCCGGCTTAACTACTGGACCCTCCGCGTTCTTAAATATGTGTGACTAATAATCCTTCACCGGAAGCCCAGGCCCACCGGCTTTATCTAAAAAAAAAATGGGGCGCGTATCCGCGATTCCCGAGGTTGTATTTAGAAGACTAAGAGGGGGTGCGCAAGAAGATAGTTTATATGTACAATTCAACAATATCAAAGCGGTAAAAAGCAGACAAGTAACACATTAGGCACAAATAAATCACAACAAATACAAAATTAATAAAGCCAAATCAAAGTCAACATGTACAAGCTCGAATTCTGGTTGTCCACAGCGGAGTCGCCAGAGCTGCCACACCCCTTTTTAACCCCAAAAAATAGGTATGTATTATGGATTGTGGGTTAAAGAGTTTTTCCAATTAAAGTGACAAATTTGAGCAGGGATTATTTTATTTACAGAGTCGCCACTTGGAATTGAATTTGGCTGTTCCAAGTTACCTTTTATTTGAATCCCTAGTCAAAGGAAGGTTTGACTCTATCATTATTGGTCTGCAAAAATAATATCCGGGTAAGGAATTCTGTTAACCGGGGAGAAGGTGTAAGGCATTCTCCGAGTCCCGTTGTTCTAGCACGGTCGCTTTATTGACTACATTTGGCTTTAAATTAAATTTTAGATAAACTGTGCTTTAGTTGATTTTCATGTTTGCCTATGTCCACTGTTATTGTTGATTATTAGGATTATTAAAGAATGATTTGAATAATATTACGTTGTTATATCTATGCTACGCAAGCGAATGCGTGATCGAAACAAAAATTATTAAATTATCATAATTGCGCCTCGCAAGCAAATCCAAAATTATGAAAATCAATTATTTGTAGTAAGGAATTTATTAAATGTCACTACTGCGACGCAAGTGAATCCAAGATTATAGCAATGAATTAATTAAAGCTATTGGATATGTTATGAGATTATCAAGCTAATTTATTGGTAAATGTTTAGCATCATGCTCGCAAGCGAATCCGTAAATAAAAAAGAAAAGGTAAAGTGCTCCTACTAATTGTCTAGTGTTTAAATTTTATTATAGGTGATTAAATTATCATTGTTGCTTGAATTATAGAAATGTTTTTGATATTTCTTCATGAAAAAGGGGAAATAACATTGCAAGCCAAATCACTCATAAGTCATGCCCAACTATAATTTCTGAACCAAATACCTATGTCCCAATTATTAAGTCATTTTTTGGACCAATTTTCCTAAGCAATTTTGCTCATAGTAAATTAAACACACACTGGTACAATTAAATGAGTTTAGTTCAACTTATTAATCTAAGTAAAACTCTTCCATAATCAAATCCAGCTTCTAATATCCCTTTGGACCAAAACAAGTTCTTCAACAAATAAACATGAACCACATACATAAGCTAATTTGTGCATCAAAACTTACAAGCTAAAGATATTTACGACGTGTTTGCGAGTAAATGCATTTCAACATTCAATCACTCACTTTAAACATGCTAAAGTTAAAACAAATTTTCATGGCTCAAAATAAATTCGTACTCTTTTTTTTCCTATAATATCATCCATGAACTACATGATAAAGGTAAAAGAAATACCTAGTTGCAGATAAGCTAAAACAGCAACAATGTAGATTTTCTGACCTCAAACAAACTTGAGTAACAACAACAAACCAACCACCAAATAGCAGTAGAACCCAGTAAAATCAGAAACTTTGATGAAATAGTAACAGTAAAATAATTAATCATAACAAAACTAAATAACTGACGATGCAATCAGAATTAAACAAAATAAACAAATGAGACAAATCTTAACAATAAAAAAAAACTAAAATCAATTATGAAGGAAAAAATAGAAAATCAGTAAAAAGGAGAAGGGATTACAATTTTGCGCTATGCTCGGATCCAAACTTCGTTACACGATTGCGAACGTGTAATTGAGACGACGACCTATGGCCACCAAGCTCGAAACTTGGAAAAAGCTTCACTCGGTTATTGCCAAGATGGGTTCTCCGCCAAGCCTCAAATTGGTGGCTTGGGTGTCGTTTGGCAGTGGGTGGAGAAAGCGCGAAAGGCAGTGGTGACGTTGGGCGGTCGCCAGTGATTGGCCAGAAAATGGTTGCCGGATTTTGGGATTGAAATTAACATCAATAGGTAGGTCTTGAGGAGCTTTATCCATTGATGTAGGTATTGAAGTGTGATGGTGGCCGGAGCTTCACGAATTTGGGTAAAAAGGTGGCGTCTAGGGTTTCCTAGATCTAAAATTCGTGGAGTTTGAGGGGGTTTTGAAGTATTTTGTTTGAAGATATGGAAAGAGGAAGTTGTGGAGATTATATGGTGAGACTTTTAGGTCAAACGAGAGTTTTCGGCAGTGGCCAGTGGCGGATCCACCTGAAGGGAGAAGCGGCAGAGAGGGAGGGAGAAATAAGAAAAGAGGGGCTCTAAGGTTTGGTTTTTTAGGAAAAATGGCAAAATCTCTGATTTTCGATGCCTTTTATATGACAAATAAATTGATTATGGGCCATTGGATCAAGGACAATGGAAGGCTGAGATTTGTTCTCTGTATTAAATAAAACGACGTAGTTTAATGCAAAACCACGTCACTTTAAGCTCTGCCTTGGCAGCCATTGAATTGCATTTTTGACCACTTAAATCATTTCAAGTTTAGCCCAATTTCTTCCTTAATCCTACTTATTAAGTAAACTTAAACAAAAAATAAATTAAATAAACAACTTATTCAAATAATCAATTAATTAGATTAATTCACCAATTGAATCGTTAGTTAATTCCTAAAATGCACAAATGAAGAAAGAACTATTTTTCTTTTGGTATTTTTATGATAGAAAAAATGCAATTAAAGACACAAAATTGTTAAAAATAATTAAAATAATAAAACACTAATGAATGTAGGAGATGTTAAAATAGTGCAAAAATTAGGTATTCACACCTATATAATACTGGAATCCCGAATTTCTTAGAAATCAGGCCTATAGAATTTCCAATGTTCTAATTTGCCTGAACACTGCTTAGTACTGGGAGTCCAAATGACGTAGAGATCTTACCAGTAGGACTTAATGATTAACAACTTGCACTGCATAATTTAAAAAATATGTGACTGATCGCGTGCTTTTGTGCTTATGTATGGAGGATAACTTTAGCCTTTCATTGCTATTATGTGCAGCCCGACCTGTTTTAAATGTCGCCAAGCTTTATTCATTTTGAGCATCCTAAGTAAAGTCTAGAACCACCCAAATAGTAGGTCCAAAGCCTCCTGGACCATATGCATGGGACAGATAATGCACGCATAGGACACGACTTAGAATTGAATTAGAGCGCCTCTAAGTAAACAACTCTAACATAGTAATTTGGTAGCAAGAGATGATAGTTTGTGCCCGCTAAATAATATGAGCAACCCCTACCTCAAGGGGGTTGCGAAGTATTATTTATGTTGCACGGGGTGATTCTTTAGGCTAAAACACTTAGGACCCCCCTGCTTTTGATATACTTGTTACCTGTGCTTAATCGTTTAATATAGGCTAATGTAATTGTATCCTTGTGATCATGTTGAGATTTATTATAATAAGACTTTTCAACTTCTAACCTCTCCTTATTTGATCACCTAGCCTAATTACATAATTCACATAGTTTTATGTTCGGCCGGGATCCACAGTTGTGGACCTCGAAGAGTGCCTAATACCTCTTTTTCGAGGTAATCTGATCCCTTACCCGATCTTTGGTGACGGTGTAGTCAAACAGAGTTATTTGCAAATGGGTGCCCTAGCGCACCTTAAAATCGTTAGGTGGCGACTCTTCTCTTTTACTACCTATTAAAAAGAGTTGTCACATGTCGAAACCCACTTTCACGAGTAAAAGGGGTGCGACATTCATCTAAGTCAAAGTAAGTATGCTGCAGAATTACTTGCCAAGATTAGCATGGCACTTGCTGTCACAACCCTGGTTCGCCCTCCGTGAACCATCGTGAAGGCACCTAGTCTCTACGACTAGGTAAGCAAAACAATGCGGAAAATAACAACATTTGTGGAGGAAATAACTGAAAAAAACAAAAGTAGTAAAATTGTTTGAAATGGCGCTCGGCATACACAATATCAACTCTCGAAACTAATAACATTTTCCAAAACTCGGAATCTCATGATCACAAGCTTTTGAATGTCTAATAGTATCTAACTCCAGAATATCTAACAAGAAAAGGAAATACAGAAGGGCTAATGCTTAAAGCAAGAGTAGAAAGGGACTCTTCGGTCTGCGGAAGCGGCAGATATACCTCGGAGTCTCTACAAGCACCTCGCCTCAAGCGTGGTAAGTCTGAGTCGCAGTACCTGGATCTCCACATGAAAAACATGCGCAAGAAGGGCATGAGTACACCACAGCGGTACTCAGTAAGTGCCAAGCCTAACCCCGGTCGGGTAGTGACGAGGGAGGTCAGGGCCCTACTGAGGTTAAAGGAAATACAAGATATAATAACAGTATAGAATGAGAAGGTATACTTAAGTGCAACTGTAAAAAGGTAAAAAGGGACAGAAGAACAACAGTAACTTTAACATAAACCAAGTAATCACGGAAAAACAAATACAGCTCAACGCAGAGGTAACAATCGGGGATCTCTCAGTATCCCGAGGATCTCTTAGTATCCTCAATATGTGTGCTAGGGATCTCTTGGTATCCCGAGGATCTCTTGGTATCCTCAATATACGAGCTAGGGATCTCTTGGTATCTTCAATATATGTGCTGGGGATCTCTTGGTATCCCGCATTACATTCAAATTCAATATATGCGCACGGGATCTCCCGGAACACTCATCCGTAGTCCCAATATAAAAGAAAGACAACAATAGCAAGGAAAGAACCCACAGTTTCATTCAAGAGAGAAACAGTTTGAAGTAACACAGTATAATGATAAAGATAACAACAATTACAACAGAGAAAATAATGCAGAAAGAATGCAGCTCAACGCAGAAATGACAACCGGGGGTCTACCAGGATACTGTCCTGTAGCCCCCAAATGTAAATATCCAGCAGCCGGGGATCTACCAGGATACCGTCCTGTAGCCCCCAAATATAAATGTCCAGTGGATCACCCTGGTGTCGTCCCGTAGTCCAACTCGTAATGCACCGGGGATCTGCCGGAATCTCGATCCGTAGTCCCCAAAGTAAACACACAGCAGCAGCACGAAGAATATTCAATTCAATTCAATTTTCCATACCAAAGTAAAACAGATATTTCTAACGTAGCATGCTACACATAATCCAAATAAGGCAAATTGAGCAAGTAAGGCAATTAAGTCAATTAAACATGCTTCCCTAGGCTAATAAAAGGCTTAAATTACACGCAGTATGAACATGAAAAAGAAAAGAATCACATTATAGTTACTTAAAGAAAAATGGATTTTCAACAATTAGCACAGGTACGCACTCGTCACCTCACGTACAAGGCATTTCAATTATCAGAAAACCAAATCCTAAGGGGAGGTTCCCCACACAAGGTTAGACAAGCCACTTACCTCGAACCGGCTCACAATCAACCCGAAACCACGTTCTTGCCACGAGTAATCGACTCCAAATGGCCCAAATATATTCAATTCAATTGCATAATGTAAATAACACTTCAAGAAATTGATTCTACAAATAAATTCTAAGCTAATACGCAAAATTAGGTAAACTGACCAGAACGCCTCTCGGGCCCACGTCTCGGAATTGGGTAAAATTTATATTTTCAGAATCCTCGTACTCTCACGAGTTCGTGCATACCAAAATTATCCAAATCCAAGGTCAAATTCTCCATTAAAATTCGAATTCTAGGTCTAAGAACTTTCTTCCAATTTTTTCCCAATTTCCATTTCCAATCCGAAATTATATGACAATACTAGCAATAGATTAATGGAATACAACTAGAAAGGGATAAAGAATTGTTACCCAATGATTTCCTCTTAAACTTCCTCCCAAAATCGCCCTCTCCCGAGCTCCAATTTGATTTTTCCAAGTTTTGAAACTAAACCTTCGAAATTCCTATTTTCTGTCCAGCAATTCCGCTTCTGCGGTCAAGTGACCGCACCTGCGGTCCCGCTTCTGCGGAAAAACGACCGCACCTGCAAAACTCATTAAAGTCCCAAAATCCGCACCTGCGACTTACTCACCGCATATGCGGTCACGCAGGTGCGTGAACCCTTCCGCACCTGCGGCTCCTTGCTTTTCCACAGTTGGCCGCTTCTGCGGCTAAATTCCACATCTGCGGGAGTCGCATCTGCGGCCTCTCAACCGCAGATGCGGTTGTGGCATCAACCCAAAGAACTTCAGCTGCAACTCCAAGTTTCCAACTTCCCGTTAACCATCCGAAATCATCCCGAGGCCCTCGAGACCTCCACCAAAAGCACAAACAAGTCATATACCACCATCCAAACTTATACAAATCTTCCAAACACCTAATACAACATCGGATCAACCAATTAGCATCGGATTCAAGCCTAAGAACTTCAACAACTCTCAAAATATGCTTTCGATGAAAAAGTCTATCAAACCTCGTCCGAATGACCTGAAATTTCACACACGTCACATTCAACACTGCGGGGCTACTCCAACTTCCGGAATTCCATTCCGACCCTCGGATCTAAATCTCACTATCCAACCGGAAACTTCAAAAATTCAACTTCCGACATTTCAAGCCTAAATTAGCTACGGACCTCCAAAACACAATCCGAACACGCTCCTAAGCCCGAAATCACCCAACGGCGCTAACGGAACCATCAGAATTCCATTCCGAGGCCGTCTTCACACTATTACGACTACGCTAAAATTTCCAAAACTTAAGCTCTCATTTAGGGACTAAGTGTCCCAAAACTCTCCGAAACTCCAAAGAATTCCTCCCGGTAACTCACAATAGCAGAAACAAACACGTGGAAAGCAGTTAATAGGGGATCGGGGCGTTAATTCTTAAAATGACCGGCCGGGTCGTTACATCCTCCCGCACTTAAACATTCGTTCGTCCTCGAACGAGCATAGAGACATACCTGAAGTAGTGAAAAGATGAGGGTAACGACTGTGCATATCCTGCTCGGTCTCTCAAGTCGCCTCCTCGACCGGCTGACCCCGCCACTGAACCTTCACAGATGCAATGTTCTTTGACCTCAGCTTCCGAATCTGCCTGTCCAATATTGCCACTGGCTCCTCAACATAAGATAGATCCTTGTCCAACTGGACTGAACTGAAATCCAACACGTGCGACGGGTCACCGTGATACCTCCAGAGCATCGAAACATGAAATACCTGGTGAACTCCTGCCAGGCTGGGAGGTAAGGCAAGCTCATAGGCGACCTCCCCAACACGCCTCAATATCTCAAAAGGACCAATAAACCTCGGACTCAACTTCCCTTTCTTCTCGAATCTCATAACGCCCTTCATAGGCGATACCCGAAGCAGAACCCGCTCTCCAACCATATAGGAAACATCACGAACCTTCCGGTCCACGTAACTCTTCTGTCTAAACTGGGCTGTACGGAGTCTATCCTGAATCACCTTAACCTTCTCCAAAGCATCCTGCACCAGGTCTATGCCTCGTAATCTAGTCTCACCCGGCTCAAACCAACCCACCGGGGATCTGCACCGCCTACCATATAAAGCCTCGTACGGCGCCATCTGAACGCTGGACTGATAGCTGCTGTTGTAGGCAACTCCGCGAATGGTAAGAACTGATCCCAAGACCCTCTAAAATCAATCACACACGCACGGAGCATATCCTCAAGAATCTGAATAGTACGCTTGAACTGTCCGTCGGTCTGAGGGTGAAATGTTGTGCTCAACTCCACCCGAGTACCTAACTCATGTTGTACAGCTCTCCAGAACCGTGATGTGAACTAAGTACCTCTGTCTGAAATGATGGAAACTGGAATACCATGCAGACGGACAATCTCCCGGATATAAATCTGCACCAACCGCTCCGAAGAATAGGTAGTACACACAGGAATTAAATTCGCGGACTTGGTCAGCCGATCCACAATAGCCCCAAATGGCATCGAACTTCCTCAACGTCCGCGGGAGCCCAGATACGAAGTCCACGGTGATTCGCTCCCACTTCCACTCCGGAATCTATATCTGCTGAAGCAATCCACCCGGTCTCTGGTGCTCATACTTCACCTGATGACAATTAAAGCACCAAGCTACAAACCTAACTATATCTTTCTTCATCCGCCTCCACCAGTAGTACCGTCTCAAATCCTGATACATCTTCGCCGCACCCGGATGAATGGAATACCGCGAACTATGGGCCTCCTCTAGAATCAACGCCCGAAGCCCATCAACATTGGGTACACAAACTCGACCCTGCGTGCTCAATACCCCGTCATCACCAATAGTCACATCTCGAGCATCACCATGCAACACCTTGTCCTTGAGGACAAGAAAATGAGGGTCATCAAACTGACCCTCCCGGATACGATCAAATAAGGAAGACCGAGAGACCATGCAAGCTAGAGCCCGACTGGGCTCCGAAAGGTCTGACCTCACAAACTAGCTGGCTAAGGCTTGAACATCCATCCCCATGGGCCTCTCTGCTGCTGGTAAATAAGCCAAACTCCCCAAACTCTCTGCCCGGCGGCTCAAACCATTGGCCACCACATTGGCCTTGCCCGGGTGATACGAAATAGTGATATCATAGTCCTTCAGCAACTCTAACCACCTCCTTTGGCGCAAATTAAGGTCCTTCTGCTTGAACAGATGCTGCAAACTCTGGTGATTAGTATAAATCTCACAAGGCACACTGTACAAATAATGACGCCAGATCTTTACGGTGTGAACAATAGCAGCTAACTCAAGATCGTGGACAGGATAATTCTTCTCATGTACCTTCACCTGTCTGGACGCGTAGGCAATCACCCTACCGCCCTGCATCAATACCGCTCCACGGTCAACCCTCGAGGCATCACAATAGACAGTATAAGACCCCGAACCGGTAGGCAATATCAAAACTGGGGCCGATGAAACCCTTATCAAGCAATTCCTGCAACTGGTCCTTCAACTCCTTCAACTCAGGAGGAGCCATATGGTACAGAGGAATAGAGATGGGCCGAGTGCCCGGCAGCAGATCAATGCCAAAATCAATACTCTATCGGGCGGTATGCCCAGAAGGTCAGCTGGAAACACATCAAAAAAATCTCGTACTACTGGGATTGAATCAACTGAGGGGGTATCAATACTAACATCTCTCACATAAGCTAGATATGCGTCATACCCCTTCTCAACCATACGCTGAGCCTTAATGAACGAAATAACTATACTGGAAGTATGGTCTAAGGTACCCCTCCACTCTACTCGCGGTACACATGGCATAGCCAGCGTCACATTTTTTTTTTGACAATCAAGAATAGCATAATGGGGCAACAACCAGTCCATGCCCAGAATAACATCAAAGTCTACCATGCTGAGCAATAACAAATCGGCTCTGGTCTCAAAACCACTAAGAGCAATCAAACACGACCGATAAATGCGGTCCACAACTAGAGAATCTCCAACAGGAGTAGAAACATAAATAGGAGAACTCAAAGAATCTCGATACACGCCCAAATACAGGGCAAAATGAGAGGACACATGAGGACAAGTGGAGCCTGGATCAAATAGAACCGATGCATCTCTATGACGGACAAGGATAATACCTGCGATGACAGAATCGGAGGTGACATCCTCGGTACGGGAAGGAAGGGCATAGTATCTGGCCTGGTCTCCCCCTCCAAGGTGACCTCTACCTCTTCGACATCCACCTCTAGCTGGCGGAGCAGGTGGGGTAGCAACTGGTGCTGAAATCATAGCCTAGAAACTTTGCGGAGCATGCTGTGGCTGAGAAGTCTGTGGAGGCGCACTTCTCCCTAGTCTAGGGAAATACCTCACCATATGGCGTATATCACCACACTCAAAACAACCACGCGCCTGACGTGGCAGTGGAAACTATGTGGTACGGGTACTCTGAGACCCCTGAACACCTGAAACATTGTGCGAAGCCTGAAACGCAAACTGAGTTGGCTGACCCACAAAACCTCTACCATGCCGTACTCTTCCTCCAAAATAAGGGTCAGTAGATCTGTCCGGTCTACGAGGTCTCCTTGCCTCCCTATACTCTCTCTCCTGACCTCGTCTGGTCTCTCCCTCCTGGACCCACCTGTCCTCTACTCGGCGAGAGATCCTCACCACCCGCTGAACTGGGACCACAGGCTGTATCGCCACGACACCTGGAACCTGAACCATGGGAACTCGATGCTTTGGAGTGGGGACGGTGGGAGTCTGGGTCCCTCCCCCGATCTATGAAGTAGTTGGTACAACCCGAATTAATCCCGCCTGAACCAATGTACCAAACATGCTCAGGAACTGTGTTAAGGTCTCCTGAAGTGCTAGAGTAGTAGTAGCAGTAGGCGTATCAGGTGCCTAGGCTCCAGCTGGAACTACTGGTGGCTCCTCTATAGCGGGTCGTGCGGGTGCTCTGGCTGCACCGCATGCGCGTCTTCGGCCTCTACCCCGGCCCGGACCTCTGACGGCTCTCGCAAGGGGAGCGAGTGTCCGGTCACTTCCAGTAGCACGTGTCCTCACTATCTGTGAGAGAATGGAAGGTAGAAGTTTAGGATTGTGATGTCAAAAATCTCGCACGACAAGGAAATCAAATGAAGTGGAAGTTTCCTAAAGGTTACATAGCCTCTCGTGGATAAATACAGACGTCTCCGTACCGATCCGCGAGACTCTAATGAATAGGCTTGTGATTCATGACTCCTATGAACCTAGAGCTCTGATACCTACTTGTCACGACCCCGGTTCGCCCTCCGTGAACCATCGTGACGGCACCTAGTCTCTACGACTAGGTAAGCCTAACAATGCAGAAAATAACAACATTTGTGGAAGAAATAACTGAAAAACCAAAATAGTAAAATAAAATAGTGTTTGAAATGCCGCTCGGCATACACAATATCAACTCTCGTAACTAATAACATTTACCAAAACCCGGAATCTCATGATCACAAGCTTTTGAATGTCTAATAGTGTCTAACTCCAGAATATCTAACAAGAAAAGGAAATACAGAAGGGCTAATACTTAAAGCAAGAGTAGAAAGGGACTCTTCAATCTGCGGACGCGGCAGATATACCTCGGAGTCTCTACAAGCGCCTCGCCTCAAGCGTGGTACGTCTGAATCGCAGTATCTGGATCTGCACATGAAAAACATGCGCAGGAAGGGCATGAGTACACCACAGCTGTACTCAGTAAGTGCCAAGCCTAACCTCGGTCGGGTAGTGACGAGGGAGGTCAGGGCCTTACTGACGTTAAAGGACTTACATGATATAATAACGGTATAGAATGAGACAGTATATTTAAGTGCAACAGTAAAAAGGTAGCACAGGATAGAAGAACAACAGTAACTTTAATAGAAACCAAGTAATCACGGAAAAACAAATTCAGCTCAACGCAGAGGTTACAATCGGGGATCTCTCAGTATCCCGAGGATCTCTTAGTATCCTCAATATGTGTGCTGGGGATCTCTTGGTATCCCGAGGATCTCTTGGTATACTCAATATACGAGCTAGGGATCTCTTGGTATCCCGAGGATCTCTTGGTATCCTCAATATATGTGCTGGGGATCTCTTGGTATCCCGCACTACATTCAAATTCAATATATGCGCAGGGGATCTCCCGGAACACTCATACGTAGTCCCAAAATAAAAGAAAGACAACAATAGCAAGGAAAGAACCCACAGTTTCATTCAAGAGCAAAACAGTTTGAAGTAACACAGTATAATGATAAAGATAACAACAATTACAACAGAGAAAATAACGCAGAAAGAATACAGCTCAACACAAAAATGGCAACCGGGGGTCTACGAGGATACCGTCCTGTAGCCCCCAAATGTAAATGTCTAGTGGATCTCCCGGGTGTCGTCCCGTAGTCCAACTCGTAATGCGCCGGGGATCTACCGGAATCTCGATCCGTAGTCCCCAAAGTAAACACACATCAACAGCACAAAGAATATTCAATTCAATTCAATTTTCCATACCAAAGTAAAACAGATATTTCTAATCTAGCATGCTGCACATAATCCAAATAAGGCAAATTGAGCAAGTAAGGCAATTAAGTCAATTAAACATGCTTCCCTAGGCTAATAGCAGGCTTAAATTACACGCAATATGAACATGAAAAAGAAAAGAATCACATTATAGTTACTTAAAGAAAAACGGATTTTCAACAATTAGCACAAGTATGCACTCATCACCTCACGTACAAGGAATTTCAATTATCAACAAACCAAATCCTAAGGGGAGGTTTCCCCACACAAGGTTAGACAAGCCGCTTACCTCGAACCGGCTCACAATCAATCTGAAACCACGTTCTTACTACGAGTACTCGACTCCAAATGGCCAAATCTATTCAATTCAATTGCATTATGTAAATAACACTTCAAGAAATTTATTCTACAAATAAATTCTAAGCAAATACGCAAAATTAGGTAAAATAACCAAAATGCCCATCGGACCCACGTGTCGGAATTGGGTAAAATTTATATTTTCAGAATCCTCGTACTCTCACGAGTTCGTGCATACCAAAAATATTCATATCCAAGGTCACATTCCCCATCAAAATTCGAATTCTAGGTCTATGAACTTTTTTCCAATTTATTCACAATTTCCACCTCCAATCCGAAATTGTATGACAAAACTAGCAATAGATTAATGGAATACAACTAGAAAGGGATAAAGAATTCTTACCCAATGATTTCCTCTTCAACTTCCTCCCAAAATCGCCCTCTCCCGAGCTCCAATTTGATTTTTCCAAGTTTTGAAACAAAACCCTCGAAATCCCTATTTTTCGTCCAGCAATTCCGCTTCTGTGGTCAAGGGACCGCACCTGCGGTCCCGCTTCTGCGGAAAAACGACCGCACCTATGAAACTCATTAATGTCCCAAAATCCGCACCTGCAACTTACTCACCGCATATGCAGTCACGCAGGTGCGTGAACCCTTCCGCACCTGTGGCTCCTTGCTTTTCCTCAGTTGGCCGCTTTTGCGGCTAAATTCCGCATGCGGAGTCGCATCTGCGGCCTCTCAACTGCAGATGCGGTTATGACAGCAGCCCAAAGAACTTCAGCTGCAACTCCAAGTTTCCAACTTCCCGTTAACCATCCGAAATCATCCCAAGGCCCCCGAGACCTCCACCAAAAGCACAAACAAGTCATATACCACCATCCAAACTTATACAAATCTTTCAAACACCTAAAACAACATCGGATCAACCAATTAGCATCAGATTCAAGCCTAAGAACTTCAAAAACTCTCGAAATACGCTTTCGATCAAAAAGTCTATCAAACCTCGTCCGAATGACTTGAATTTTTGCACACACGTCACATTCAACACTACGGGGCTACTCCAACTTCTGGAATTCCATTCCGACCCTCGGATCTAAATCCCACTATCGAACCGGAAACTTCAAAAATTCAACTTCTGGCATTTCAAGCCTAAATTAGCTACGGACCACTGAAACACAATCCGAACATGCTCCCAAGCCCGAAATCACCCAACGGAGCTAACGGAACCATCAGAATTCCATTTCGAGGCCGTTTTCACACTGTTCCGACTACAGTCAAATTTCCAAAACTTAAGCTCTCATTTAGGGACTAAGTGTCCCAAAACTCTCCGAAACTCCAAATAATTCCTCCCGACAACTCATAATAGCAGAAACAAACACAGGGAAAGCAGTCAATAGGGGATGGAGGCGTTTATTCTTAAAACGACCGGCCGGGTCGTTACACTTGCTAAACCAATAAGTACACCACTAGCACAAAAGCATGATCTACAAGAAGCTGTGGATGATCCAATGGATGCTTCAGTATACAGGAGTATTGTTGGCAGTCTGCAGTATTTAACTCTCACAAGGCCAGACATAGCTCATATAGCGAATTTGGAAAGTCAATTCATGCAAAGTCAAAACAACACACATTACCAAGCTGTGAAAATAATCCTTTGATATGTGAAGGGCACAAATGAGTATGGTCTAAGAATCTTGTCTCAGTCACCACTCAGGTATATACCACTCAGGTATATGGTTTCTCTGATGCAGATTGTCACAAGGTTTGTTAGATCAAAATACCAGCTAGCTGACAACCATACGACATTGACTAAGCAGATGTTTGCAGGTTTTCGAAACAAGCTAGGAGTGGTAACTCCACCCTTCACTAGCTTGAGGGGAAGTGTTGAAGAAGCTGATCATGATAAGGATAAGCTTACACGAGATAAGGATGGCTAGATTGCATTGTAGAGTTTGTACTTAACTCAATGTAATAGTCATCCATGTAGTAGAACTCTAAGTCATTTGTAGAAGCTATGACTTAACATACTTAGCCTAGTTTTTCGATTGTTTTGTGACTCGTATAAATGCAGTTACTTGTGGTTTTGTAATACATGTGAAAACACACGATTACTGAATATAATTCCTTCTCAATCTTGTAATTTTCTACATCCCATATCTTGATTTCTTTGTGATAAATGGTTTGAACAATTTATATATAACGAGAGATATACTAAAGGAAACATAAAAACTTTACGTGGTTATGTTATTGGACGACCTAATTACTATGAAAGGCTACATTACAGTGCTGTTACGTGAAAATGAAATTAAAGAGCCTTAATTTGTAAAAACTTGTAAGTGGTAACCATTAATTTGTTACAAGGAAAAGGAAACATTAAATAAGGTAAACTGGTTTTTTGTTCATAAAAAGTTGAATATAGTAACCATAATACTGCCAGCCATATCAGTAGTACACAAAATGTTTGCATTTAGTTGCATCCGAATCGAAAGTTACTAATAATGCGTGATTGGAAGATTGTTGAAGTTGAGTTTTCTCTCACAAGAATAATCCCCAGCCCTGTGAAACTCAAAACAAAATACCACCCAAACCTCCAGACATTGATCATGATAAGTCCATACACAACAATCTAGAAAATAAACCATCCTTCAAGGAGATGCTAACAACCCCTAGTCCAATGATCTTTGCATCAACTATAAACCTATCCTACATGGAGCTGTCAGAGACTGCCTTAGTAGAGGAATGATCGAACACTCTATAACTTCTAACACACGAGGCATTAAAGTTATCTCGTTAACAGAGGAAAATAGACAGCGAATTTATGAGCCTTGGAAAAATTCTATCATTGTGAAGCTAGTGGGAAACGTATGTTACACCACTACTTAAAGAAGAAACTTCAAGAATTATGGCGGCCAACGGAGGACTTCCAACTGATTGATCTCGGTGAAGATTATTACACAATTAAGTTCAAAAAAAAAAGGAAAATATGGAAAAAGCTATACAGCAAGGGCCTTGGTTCATCAATGGTCATTTTCTTTCCATTACAAGATGGAAACCAAGTTTCCTGGCCACAAAAGAAAAATTGACTGCATCGGCAGTATGGATTAGGCTCCCTCAATTGCCTACAGAATTTTATGATGGAAAAATCCTAGAAAAAATTGGGAATTCAATTGGACGCCTACTAAAGATTGATGTTTGTACATCAACCACGCTAAGGGGCCATTATGCAAGACTTTGTGTAGAACTTCCACTAGAAATCCCAATCCAATCCTTCCTATATGTTGGACATCACAAAGAATACATCCATTATGAGGGAGAGAACTTCCTTTGCAAAACATGTGGAAGACTTGGCCACACACTAAGACAATGTATTTACATTCAACAAGACAACAAGGCCAGTACGGAGACAACCAAGAAGAAACCAACAACAAAAATGGAAAACCCACAAGAGGATTGGAAACCAATGTCTTTCAACAAAGGAAGAAAACAAGGTATAAGAGGTAATCAACAAACTAACAACAAGGCAATCAAGAACACCAATGGCCCAGGTATCTCCGTTAAATTGTTCAATGCTACTACTGGTAAGTACTTAGATACTCAATTTTTACAATATAAATCTAAGGATCCTAAGGATCCCACAATCTCCATAGAAAAGAATGGTGCAAGAAATACGGCCACCATAGTTAAGGAAAAACCCACCATTCCAATAAAAAATAATTTCTCTCTCTTGAATAGTGAGCAAATGGTTTTAGACGAAACCACTAATGAAAATCAAAACCAATAGTACTAGTATAAATTATAGCCATGCAAATGAACAAATGTCCACTCCAAATGAAGACATTGACATGTTGGAAAATAACGTGTCTACTGCTAAAAAAAGAGAAAATAAAGCCATGCAAAATATTTCTCCAAAAGACAAAACTACCCCCTACTAATAATAATCCTACCGTTCCTACTATCCAAGATAACCAACAAATTAGTAATAATCCTCCTTTTAACTAAAAATCATGATCAAAATCTCTCCTTAAGATTTGAAAACATTCCCACCCCAAAGCATGCCAGCCAAATGGGAACGAAAGATAATAACATTGAACAAATGTCTGCCAACCAAGAACACGCAATGGATACTACATTCATGGAGGATCAGCCTATAAACCACAACACTAGGCGCCCAAAAGCCATGCAATTGGAAGCCCTAATCATTAACCTATCACCCAATCCCTCTCACACTTCCAATAGCCCCATCCCCACGCTTGTTTCAGGCTCCTTAAGTATACTACCCTCAATGCAAAATGCCAAGAATTCCATCAACCCTAAGAAGAAGACACAAGCTCATACAACTTCTAAGACAACACAGAGCTCTAGTTATGGAGAATCTACCACCATTCCCCCCACAACCAGAAAACCCACAGATAATATATGTCTAACCTCTACAAGCTCAGGACTACCAACCTGTCTCGTTGATGGAAATGGGACTTGTGGGTCATGCAGTCTCGTTCAATCTCCAAATCAATGGTTAAGAGTCGATAGTCATACTACACAACACACAATACCTAGCCCGGTTGGTAACAGAGGGCATGAGGTTGGCTATGAACAACTATCTAAACCAAGTTTGGCTAAACAACATCCTCCAACCCCTAGCTCCTTCAATGAACCCACAACTAGTGCATGCAATGAGAAACCAATGGAATTTTCCACAAATTTCAATCCAATCTACCCACAAAATGCTCTCCTAGACATGCCATTCTTCCCACCAGAAATGCTAACCCAACTCAATCCCATATTCATGCCATGGGAGAACCCTCAACCAGCCTAGGAGCCACCAATTCCTCCACCATACCAACAACATCCACCACCACCTCACCAAGTAGTTCAGGAGCCAGAACCAGTAGAAGCAGAAATGGAGGAGGAAGAGGAACTCCTCAATATAATCTTTGAACGAGTCCTAGAGTTCTAAAATCTAGACGGGGTAAAAGTATATCTCTTCACGGAAATGCAAGAGAAGAGGCATGTGCTCAGTTGCCCACTAGCATTATACAAATGCTCGATGGACATCAGACCACCTCAAGATCCAACGGTGGGCAACAGAGCCATGATTCTAGTTCCATCACTGAGAAGGAACCCATTACTGGGGTAGAGAGGGAGAATGGGGAATCAGCAAACTCAAATCTTAATATCTCTATGAATCGTCCAACAAACTTCATCATATGGAACATAAGGGGTGGAAACAACGAAAATTTCAGAAGAAATTTTAGAGAAATGGTAGAGACTCACAGGCCATGCATGGTTGTTTTGTTAGAAACTAGAATGGGAGACCATGCTGAGTTGCTTAATTACTTTGGTTTTACGGAGATGATAGAGGTTCCAGCGGAGGGCCAAGCAGGAGGCATGGTGGTTCTGTATAATCACGAGGTAGTGACTGTCCAGAACTTTGTCCGTAGGAATCAAGAAATCCATGCAACAATAGAGGTACTACCTATTCGTAAATCTTGGCTTTTTAGTACAATATATGCTAGTACTGATATTCTTATTAGAAATGTGATGTGGGAAAATCTTGAAAATAATAGTAGAACTTATATAGGACCTTGGATGGTGGGAGAAGATTTTAACGACATTTTAGGTGCAAATGAAAAATACGGAGGCAGACCTTTAAACAACAATAGGGCTAAATATCTTTGGTCAAAAATTAACAATTGTAAATTACTTGATCTTGGCTTTAAGGGATGCAAATATACTTGGTATAATCATAGACATAAAGGTAAGGGTCATATAATGGAAAGACTTGACAAAGTATTAGGAAATGAGGAATGGGTAGATTTATTCCCTAAAAGATCTATAATACACCTTCCCAAGACTTATTCGGATCATAACCCTATCCTAATAGAATTAGTTCCAAAAAATAGAATTCTTCACAAACAACCCTTTAGACTTGAGACTTTTTGGTGTTAACATCTGGAACTTCAATCTTTAGTAAAAAACAATTGGGTGACGCTGACTACTTTAGAGCTAGCCAAAATTTTATGGTCAACATTAGAGATTGGAAAGATAGAATTTTTGGTGATATAATGGGTAGAAAAAGAAAAATGCTAGCACGACTTCATGGCATTCAGAATTCCAGGAATTATGCCTATAGTAATTTCCTTCAAACTCTTGAAAATGAATTAAAAAGGTACTACAATGATTTGCTTAAGATTGAAGAGGATCATTGGAAATTAAGATCTCGAGCATCGCCATGCAACACCTTGTCCTTGAGGACAAGCAAATGAGGGTCATCAAACTGACCCTCTCGGATACGATCAAACAAGGAAGACCGAGAGACCACGCAAGCTAGAACCCGACTGGGCTCCGAAAGGTCCGACCTCACAAACTGGCTGGCTAAGGCCTGAACATCCATCGCCATGGGCCCTCTGCTGCTGGTAAATAAGCCCAACTCCCCAAACTCTCTGCCCGGCGGCTCAAAGCAATGGCCACCACATTGGCCTTGCCCGGGTGATACAATATAGTGATATCATAGTCCTTCAGCAACTCTAACCACCTCCTTTGGCGCAAATTAAGGTGCTTCTGCTTGAACAGATGCTGCAAACTCCGGTGATCAGTATAAATCTCACAAGGCACACCGTACAAATAATGACGCCAGATCTTTAAGGCATGAACAATAGCAGCTAACTCAAGATCGTGGACAGGATAATTCTTCTCATGTACCTTCAGCTGTCTGGACGCGTAGGCAATCACCCTACCGCCCTACATCAATACCGCTCCACGGTCAACCATCGAGGCATCAAAATAGACAGTATAAGACCCCGAACCGGTAGGCAATATCAAAATTTGAGCCGATGAAACCCTTATCAAGCAATTCCTGCAACTGGTCCTTCAACTCCTTCAACTCAGGAGGAGCCATACGGTACGGAGGAATAGAAATGGTCTGAGTGCCCGGCAGCAGATCAATCCCAAAATCAATATCTCTATCGGGCGGCATGCCCGGAAGGTCAGCTGGAAACACATCAGAAAAATCCCGTACTACTGGGACTGAATCAACTGAGGGGGTATCAATACTGACATCTCTCACATAAGCTAGATATGCGTCATACCCCTTCTCAACCATACGATGAGCCTTAATGAACGAAATAACTATACTGGAAGTATGGTCTAAGGTACCCCTCCACTCTACTCGCGGTACACATAGCATAGCTAGCGTCATATTTTTTTTCTTGACAATCAAGAATAGCATAATGGGGCGACAACCAGTCCATGCCCAGAATAACATCATAGTCTACTATGCTGAGCAACAACAAATTGGCTCTGGTCTCAAAACCACTAAGAGCAATCAAACACGACCGATAAACGCGGTCCACAACAAGAGAATCTCCAACAGGAGTAGAAACATAAAAAGGAGAACTCAAAGAATCCCGATATACGCCCAAATACAGGGCAAAATGATAGGACACATGAGAATAAGTGGAGCCTGGATCGAATAGAACCGATGCATCTCTATGACGGACAAGGATAATACCTGCGATGACAGAATCGGAGGAGACATCCTCGGTACGGGAAGGAAGGGCATAGTATCTGGCCTAGTCTCCCCCTGTAAGGTGACCTCTACCACTCCGATCTCCACCTCTAGCTGGCGGGGCAGGTGGGGTAGCAACTGGTGCTGAAATCATAGCCTGGAGACTCTGCGGAGCACGCTGTGGCTGAGAAGTCTGTGGAGGCGCACCCCTTCCTAGTCTAGGGCAATACCTCACCACATGGCGTATGTCACCACACTCAAAACAACCTCGCGCCTGACGTGGCAGTGGAAACTGTGCGGTACGGGTACTCTGAGAACCTTGAACACCTGAAACATTGTGCGAAGCCTGAAACGCTAACTGAGCTGGCTGACCCACAAAACCTCTACCATGCCGTACTCTTCCTCCAAAATAAGGGTCAGTGGATCTCTCCGGTCTACGAGGTCTCCTTGCCTCCCTGTACTCTCTCCTGACCTCATCTGGTCTCTCCCTCCTGGACCCACCTGTTCTCTACTCGGTGAGAGATCCTCACCACCTGCTGAACTGGGACCATAGGCTGTATCGCCACGACACCTGGAACCTGACCAATGGGAACTCGATGCTCTGGAGTGGGGACGGTGGGAGTCTGGGTCCCTCCCCCGATCTGTGAAGTAGTTGGTACAACCCGAATTAATCCCGCCTGAACCAATGTACCAAACATGATCAGGAACTGTGTTAAGGTCTCCTGAAGTGCTGGAGTAGTAGTAGCAGCTCGTGCGGGTGCTCTGGCTGCACCGCGTGTGCGTCCTCATCCTCTACCCCGGCCCCGACCTCTGACGGCTCTCGCAAGGGGCGCAGGTGTCCGGTCACTTCCAGTAGCATGTGTCCACACCATCTGTGAGAGAATGGAAGGTAGAAGTTTAGGATTGTGATGTCAAAAATCTCGCACGACAAGGAAATCAAATGAATTGGTATTTTACTAACGGTTATATAGCCTCTCGTGGATAAGTACAGACGTCTCCGTACTGATCCGCGAGACTCTAATAAATCGGCTTGTGATTCATGACTCCTATGAACCTAGAGCTCTGAAACGAACTTGTCACGACCCCGGTTTGCCCTCCGTGAACCATCGTGACGGCACCTAGTCTCTACGACTAGGTAAGCCTAACAATGCGGAAAATAACAACATTTGCGGAAGAAATAACTGAAAAACCGAAATAGGAAAATAAAACAGTGTTTGAAATGCCGCTCGGCATACACAATATCAACTCTCGAAACTAATAACATTTCCCAAAACCCGGAATCTCATGATCACAAGCTTTTGAATGTCTAATAGTATCTAACTCCAGAATATCTCTCAAGAAAAAAGAAATACTGAAGGGCTAATACTTAAAGTAAGAGTAGAAAGGGACTCTTCGATCTGCGGATGCGGCAGATATACCTCGGAGTCTCTACAAGCGCCTCGCCTTAAGCGTGGTAAGTTTGAGTCGCAGTATCTGGATCTGCACATGAAAAACATACACAGGAAGGGCATGAGTACACCACAGCGGTACTCAGTAAGTGCCAAGCCTATCCTCAGTCGGGTAGTGACGAAGGAGGTCAGGGCCTTACTGAGGTTAAAGGAAATACAAGATATAATAACAGTATAGAATGAGACAGTATACTTAAGTCCAACAGTAAAAAGGTAACACAGGATAGAAGAACAACAGTAACTTTAACAGAAACCAAGTAATCACGGAAAAACAAATACAGCTCAACGCAGAGGTTACAATTGGGGATCTCTCAGTATCCCGAGGATCTCTTAGTATCCTCAATATGTGTGCTGGGGATCTCTCAGTATCCCGAGGATCTCTTAGTATCCTCAATATGTGTGCTGGGGATCTCTTGCTATCCCGAGGATCTCTTGGTATCCTCAATATATGTGCTGGGGATCTCTTGGTATCCCGCACTACATTCAAATTCAATATATGCGCGGGGGATCTCCCGGAACACTCATCCGCAGTCCCAAAATAAAAGAAAGACAATAATAGCAAGGAAAGAACCCACGGTTTCATTCAAGAGCGGAACAGTTTGAAGTAGCACAGTATAATGATAAAGATAACAAAAATAACAACAGAGAAAATAACGCAGAAAGAATACAGCTCAACACAGAATGGCAACCGGGGGTCTACCAGGATACCGTCCTGTAGCCCCCAAATGTAAATATCCAGCAACCGGGGATCTACCAGGATACCGTCCTGTAGCCCCCAAATGTAAATGTCCAGTGGATCTCCCGGGTGTCGTCCCGTAGTCCAACTCGTAATGCACCGGGGATCTACTGGAATCTCGATCCGTAGTCCCCAAAGTAAAAACGCAGCAACAGCACGAAGAATATTCAATTCAATTCAATTTTCCATACCAAAGTAAAACAAATATTACTAACCTAGCATGCTACACATAATCCAAATAAGGCAAATTGAGCAAGTAAGGCAATTAAGTCAATTCAAAATGCTTCCCTAGGCTAATAGCAGGCTTAAATTACACGAAGTATGAACATGAAAAAGAAAAGAATCACATTATAGTCACTTAAAGAAAAACGGATTTTCAACAATTAGCACAAGTACGCACTTGTCACCTCACGTACAAGACATTTCAATTATCAACAAACCAAATCCTAAGGGGAGGTTCTCCTGCACAAGGTTGGACAAGCCGCTTACCTCGAACCGGCTCACAATCAATCCGAAACCACGTTCTTGCCACGAGTACTCGACTTCAAATGGCCAAATTTATTCAATTCAATTGCATAATGTAAATAACACTACAAGAAATTTATTCTACAAATAAATTCTAAGCTAATACCCAAAATTAGGTAAAATGACCAAACTGCCCCTCGGCCCACGTCTCGGCATCGGTAAAATTTATATTTTCAGAATCCTCGTACTCTCACGAGTTCGTGCATACCAAAATTATCCATATCCAAGGTCAAATTCCCCATCAAAATTTGAATTCTAGGTCTAAGAACTTTCTTCCAACTTATCCCCAATTTCCAGCTCCAATCCGAAATTATATGACAAAACTAGCAATAGATTAATGTAATACAACTAGAAAGTGATAAAGAATTGTTACCCAATGATTTCCTCTTCAACTTCCTCCCAAAATCGCCCTATCCCGAGCTCCAATTAGATTTTTCCAAGTTTTGAAACTAAACCCTCGAAATCCCTATTTTTTGTCAAGCAATTCTGCTTCTGCAGTCAAGGGACCGCACCTGCGGTCCCGCTTCTGCGGAAAAACGACCTTACCTGCGAAACTCATTAAAGTCCCAAAATCTGCACCTGCGACTTACTCACCGCATATGCGGTCACGCAGGTGCGTGAACCCTTCCACACCTGCGACTCCTTGCTTTTCCTCAGTTGGCCGCTTCTGCGGATAAATTCCGCATCTGCGGGAGTCGCTCTGCGGCCTCTCAACCGCAGATGCGGTTATGACAGCAGCCCAAAGAACTTCAGCTGCAACTCCAAGTTTCCAACTTCCCGTTAACCATCCGAAATCATCCCGAGGCCCCCGAGACCTCCACCAAAAGCACAAACAAGTCATATACCACCATCCAAACTTATACAAATCATCCAAACACCTAAAACAACATCGGATCAACCAATTAGCATCGGATTCAAGCCTAAGAACTTCAAAAACGCTCGAAATACGCTTTCGATCAAAAAGTCTACCAAACCTCGTCCGAATGACTTGAAATTTTGCACACACGTTACATTCAACACTACGGGGCTACTCCAACTTCCGGAATCCCATTCCGACCCTCGGATCTAAATCTCACTATCGAACCGGAAACTTCAAAAATTCAACTTCCGGCATTTCAAGCCTAAATTAGCTACGGACCTCCAAAACACAATCCGAACACGCTCCCAAGCCCGAAATCACCCAACGGATCTAACCGAACCATCGAAATTCCATTCCGAGGCCGTCTTCACACTGTTCTGACTACGGTCAAATTTCCAAAACTTATGCTCTCATTTAGGGACAAAGTGTCCCAAAACTCTCCGAAACTCCAAATAATTCCTCCCGGCAACTCACAATAGCAGAAACAAACACAGGAAAAGTAGTTAATAGGGGATCGGGGCGTTAATTATTAATGCGACCGGCCGGGTCGTTACACTTGCTAAACCAATAAGTACACCACTAGCACAAAAGCATGATCTACAAGAAGCTATGGATGATCCAATGGATGCTTCAGTATACAGGAGTATTGTTGGCAGTCTGCAGTATTTAACTCTCACAAGGCCAGACATAGCTCATACAGCAAATTTGGAAAGTCAATTAATGCAAAGTCCAAACAACACACATTACCAAGGTGTGAAAAGAATCCTTTGATATGTGAAGGGCACAACTGAGTATGGTCTAAGAATCTTGTCTCAATCACCACTCAGGTATATGGTTTCTCTGATGCAGATTGGGGAGGGTGTTCAATGACTAGTAGAACAACTACAGGTTACAATATCTACCTAGGAGCTAACTGCATATCTTGGATATCCAAGAAGAACCACATAATGGCAAGTTCTAGTGGAGAAGCTGAGTATAGAGCTCTGGCCTCGACAACAACTGAAATGACATGGATAACCTACATTCTCAATGACATTGAGGTTTGTTTAAAAACTGCACCAACATTGTTCTGTGATAACTTGGGTGCATTATATATGAAAGTCAATCCAGTAATGCATGCTAGAACAAAGCCTGTTGAGATGGACTATCATTTTGTTAGAGAAAATGTTGCTAGCGGTCAGCTTGTCACAAGGTTTGTTAGATCAAAATACCAGCTAGCTGACATCCATACGGCATTGACTAAACAGATGTTTGCAAGTTTTCGAAGCAAGCTAGGAGTGGTAACTCCACCCTTCACTAGCTTGAGGGGAAGTGTTGAAGAAGTTGATCATGATAAGGATAAGCTTACACGAGATAAGGATGGCTAGATTGCATTGTAGAGTTTGTACTTAACTCAATGTAATAGTCATCCATGTAGTAGAACTCTAAGTCATTTGTAGAAGCTATGACTTAGCATACTTAGCCTAGTTTTTCGATTGTTTTGTGACTTGTATAAATGCAGTTACTTGTGGTTTTGTAATACATGTGAAAACACACGATTACTGAATATAATTCCTTCTCAATCTTGTGACTTTCTACATCCCATATCTTGATTTCTTTGTGATAAATGGTTTGAACAATTTATATATAACGAGAGATATACTAAAGGAAACATAAAAACTTTACGTGGTTATGTTATTGGACGACCTAATTACTATGAAAGGCTACATTACAGTGCTGTTACGTGAAAATGAAATTAAAGAGCCTTAATTTGTAAAAGCTTGTAAGTGGTAACCATTTGCTACAAGGAAAAGGAAACATTAAATAAGGTAAACTGGTTTTTTGTTCATAAAAAGTTGAATATAGTAACCATAATACTGCCAGCCATATCAGTAGTACACAAATGTTTGCATTTAGTTGCATCCAAAATCGGAAGTTACTAATAATGCGTGACACAAATGTTTGCATTTAGTTGCATCCAAAATCGGAAGTTACTAATAATGCGTGATTGGAAGATTGTTGAAGTTGAGTTTTCTCTCTCAAGATGAATCCCCAGCCCTATGAAACTCAAAACAAAATACCACCCAAACCTCCAGACATTGATCATGATAAGTCCATACACAACAATCTAGAAAATTAACCATCCTTCAAGGAGATGCTAACAACCTCTAGTCCAATGATCTTTGCATCAACTGTAAACCAATCTACATGGAGCTGTCAGAGACTGCCTTAGTACAAGGAATGATCGAAAACTCTATAACTTCTAACACACGAGGCATTAAAATTATCTCGTTAACAGAGGAAGATAGACAGCGAATTTATGAGCCCTGGAAAAATTCTATCATTGTGAAGCTAGTGGGAAACGTATGTTACACCACTACTTAAAGAAGAAACTTCAAGAATTATGGCGGCCAACGGAGGACTTCCAACTGATTGATCTCAGTGAAGATTATTACAAAATTAAGTTCAAAAAAAGGAGAATATGGAAAAAGCTATACAGCAAGGGCCTTGGTTCATCAATGGTCATTTTCTTTCCATTACAAGATGGAAACCAAGTTTCCTGGCCACAAAAGAAAAATTGACTGCATCGGCAGTATGGATTAGGCTCATTGCCTACAGAATTTTATCATGGAAAAATCCTAGAAAAAATTGGGAATGTAATTGGACGCCTACTAAAGATTGATGTTTGTACATCAACCACGCTAAGGGGCCGTTATGCAAGACTTTGTGTAGAACTTCCACTAAAAAGCCCAGTCCAATCCTTCTTATATGTTGGACATCACAAAGAATACATCCATTATGAGGGAGAGAACTTCCTTTGCAAAACTTGTGGAAGACATGGCCACACACTAAAACAATGTATTTACATTCAACAAGACAACAAGGCCAGTACAGAGACAACCAAGGAGAAACCAACAACAAAAATGGAAAAACCACAAGAGGATTGGAAAACAATATCTTTCAACAAAGGAAGGAAACAAGGTATAAGAGGTAATCAACAAACTAACAACAAGGCAATCAAGAACGCCAATGGCCCAGGTATCTCCGTTAAATTGTTCAATGCTACTACTGGTAAGTACTTAGATACTCAATTTTTACAATATAAATCTAAGGATCCTAAGGATCCCACATTCTCCATAGAAAAGAATGGTGCAAGAATCCGGCCACCATAGTTAAGGAAAAAACCATCATTCTAATAAAAAATAATTTCTCTCTCTTGAATAGTGAGCAAATGGTTTTAGACGAAACCACTAATGAAAATCAAAACCAATAGTACTAATATAAATTATAGCCATGCAAATAAACAAATGTCCACTCCAAATGAAGATATTGACATGTTGGAAAATAACGTGTCTACTGCTAAAAAAAGAGAAAATAAAGCCATGCAAAATATTTCTCCAAAAGACAAAACTACCCCCTACTAATAATAATCCTATCTTTCCTACTAGCCAAGATAACCAACAAATTAGTAAGAATCCTCCTTTAACTAAAAATCATGATCAAAATCTCTCCTTGAGATTTGAAAACATTCCCACCCCAAAGCATGCCAGCCAAATGGCAACGAAAGATAATAACATTGAACAAATATCTTCCAACCAAAAACACGCAATGGATACTACATTCATGGAGGATCAGCCTATAAACCACAACACTGGGCGCCCAAAAGCCATGCAATTGGCAGCCCTAATCATTAACCTATAACCCAATCCCTCTCACACTACCAATAGCCCCATCCCCACGCTTGTTTCAGGCTCCTTAAGTATACTACCCTCTATTCAAAATGCCAAGAATTTCATCAACCCTAAGAAGAAGACACATGCTCATACAACTTCTAAGACAACACAGAGCTCTAGCTATAGAGAATCTACCACCATTCCCCCACAACTAGAAAACCCACACATAATATATGTCCAACCTCCACAAGCTCAGGACTACCTACCTGTCTCGTTGATGGAATTGGAACTTATGGGTCATGCAGTCTCGTTCAATCTCCAAATCAATGGTCAAGAGTCGATAGTCATACTACACAACACACAATACCTAGCCCGGTTGGTAACATAGGGCATGAGGTTGGCTATGAACAACTATCTAAACCAAGTTTGGCTGAACAAC
The DNA here is from genome assembly GCF_001879085.1 of Nicotiana attenuata. Lineage (NCBI taxonomy): Eukaryota > Viridiplantae > Streptophyta > Magnoliopsida > Solanales > Solanaceae > Nicotiana > Nicotiana attenuata. The sequence goes on from NC_031989.1 coordinate 12,129,943, forward strand.
ATCCTCCAACCCCTAGCTCCTTCAATGAACCCACAACTAGTGCATGCAATGAGAAACCAATGGAATTTGCCACCAAATTTCAATCCAATCTACCCATAAAATTCTCTCCTAGACATGCCATTCTTCCCACCAGAAATGCTAACCCAACTCAATCCCATATTCATGCCATGAGAGTACCCTCAACCAGCCTAGGAGCCACCAATTCCTCCACCATACCAACAACATCTACCACCACCTCATCAAGTAGTTCAGGAGCCAGAACTAGTAGAAGCAGAAATGGAGGAGGAAGAGGAACTCCTCAATATAATCTTTGAACGAGTCCTAGAGTTCTAAAATCTAGATGGGGTAAAAGTATATCTCTTCACGGAAATGCAAGAGAAGAGGCATGTGCTCAGTTGCCCACTAGCATTATACAAATGCTCGATGGACATCAGACCACCTCAGGATCAAACGGTGGGCAACAGAGCCATGATTCTAGTTCCATCACTGAGAAGGAACCCAGTACTGGGGTAGTGAGGGAGAATGGGGAACCAGCAAACTCAAATCTTAATACCTCTATGAATCGTCCAACAAACTTCATCATATGGAACATAAAGGGTGGAAACAACGAAAATTTCAGAAGAAATTTTAGAGAAATGGTAGACACTCACAGGCCATGCATGGGTACTTTGTTAGAAACTAGAATGGGAAACCATGCTGAGTTGCTTAATTTCTTTGGTTTTACGGAGATGATAGAGGTTCCAGCGGAGGGCCAAGCAGGAGGCATGGTGGTTCTGTATAATCACGAGGTAGTGACTGTCCAAAACTTTGTTCGTAGGAATCAAGAAATCCATGCAACAATAGAGGTACTACCTATTCGTAAATCTAGGCTTTTTAGTACAATATATGCTAGTACCGATATTCTTAATAGAAATGTGATATGGGAAAATCTTGAAAATATTAGTAGAACTTATATAGGACCTTGCATGGTGGGAGAAGATTTTAACGATATTTTAGGTGCAAAAATACGGAGGCAGACCCTTAAACGACAATAGGGCTAAATATCTTTGGTCAAAAATTAGCAATTGTAAATTACTTGATCTTGGCTTTAAGGGATGTAACTATACTTGGTCTAATCATAGACATAAAGGTACGGGTCTTATAATGGAAAGACTTGACAAAGTATTAGGAAATGAGGAATGGGTAGATTTATTCCCTAAAAGCTCTATAATACACCTTCCCAAGACTTATTCGGATCATAACCCTATCCTAATAGAATTAATCCCAAGAAATAGAGTTCTTCACAAACAACCCTTTAGACTTGAGACTTTTTGGTGTTAACATCCGGAACTTCAATCTTTAGTAAAAAACAATTAGTGTGACGCTGACTACTTTAGAGCTAGCCAAGATTTTATGGTCAACATTAGAGATTGGAAAGATAGAACTTTTGGTGATATAATGGATAGAAAAAGAAAAATGCTAGCACGACTTCATGGCATTCAGAATTCCAGGAATTATGCCTATAGTGATTTCCTTCAAACTTTTGAAAAGGAATTAAAAAGGGACTACAATGATTTGCTTAAGATTGAAGAGGATTATTGGAAATTAAGATCTAGGGTAATGTGGCTCAATGAGGGAGATCCCAACACAAACTTTTTCACATTTCTGCCTCTAATAGAAAAAGGAGAAACAAGATTAATTTTTTTAAAGATGATGCAGGGAATTTGATCAATGAGCCCCACTTAATTATGTCTCCTGTCCAAAACTACTTCAAAATATTTTTACCACTTCACACTCCAAAACAAGCTGGATTAGTCCGCTAAAAAACAGCTCAACACAATGTCTTTTAAACCTAAGCTCATTAGACAGTTCTTTGCTTGATATCGAAATTAAAAGGGCTATTTTTTCCTTTAAACCTTTCAAAGCTCCAAGAGATGGACTTCACCCTTTCTTTTTTTTTTCCAAAAATACTGGAAAATTATTGTAACGACCCGATCTGTCGTTTTGAGAATTTAAGCTCCGTTCAGCGGCTAAAGTCTCGAACAGCTTCATATTATGTGTATCGACTTGCGTGCATGGTTGAATTAAGTGGCCCCGGAATGGGTTTTGGGTGATCTCAACAGCTTCATATGGTGATTTTTGGACTTAGGCGCGCGTCCGGATTAAGATTTGGAGGTTCGTTGGGTAATTTGAGGCGTTTCGGCGAAAGTTGGAAAAGTTGAAGTTTGGAAAATGGAGAATTTTGACCCATAGTAGACTTTTGTGATATCGAGCTCGAGATGCAATTCCGGGAGTTGGAGTAGGTTCATAATGTCATTTGCGACGTGTGTGCAAAATTGGAGGTTATTCGGACGAGGTTTGATAGGTTTCGGCATCAGTTGTGAAAGTTTGAGGTTTCAAGTCCATTAGGCTTGAATTGGTGTGCGATTCATGTTTTTGTTATTGTTTGAGGTGATTCGAGAGCTCGATTGAGTTGGTATGGCATTTTAGGACTTGATGGCACATTTGGTTGAGGTTCTGGAGGCCTCGGGTGAGTTTTGAGCGAGTCCGGGCATTACCGAAACTCAAGCATGGTTCTGGTGCTTAATTTTCGCTAAGGGCGAAGGAATTTTCGCTGAGGGCGGAATAGGGGGCGCTGACAGCGCAAATTTGGTAGTGGAGGCGCTCCATGGCAAAATCCGCAAGTTCATTGGTCCGACATCAGAAGCCTATATCTTTTGATCTACAAGAAATTTTGAGATGATTCGAAAATGAAAGTTGTATCCCTTTGTGTCTAGTTTCTAGAAAGGTAAAGAAATAATCATTTGGATATCTGTAGAGAAAGTTATTTCCAAAATTCTAAGGCCTGTCTGTGCAGCCACCTGAAGCGCGGTCAACGGCGAAATTCCGCAGTCAGCAGTGGAAGTTCGCTGGGGCGGTGATTTTTGGCTGTCAGTGGAAATGGGAATCCGAGAGGTGCACTATAAATACAAGATTTAGGGTTTTATTTCATATTTTGACCTAGAGAGCTCGGATCTTGGCGATTTTTCGAAGGTTTTTCAAGAAATTCATCGGGGTAAGTGATTCTAACTCGGATTTGACTAAAATACATGAATCTATCATTGATTTTATCATTTGATTAGTGATTTGGAGTGAAACTTTAGGGAAAATTTGTGGAACTTCATAAAATGAATTCTTGGGATTTGAATGTTGATTCGATGTCGAATTTGAGTGAAACTAGTATGGGTGAACTCGAATCGGAATGGGTATTCTGTTTTTGTAAATTTTGTCGGGTTCCGAGATGCAGACCCAGGGAGTTGACTTTTTACAAATTGTATAAGAATCATAGCTTTGTTAATTGAAATTGTTTTCTCTTGCATTGTTTGATGTATTTAAGTCGTTTTGGATAGATTTAGCCGAGCGTTGATGAATTGGTAAAGGAAAAGATAAATTGAGTATTGAATTGGCCGGGTTGAGGTAATATCTTGCCTAACCTTGTGTGGGGGACTTGACCTTAAGATTTGAGTCTTCTATGTTGATTGTAGTTCGTGTACGCGAGGTGACAAATGCATGCTCGGACTTATTTGTGGAAAATTCGCCTTTTAGGGTTCTTAGGTCTTTATATTCACTGTGTATGAATGTGTTCTTGACATGACTGAGTTTCCTATTTACTAGTTTCACCTCTACATGCTTAATTGGAATTAATTGCTCCATGATTTACTCTTATTGCCTAATTGACTCCTATTTGATTTAATTAAAGAATTTCGCCTCTCCTATTGTCATGCTATCTTTTCATAGCTGCTTGTCTTATTTGAGAATTATTATTATCCCTCCTGAAATTATTTAGTCTTAAGTGAAGCTAAGATCATCTTTCTTTAATTGAATTGTCGAATATCCTCGACATTGTCCAACCTTTAAAGGAGTTTAGATAACCTATATCTTTGTTGATTTGTCTTTATTTGGGACTACTTGACTTGTGTTGATTTCCTTGTTATTGACTTGTATATTGTGGGATCATTGCTACATGTTAGTTTTTCCGTTGTTGAACTGTTTCCATTATGCCAGCATTCTTTTCTGTGGTTATTCCTTGTAAGCTGGTTCTACCGTTCCTTGTGATTTACATTCCTTGAGTTGATTTACTTGTCTTACCTTGTATTATTGTCATTGTTGTTGTTACACGTATTGTGGTGATGTACGAGTTTCCTGTTGTGCTGTAACTATTATTTCTGTTGGTTGCGCTGCGTATTTACTTTGGGACTACGGAACGGTATTCCGGGAGATCCCCCCACATGTTTACTTTGGGACTACGGGTAGGTATTCCGGGAGACCCCCCTGCACATTTATAATTGGGACTACGGGATGATATCCTGGGAGATCCTCCTGTACTGGATATTTACTTTGGGACTTCGGATCGGTATTCCGGGAGATTTCCCTACATATTTATGATTTGGACTACGGTACGATATCCCGGGAGATCCTCTGCACATTTACGTTTGGGACTACGGGACAATATTCCGGGAGATCCTCTGCACATCTACGTTTGGGACTACGGGACGATATCCTGGGAGATCACCTGTTAAAATCACTGTGTTTTGAGACGTTGTTTTCATTGATCCTTTCCCTGTGTAAACATTATATGTGATGTCCGTTCTATTCCTTATACTTACTAGCTGGTATGAACTATGTTAGGACACTTGCACAAGCGTACACGTGGCTAAGCGCCCTAATCGGATAGGAGGCTTCTTGGTATTGTCGAGTATAGACGTACACCCTTGTTATTTGCCTTCCATGTGAGAATGACTCCTTTGGGCACGTGAGTTGTCAGTATGATTAGGAGGTGTGATGAGGGCACAGGATGCCAAGTGTTAGGGTTCAGGTATTGAGACCCGTACAGTATGATTATGAGATGAGGTGTCACATGGTGACTTATATTCGAAGGTTATCTATTTGAAAAGATTATACTCGAAGGTACTTATTTTTAATTAACTATTTTGAAATGTCACAGGGTGACTTATATTCGATGAATATTTGTTTGAAAATAATTTTATTCGAAAAGCATTATTTTGAAATAACTCTTTTAAAAAGAACATTTATTTGAAAGAAGTATATTTCGAAACATTTTTATCATTTGAAAGGTTTGACTATTTGATTGACGCTTGCTGGATAAGACTTAAGATGAAAACTATCGGAGTTGTTGAGTTATGACTTGTCTTTACTGTATTTGTGATTCCGAATTTGGGTTGTCTCCTCGTTTACTTTTTCCGTGTTTTCCTTATGGTGTTCCGCTGAGTACTTGCTGTTTTCTTTCCTTATTGAAATTACTGTATTGTTAGCTGTATCGCGTAGTCTCTATAAAAATATCATGTTATGCTTACTAGACCAGTAGGTGTCTTGACTGTTCCTCGTCACTACTCCATCGAGGTTAGTCTTGATACTTACTGGGCACCGTTGTGGTGTGCTCATACTAAACTTTTGTACATTTTTTTGTGTGCAGATCCATATATTTTTTGCTAGTAGCTGTGCGGATTCTTGCCGAGGAGACTCAGGTAGCCTTGGTGCTGCGTTCGCAGGCTTCGGAGTCACCTTCCTATTTTATATTCACATTGTTGTACTTATTTCCATACGATTGTGTTTAGAAGTGGTAGCGAAACTTTGTAGAGCTTATGACTTGTACTACCGGATTTTGGGAATTGTAGAATTTTGTAGAGATTTCTGCTTCAAGACTGTTAAATTTCATTTATTATTGTGGTATTTCAGTATGAGTTAGGCTTACCTAGTCCCTAAGACTATGTGTCATCACGAAACCCAACGGAGGGGAAATTGGGTCGTGACAATTATAGGCCCTTCAGTAGTGAAATTATATCATGACATTTTTAACACTCAAGAAATCCCCAAAAAAATCTAAAAAACCTATCTTTGTCTAATCCCTAAAATTCCTATCGCAAATAAAGCTTCATGAAGAATAGAAGAGCTTCTGACAATGCTGTTATCATTCAAGAACTAGTCTCCAACTTAAAAAAAATAAAAGGAAAACAAAGTCACATGATCCTTAAAATTGATCTTGAAAAAGCTTTTGATCGACTAGAGTGGTCTTTCTCCATCAAACTCTAAAATATTTCAACTTCCCTCCAAAATTCTCAAAACTGCTATTAAATTGTATATCAACAAGGTCTATAGCGGTTTTAGTTAATGGTTCCATAACAAAATTCTTCGAACCAAGCAGGGGAATCAGGCAAGGTAATCCCATATCACCTTATATCTTCATCCTTTGTTTAGAAGTGCTTTCAAGACATATAAGTCATCAAGTTGATATTAGGAATTGGGACCCAATAACCACAGGAAGAAGAAATCCAAATTTTTCCCACTTATTCTTTGCAGATGACCTTACCCTAATGGCAAAGGTCAATAAGAAATCATGTCATGCCATTAAGAGTGGATTAGATTATTTTTGTGACCTGTCAGGACAATGTATTTAACACTACTACATCCAAAATTCTCTTTTAAAAAAATTGTACTCAAACTCTTATTAAGGATGTTACCGATATGTTAGATATTAAAAAAAGTGATTTCTTTGGCACCTACCTAGGTTTTCCTATTTTAAACAAATACCCTAGGCCAAGGGACTACCAATTCATAATTGACAAAATGCGTACTAAGCTAGCGGCTTGGAAAATAAAATTCATCAACATAGCAGGAAGAACAACCCTATCCCAATCTTGCCTAAACTCAATACCAAACTATTATATGCAATAAATATTACTCCCCAAAAAGGTCTTTAACAAAATTGATAAAGTTCCAAGAGATTTTATATGTGTACTGTCACGACCCGGATTTCCCATCCTCGGGAGTAGTGATGGCGCCTACTAATAGGAGCTAGGCAAGCTAATTATCAATTACCTCTTTTAACGAACCACGACAATATTAGAAATAATGAAACATTTAATAATAAAGCGGAAGTCTCAAATATAGTTAACTGAAAGAAATGCAGAAATTTAACTAATCCTCTACCCAAGACTGGTGTCACAATACTCACGAACTTCTACAGAATTCTAAATACAAGGTTTGAATGAAACATAAGACTGTCTGCTTTGGTACAATGATAACTAACTGAATAAAATGGAAAGGGACTCCGAGCCTGCGGACGTCAGCAAGGCTACCTCGAATATCCCTGGACTGAAATCTCGCTCCCAGAATGCTACTGCCACTCAAATGCTGCTCCAACACCTGGATCTGTGCAAAAAGATGCACAGAGTGTAGCATCAGCACAACCGACCCCATGTGTTGGTAAGTGCCTAGCCTAACCCCGGCGAAGTAGTGACGAGGCTAGACCAGACTACCAGATAAACCTGTGCAGATATATATATACAAGTACAACAAAATGATAGCGGAAAACAACAATTAAAGCTGGGAGGGGGAAACATGCTTATGGGGTAGCAGATAAAACAGAATATAAGGAATAACAAAGAATCTACATCTGATTTCTTCTAACACAGAATAGGGGAAAACAAATCACTTTCACTTGTTTCAATTTCCTCTCGTTGCAGGCGTGCAACACGATCCCATTTCCTCATATCGCATGGTAGGCGTACCACTCGATCCCGTTTCATAATATCACATGGTAGGCGTACCACTCGATCCCGTTTCATAATATCACATGGTAGGCGTACCACTCGATCCCATTTCATAATATCACGTGGTAGGCGTACCACTCGATCTCATTTCATAATATCACGTGGTAGGCGTACCACTCGATCCCATTTAATAATATCACGTGGTAGGCGTACCACTCGCTCCCATTTCATAATATCACGTGGTAGGCGTACCACTCGCTCCCATTTCATAATATCACGTGGTTGGCGTACCACTCGCTCCCATTTCATAATATCTCGTGGTCGGCGTGCCACACGATCCCATTTCTTTCAACACAATACACAAAATAATCCCGGCAAGGGAGAAAAGATGTTATAATAAACTATCCCGGCAAGGGAGAAAAATGTTATAATAAACTATCCCGCCAAGGGAGAAAAGATGTTATAATAAACTATCCCGGCAAGGGAGATCCAGCTATAACCAAAATTATTCAATTTCTACTTAACACAATTAAATAAATACTCAGTCTCAACAATTACTGGCTCAGTGTTAAAGATTTCCAACCAAGTCCTCATAAGTAACAATTAAGAATTCGATAATTTAGCAGTTTAGGACTCACGGTCATGCTCGACACCAGTATATAGATACTCGTCACCATGCCTATACACCGTACTCGACAAATAGCAATTAACAAATAAGACTCTACTCCTATTCCCTCAAGCTAGGGTTAGACCAAACACTTACCTCGAATGCTCCAAACTCAACTCAAGCCTCTAGTATAGCTTTACCCCTCGAATTCGGCTCCAACTCGGTCAAATCTATGAAATAATGACCTTAAAATATTAATAATAGCTAAACAAACTAAACCCAATGCCTAAATATGAATTTCCAAACTTTCTTCCAAAAATTTCAAAATCGACCCCGAGCCCGCTTGATCAAAACACGAGGTTCGAACCAATTCCATGTCACCCATTCCCCCACGAGCCCGAATATACAATTTGTTTTCAAATTCGACCCCAAAACGAGGTCTAAATCAAGAAAATTGAAAAAGCCCTAACTCTACCCATTTCCCCCAATTTACACCCTAAATTACATGTTATAGGCTTAGGAATTCAATAATTGATGATGGAAAATGAAGAAAACAAGTTAAACAATGCTTACCCAAGAAGTTTTGATGAAGAAGTGCTCTAAAGTTCGCCCTAGGACTTTGGAGAAGAAGGATTTCGTGAAATGTTATGATATTCCCGTCACTGGTTCTGTTTTTGGGTATTTAATAACTGGGCAAAATTGCCCTATGCGATCGCGGAGAAGGCATTGCGATCGCATAATTAAAGCAATGCGATCGCGGAAGGCGTGTTGCGAACGCATAGAGGAAATATGACTGGGCAAGAAAAATGCTCTATACGATCGCGAAGAGGACAATGTGATCGCATAGGGATAGGAAGGCTGGGAATTACGATCGCACAAGGGCTGTTGCGATCGCATAGAACAAAACTAGGCTCTTGAAATTTTACACTATGCGATCGCGGGAGAAGCTATGCGATCGCATAGAACAACGTACCAGATATCAGAACTGAGCATTTTCTGCAATTTTTTTACTAAGTTCAAAACACCCCGAACCACCTCCGAATCACTCCCGAGCCCTCGGGGCTCCTAACTAAACTCACACACTAACTCAACAACCTCATACGAACTTAACCGAGCGATCAAATTGCCAAAACAACATCAAAATCAATGAATCAAACCTCAAAAATCATCATTTTTCATTCTAACTTCATAAACTTCAAATTTTAGATATTTAGGTCCGAAACACGTCAAATGACGTCCGATTTCAACCAAATTTCACAGAAAGCGCTTAAACCATATATAAGACTTGTACCGGGCGTCGAAACCAAAATACGATCCCGATACCACAGTCTTTTAATCAATTTTCATTTTTATTTTCCCTAAATAATTTCAGAAAAACAATTTCACAGAAAAATTCTTTTCTCGGGCTCTAGACCTCGGAATTCGACTCCGGACATATGCCCGAGTCCCATATTTTTCTACGGACTCTCCGGGACCGTCAAATCACGGGTCCGGGTCCGTTTACCCAAAATGTTGACCAAAGTTAACTTTAATCATATTAATATCAAAATTCATTAATTTTTACACAGAATTCATATTTAAGCTTTCCGGCAAATCGAGGCTAGTAAAAATGAGGTTTTCAAGGCCTCGGAAGCACGGACTGAAAGAGAAAACCGGTGATGACCCTTTGGGTCGTCACATTCTCCACCTCTAAAACAACCGTTCGTCCTCGAACGGACAAAAGAAGGAAGTACCTGAGTCGGGGAAAAGATGGGGATAACGGCTCCGCATATCAGACTCAGGCTCCCAGGTCGATGCCTCAGGAGGCTGACCTCTCCACTGAACACGAACAGAAGGAAAACTCTTGGATCTCAACTGACGAACCTGCCGGTCTAGAATAGCTACCGGCTCCTCCTCATAGGACAAATCCTTGTCCAAGTGGACAGTGCTGAAGTCTAACACGTGGGCTAGATCACCGTGATACCTCCGAAGCATGGATACATGAAAAACTGGATGCACGACTGATAAGCTAGGCAGCAATGCAAGTCTATAAGCCACCTCTCCCACTCGATTAAGAATCTCAAACGGACCAGTGTACCTAGGGCTATGCTTGCCCTTCTTCCCAAATCTCATCACGCCCTTCATAGGCGACACTCGGAGCAATACCCGCTCACCAACCATGAAAGCTACATCTTGAACCTTACGATCTGCATAGCTCTTTTGCCTAAACTGAGCTGAACAAAGCCTATCCTGAATGATCTTGACCTTGTCCAAGGCCTCCTGAACCAAATCTGTACCCAATAACCGAGCCTCTCCCGGCTCAAACTACCCAACCGGAGACCGACACCTCCTACCATATAAAGCCTCATAAGGAGCCATCTGGATGCTCGACTGGTAGCTGTTGTTGTAGGCGAACTCTGCTAAAGGCAAAAACTGGTCCCACGAGCCTCCAAAATCAATGACACAGACTCGGAGCATATCCTCCAAAATCTAAATAGTCCGCTCGGACTGACCGCCCGTCTGAGGATGAAACACTGTGCTCCACTCAACCCGTGTGCCCAACTCACGCTGAACTGCACCCCAGAAACGCGAGGTAAACTGCGTACCCCGGTCCGAAATGATAGATACCGGCACACCATGAAGGCGAACAATCTCACGGATATAAATCTCAGCTAACCTCTCGGATGAATAGGAGACTGCCACAAGAATGAAATGCGCTGACTTGGTCAGCCTACCAACAATAACCCATATCACATCGAACTTCTTCCGAGTCAACGGAAGCCCAGTAACAAAATCCATGGTAATCCTCTCCCACTTCCACTCGGGAAGCTCACTCCTCTGAAACAATCCACCAGGCCTTTGGTGCTCATACTTAATCCTGCTGACAATTCAAACACCGCGCCACATATGCCACAATATCCTTCTTCATTCTACGCCACCAATAATGCTGCCGCAAATCCTGATACATCTTCGCGGCGCTCGGATGAATAGAGTACCGGGAACTATGAGCCTCCTCCAATATCAACTCTCGAAGCCCATCCACATTAGGCACACTTACTCGCCCCTGCAATCTCAAAACTCCATCCGCATCTAAGGTAACCTGCTGGGCACCTCCACGCAGCACCGTGCCTCTGAGGACACACAAAAGGGGATCATCAAACTGCCGATCACGGATACATTCCAATAATGAAGAACGAGCGACTGTTCAAGCCAACACACGACTGGGCTCCGAAACGTCCAGTCTCACGAACTGATTAGCTAAGGCCTGAACATCCAGAGCAAGCGGCCTCTGACTGACTGGAATATAAGCAAGACTGCCCATACTGGCTGACTTCCTACTCAAAGCATCGGCCACCACATTGGCCTTTCCCGGATGGTATAAAATGGTGACATCATAGTCCTTCAACAACTCCAACCACCTTCTCTGCCTCGAATTCAATTCCTTCTGCTTGAACAAGTACTGAAGGCTCTTGTGGTCAGTGAACACCTCACATGCCACACCATACAAATAGTGCCTCCAAATCTTCAAGGCGTAAACAATAGCTGCCAACTCTAAATCATGCACTAAATAGTTCTTCTCCTGAATCTTCAACTGTCTCGAAGCATAGGCAATAACCTTGCCATCCTGTATCAATACTGCACCAAGCCCAATACGGGAAGCATCATGATAGACTGTATAAGGCCCTGAACCTGTGGGCAAAACCAATACCGGCGCTGCTCGTTCTCCTCCTGGCTGCGGGAGTATACCAAAATATCATCAATAAAGACTATCACGAACATGTCCAAGTAAGGCCTGAACACTCGGTTCATCAACTCCATAAATGCTGCTGGGGCATTGGTCAACCCAAATGACATGACCAAAAACTCATAATGCACATACCGAGTGCGGAATACTGTCTTAGGGACATCAGATGCCCTAATCCTCAACTGGTGGTAACTAGATCTCAAGTCTATCTTTGAAAACACCTTCGCACCCTGAAGCTGGTCGAACAAATCGTCAATCCTCGGCAGTGGATACTTGTTCTTTATTGTCACTTTGTTCAACTGCCGGTAATCAATGCGCATCCTCATCAAACCATCCTTTTTCTTCACAATAAACACTGGCACACCCCTAGGCGAAACGCTGGTCTAATGAAACCCTTCTCAAGCAAATCCTGCAACTGATCCTTTAACTCTTTCAACTCTGGCGGGGCCATGCGATACGGCGGAATGGAAATGGGCTGAGTGCCCGGAGCCAGATCAATAAAAAATCAATATCCCTATCGGGCGGCATACCCGGTAGGTCTGAAGGGAACACCTCGGGGAACTCCCGAACAATAGGAACAGAATCAATAGAAGGGACCTCTACGCTGGAATCACGAACATACGCCAGATAAGCTAGACACCCCCTTCTCGACCACGCGTCGAGCCTTAACATATGAAATAACACTGCGGGTGGTATGACCTGGGGTCCCTCTCCACTCCAAGTGGTGCAAATCTGGCAAAACCAAGGTCACGGTCTTGGCGTGACAATCCAAGATAGTATGATACGGGGACAACCAATCCATCCCTAATATAACGTCAAAATCCACCATGTCCAAAAGCAATAATTCAACACGGGTCTCAAGACCCTCGAACACTACTATGCAGGAACGATGCACTCGGTCGACCACTATCGAATCACCCACCGGTGTGGATACATAGACAGGACTACTCAAAGCATCACTAGGCATAACCAAGTATGGTGCAAAATAGGATGACACATACGAATACGTAGACCCAGGGTCAAATAGCACTGAAGCATCTCTAATACAAATCAGAATGGTACCTGTGATGTCTGCACCTGAAGACTCAGCCTCTGGCCTAGCTGCTGGCTGGCCTCTACCTCTGGCGACCTGAACTCCACCTCTAAGACCTCTACCTCCACCTCTAACACCTCTGCCACCGCCTCTAGCTGGCTGGGCAGGCTGTGGAATCTCCGGTGCCTGAATCATAGCACGAGAACTCTGATGCTGGAAGCTGCCATAAACTCGAGGGCAATATCTGACAATGTGCCTCGGATCACCACAAGCATGGCAAGACCTCGTCTGCTGCGGCTGAGCACCCCTCAACCTCGGGCAAGCCCTCCTGTTGTGACCATACTCACCACACTCATAACATCTACACGAACACTGCAGCTGAGGGAACTGAGGCTGACCCTGTCGACCTGAATGACCACCTGAAGTACCATGAGTGACATGGGGAGCTGACTGAAAGGGCCTGGGAGGATGGCCTCTACCATAAGTACCTCTACCTCCAGACGAGGTACCACTGAATCTGCCTGCATGACGTGGCCTCTTATCCAACCCATGACCACCTCCCTGTGGCAAAACCCTCTCAACTCTATGGCCCACATCGGCCGCCTCCTGAAAAGTGATCTCACTCCCGGCCTGAGCCACTGTACCCGGCTGATCTGCCACCGCTGGCTGAACTCCTGGAAGCAAACCCGCTCGAATGACGCTCTCCACGAAGCCTACCAATCGGACTAGAGCATCCTGAAGAACTGGGATGGCAATGAACCCCTCTGGGACCTGAGTTGGGCCCACCGGGACTATTGGGGCGGGAACCTCCTCCTCCAAATCAACTTGAGGCTCCGCCACCGGAGCTGCTGCTGGGGACTCGGACTGCTGAGCGGTAGATGAAGAAGCGCGTGTTCTCGCCATCTGCGGAAGAACAGAGTAGAAATTCAATCGGTACTTGAGAAATAGAACCGCACGACAAGAAGGAACAAATGTGAAGTTTTTCCTAACTTTGTAGCCTCTAGGGAAAAAATACAGACGTCTCCGTACCGATCCCTCAGACTCTACTAAGTTAGTCCGTGAGTTGTGAGACCTATGTAACCTAGAGCTCTGATACCAACTTGTCACGACCCGGATTTTCCACCCTCGGTAGTCGTGATGGCGCCTACTAATAGGAGCTAGGCAAGCCAATTATCAATTACCTCTTCTAACGAACCACGACAATATTAGAAATAATGAAACATTTAATAATAAAGCGGAAGTCGCAAATATAGCTAGCTGAAAGAAATGCAGAAATTTAACTAATCCTCTACCCAAGACTGGTGTCACAATACTCACGAACTTCTACAGAATTCTAAATACAAGGTTTGAATGAAACATAAGACTGTCTGCTTTGGTACAATGATAACAAACTGAATAAAATAGAAAGAGACTACGGGCCTGCGGACGTCAGCAAGGCTACCTCGAATATCCCTGGACTGAAATCTCGCTCCCAGAATGCTACTGCCACTCAAATGCTGCTCCAACACCTGGATCTGTGCAAAAAGATGCACAGAGTGTAGCATCAGCACAACCGACCCCATGTGCTGGTAAGTTCCTAGCCTAACCCTGGCGAAGTAGTGACGAGGCTAGACCAGACTACCAGATAAACCTGTGCAGATATATATATACAAGTAAAACAAAATGATAGAGGAAAACAATAATTAAAGCTGGGAGGGGGAAACATGCTTATGGGGTAGCAGATAAAACAGAATATAAGGAATAACAAAGAATCTACATCTGATTTCTTCCAACACAGAATAGGGGAAAACAAATCACTTTCACTTGTTTCACTTTCCTCTCGTTCCAGGCGTGCAACACGATCCCATTTCCTCATATCGCGTGGTAGGCGTACCACTCGATCCCGTTTCATAATATCACGTGGTAGACGTACCACTCGATCCCATTTCATAATATCACGTGGTAGGCGTACCACTCGATCCCATTTCATAATATCACGTGGTAGGCGTACCACTCGCTCCCATTTCATAATATCACGTGGTAGGCGTACCACTCGCTCCCACTTCATAATATCACGTGGTAGGCGTACCACTCGCTCCCATTTCATAATATCACGTGGTAGGCGTACCACTCGCTCCCGTTTCATAATATCACGTGGTAGGCGTACCACTCGCTCCCATTTCATAATATCTCGTGGTCGGCGTACCACACGATCCCATTTCTTTCAACACAATACACAAAATAATCCCGGCAAGGGAGAAAAGATGTTATAATAAACTATCCCGGCAAGGGAGATCCAGCTATAACCAAAATTATTCAATTTCTACTTAACACAATTAAATAAATACGCAGTCTCAACAATTACTGGCTCAATGTTAAAGATTTCCAACCAAGTCCTCGTAAACAACAATCAAGAATTCGATTATTTAGCAGTTTAGGACTCACGGTCATGCTCGACTCCAGTGTATAGATACTCGTCACCATGCCTATACACCGTACTCGACAAGTAGCAATTAGCAAATAAGACTCTACTCTTATTCCCTCAAGCCAAAGTTAGACCAAACACTTACCTCGAATGCTCCAAACTCAACTCAAGCCTCTAGTATAGCTTTACCCCTCGAATTCGGCTCCAACTCGGTCAAATCTATGAAATAATGACCTTAAAATATTAATAATAGCTAAACAAACTAAACCCAATGCCTAAATATGAATTTCCAAGCTTTCTTCCAAAAATTCCAAAATCGACCCCGGGCCCGCTTGGTCAAAACACGAGGTTCGAACCCATTCCATGTCACCCATTCCCCCACGAGCCCGAATATACAATTTGTTTTCAAATTCGACCCCAAAACGAGGTCTAAATCAAGAAAATTGAAAAAGCCCTAAATCTACCCATTTCTCCCAATTTACACCCTAAATTACATGTTATAGGCTTAGGAATTCAATAATTGATGATGGAAAATGAAGAAAACAAGTTAAACAATGCTTACCCAAGAAGTTTTGATGAAGAATTGCTTTAAAATTGCCCTAGGACTTTGGAGAAGAATGAGTTCGTGAAGTGTTATGATATTCCCGTCACTGGTTCTGTTTTTGGGTATTTAATAACTGGGCAAAATTGCCCTATGCGATCGCGGAAGGCGTGTTGCGAACGCATAGAGGAAATATGACTGGGCAAGACAAATGCTCTATGCGATCGCGAAGAGGACAATGCGATCGCATAGGGGTGGGAAGGCTGGGAATTGCGATCACACAAGGGTTGTTGCGATCGCATAGAACAAAACTAGGCTCTTGAAATTTTACACTATGCGATCGCGGGAGAAGCTATGCGATCACATAGAACAACGTACCAGATATCAGAACTGAGCATTTTCTGCAATTTTTACTAAGTTCAAAACACCCCGAACCACCTCCGAATCACTCCCGAGCCCTCGGGGCTCCTAACCAAACTCACACACTAACTCAACAACCTCATACGAACTTAACCGAGCGATCAAATCGCCAAAACAACATCAAAATCAATGAATCAAACCTCAAAAATCATCATTTTTCATCGTAACTTCATAAACTTCAAATTTTAGATATTTAGGTCCGAAACACGTCAAATGACGTCCGATTTCAACCAAATTATACAGAAAGCGCTTAAACCATATATAAGACTTGTACCGGGCGTCGGAACCAAAATACGAGCCCGATACCACAGTCTTTTAATCAATTTTCATTTCTATTTTCCTTAATAATTTCAAAAAAATAATTTCACAGAAAAATTCTTTTCTCGGGCTCTAGACATCGGAATTCGACTCCGGGCATATGCCCGAGTCCCATATTTTTCTACGGACCCTCCGGGACCGTCAAATCACGGATCCGGGTCTATTTACCCAAAATGTTGACCAAAGTCAACTTTAATCATATTAATATCAAAATTCATTAATTTTTACACAGAATTCATATTTAAGCTTTCCGGCTACGCGCCCGAACTGTGCACGCAAATCGAGGCAAGTAAAAATGAGGTTTTCAAGGCCTTGGAAGCACGGACTGAAAGAGAAAACCGGTGATGACCCTTTGGGTCGTCACAGGTACTACCACAGATAGAAAAAAATTCATCTTATCAAATGGTTTACTATTTGCCAACCAAAATCCAATGGAGGTCTTGGACTCCATAGTGCAAATTCTAAGAATTTATGCACTCTAGCGAGCCTGCTATGGAGAATGCTTACTAATGCTACTATACCCTAGGCTAAACTAATCATCTCCTCCTACGCATCTAGCAATGCTAAAAACAAAAATTTCTTCATCTGGAAAAGCATTCAAAAGGGATGGGAATTATGTTCCAAAGGTATTATTTGGTCACCCCATCGTCATTCCAACATGAACATATGGGAAACCAATTGAATTCCAAATTTAGGAAATCTTAGAAAAACAATAGAAGGCCCTCTCTTAAATACAGATTGTTCCTTAAAATTAAAGGACATCTTTGATGGAAAAAATTGGAACTTTAATAAAGTCTCCTTCAACATTCCTAATGACACCAATGAAAACATCTCCAAGGTAAGAATTCATCTAGGGACCAACTAGTGACATTCCAATATGGTCACTAACTACAAAAGGTTTTTTGACGACCAAAACTTGCTATGACCTAATGGAGCCTCCAACGAATACCCAAATAGATTTCAAATGTATTTGGGATCTAGCCTGTCCAAATAAAATCAAATTCTTTTTATGGCAGTGTCTCCATAATAGGATACCATGTAGAAAGTACGTGGCAAAATTGGCTTAAACATTGATCCAAATTGCCCTATATGCAAATGTAAAGAAGAGGAATCTATAACTCGCATCTTCTTTAACTGCAAAGCCACTAAACTTATTTGGGACAATCTTGGGTGGCAAAATTACTATAAAGCTCAAGATGAACACTAGCTTATTCAACTGAACGCTTTTTACTACCCAATAAAGAACAATTTTATAAATTGGAATTCTTTCTTTCCTTTTGCTATATGGTACATTTGGTTAAATAGGAATAGTAACAATCAAAACAACACTGGTATTCCTATTAATGGTGATCATATTATTGAAAAGGCTACTGAATTCAAACTCCTCGCTGAAAAAAGTATAAACACTCCTCAAAAAATCCCCATCAAAATTAGATGACACAAACCACCAAAAGGATGGTTTAAACTAAATATTGATGCTAGTTTTAATAGTAATACACAAAAATATGGCCTGGGAGGTGTATTCAGTAATGCCAATGGACATTGGGTAGTGGGCTTTGGAAAATCATCCCATGCTAATTACAAACAGAAATCAAGGCTCTACTAGAGGAACTCAAAACAACACAAGATTGAGGAATGTTCCCTCTCGAGATAGAGACAGACTCCATGGAGGTAATCCAATCAATCTAACAAGGCAATAGATTATATGATGACATTGTTAATAAATGCAGTTTGTTAATGCACCAGCAGAAAGAGATAACCCTCCAACACGCATTCAGGAAAGGGAATAGTATAGCTCATCAAATGGCAAAGAAGGCTGTTGATCAAACGAAGGGGAAAAAAACTTTTGTTGAACCACCATCTTATGTGAAAAGTATTGTGGAAAGTGAACTAGTAGAAGACTATGTTTTTGTGAAATTTCTATCTTATGAAGCTTGCAATACCCTAGAAAGCTCGGGAAATCAAAGTGTCCTTAGTGACACCAAGTATGCAAGTCATGTACTGAACGCTACTTAGTTATTAATATATATATTTTCTGTTTACTAAAAAAAAAATTGGAAAGTTATTTTTTCCGTCAGTAAGGTTAAGGTAGAGAACTTTAATATGTATGGACATGATTTAGGAGCTTTGTTGATTCACAGTCCTCAATTGAAGAATCCTGATCATATCAAACTTCTAGGATCAAATTCCATCAAGAACCAGGCTATATAAATCTGAATTTATTTTATCATATGAGGATTTGGAGTAAAACCCGGCTAAAAGTTGGTTTGGTTCTAAAAGAGAGAGCTCATGATCGCACCATCTTTTTCCTATTTCTCTTTTATATTCACTCTTCTTTTGTGAGCATAGTCCTTTTCATAAGAAGGAAGGAGTACAACTTGTTTTAATCAATCAAATAAAGTAGCTAGAATATTACTGTTGTTCAAACTTGAAATTTTGCGAAGTTTTGTCCTTAAAGTCAGCAGACAATCTACATACCCTACGGTCACCGTATATCTAGACGAGTCCGGAACATAAATGTGGTTCTTTTGAACTCAAATGCGTTTTATATAGAACGCGGTAATGAACCGCGTTTTACATAATAGCTGAAAAGACAAGTATATGAAACGCGGTGTATTACCGCATTTTATATAAAGCGCGGTAATGAACCGCGTTTTATATATATAAATATTAGATCCACTTCCTTTTCGCCCACGTTCTGGGACATACCCCCCCCCCCCCCCACCGTTCCCCCGCTTCTCTTAAAAAAATAACAGTGGTCCCCCCTTCATTAACGACCCAAAAAGCTCGTGTGGACCCCACTCATCCCGTAAAAAGTAGATATTGTTGGTCACACATCCTAGCCAAGCCTTCTATTGTTGTGGGTTGCTTGTTTCGGGACCAAATTTTCAAATCTTCAACTTTCCGAAAAAGATAAATCGAGGTATTCCGATTTAGTTTATGTCCAAACTCGTATAAATAATACATATTAGTTGTTTTGAATATGTTGTATGTTGTTTTGTGTTTTTTTTTTTTTTTTACTATTTTAAGAATTAAGTATACGAAAATTTGTACTCTTTATATGAGATTAGGAAAATTATAAGTTAAGAAATGACAACAATAAAAAAAATGAAGTTAAATCTAATGAAAATAGACAAAATGAAAGGGAATGCCAGCTTCCCTTACGTCCTAATTCTTACCGGGGAACATAACGTTCAGTTTAGAAGTGGCTTTCTTAAATTTACTTATCATTAATTTCTTGTATAATTCTCAATAACAAAGTATCAAGCAAATTAAGTAGTTTATATAACTTTAATTAAAGGTAATTAAGAACGGACATAGGAGAATTTAAAGGAGAGTAGAACATACATTAATTAGTAGAGATATATATATGTATTTTTACATGGATATTTTAATAAAACAATAGTGTATGTATTAATTTTATATGGTATCACATGACCATGATAGTAAGTTATATAAAGTATTTAAAAATAAGTAAAATTTAAGTAATTTGAGTCAATTCTAAATTATGCGGGTAATTGGTTAATTACATTATCTAATTAAATAATAAGTTGGATAAAGATTAAAAAATTTCCTCACCCCCACGTGGCAGCACCACCTCTAATCCTATGAATGACTCTTTAAGTCATTAGTCTAGGTGGCATGTAGAGAAATGTTTGGTTATGAAGTATAAGTATGGGAATCAAAATTAAAGCGAGATATTACCATTCCATTTCAACTCAAGACCAGTCTGAATGTTGATGGAGAAGAAGTGACTAACTTTCATTTCCCTTTCTTGTCCGATTAACAACTAAAGGTAGCTGATGAATGCTCACCAAAGATCGTGGATGCTATTCAGTGGAGACTGTCACACTTTTGGTTGCTCTCAAAGTCCGTTATAGAGACAGAATCACAATTCTTAGGGGAAATCATGAAAGCCGGAAATCCCTCAAGTAAATGAACGACATTGAGCCTGTTTGAACTCACTTTGTTGTCTTCTCACATGAGAAATGCCCAAAAAAACGAGGTGGGAGTAAAAATTCTATAGGAAAAGGTGGAAGATCTCTATTTTACGGATGTTTCTCTAATCCAGGTATGTTAAGGCCATCCGTTCTTTCTTTTTGGCATGATCCATACGATATAAACGAAACGAGCAAATGCACAACTTCAAATGACTCTATTCATAGAAATACTAGAGGTTCCTATGTTGTTGACTCCCCATTTGTCTTATTAGTTGATCGTTTGTTCATGGGTCTCAGAAAATACGTAAGTTGATAAAAGTTTACTTCATGATATTAATCAGAGGTATAATGGTCTTATGACATTCCGAGAGATTTTATTAACGCACTTCTCAAGCATTGGATTCATTTACATGTGCATTTACCCATGACTCAGACGGCGTTATATACGCGTATATATGTATGTTATATGTATATGGGATATGGGAAAAGGTTACGGCGTTATATACGCACCACCACCTGATCAGCTAGTATACGATGATGATTTTGCCCACAGTGGCTAAGATGATATGATGGGATGCCCTCAGAGGCTTTATGATGTTATGTACGTACAGACCTATGCATTACATGACATTTATACGCATATGCATGATACTATAAATATTTCATAATTTATAGAGCTATCCAGACTTACAGGTTGAATCCTTTACTTCATGTTTCTTCCATGTCCTTAATTAATGTTGAACTATGGTTAGGTTTCAGTTCTGGCTTACATACTCAGTACATTATTCGTACTGACGTCCTTTTGTTGGGGACGCTGCATTCATGCATGCAGGTATAGATAATCAGTTTGACGAGCCCTCATAGTAGATGAGATTGGCATTCAGCGAAGGATCAGTAAGACTCCACCTCATTCGGAGTGCAGCCGAGTCTATAAGTCATCGTGTCATAGTTTTGCGACAGACTTATGGGTAGGCCGGTACCCTGTCCCATTTGATGTCAAATAATCTTAGAGGATTTGTAGACAAAGGTTCATTTTCTACAGTATATCAGAGGCCTTGACAACCCATATGTATTCATGTTTTAAGAAAAAAGGTTTAGTGATACAGTATTTTTTTTCCACTTGCAGTTGTACATTATGAGTTGTGGGCATGTGGGCCCATGATAGTAACAAAAGGAACGAGTCCAGCTAACTCGACCTATGTATATTCTAGTTTTGGTCGAACGATCATGAGTTACAGGGTGGTTCGCTCAGACCAGCACGACATCGGGTGCCAGCCACGCCTCCCCAGGTTTGAGGCGTGACAGTACTGTGTTGACATTCCATGATGGACATTTTCCTGTTGGTGATGACTCCCGGATGGACCACCGTGATCCAACACGCCAAAACTACGCATATTCCAACTGGGCGTGGGGTCATAACTTGTAAAATTCATATCCAAACAGTACCCCCTGTGGAATATATGAGTGTTAATACAAATTCAATTCAACAAAAAATAAACATCGTAACACAAAGGAAAATTGAAGTTTACCAGTCGTCTTGTGGATTATGTAAAGTAGGAGAGAAATTATTTCCTCTCTCCTCGTTCGCCCGCAGAGATAAATTTAGATCCGGCCAAACTCTTTCAGCCGGAACCTGTTGGGCTAAAACTACTCCAGAACAACAACCCGATGATTGAGGGTTATCCCTGCTTTGCGCAACCTCATTATTGCGAACGTCTTCATCTTTGACGTACATTTTCAATAATTTTATCACAATAAATTCCATGTATTCATCCGGAGTCCCCAAAAAATCTCTTAGAGTTTCATCGTCTTCGATGTTAAACTCAGCATAACAAGTAAACCCTTGCTGAGTCATAGAATACAGATATCTTCCGGTTTTTTTAAGATTCACCGAACGTTTGCTCAATCTCATGAAATTGCATAACAATGATACCAGTCAATCGTACTCCATTGTAAGTGGCAACTTAACATGACTCTGTGGAGATAAACTATAGCTCACTGAGTTATCCGCCACCACAACCTCACCCCCTAATATAATGAAACCCTTACTTTTCGCTCTTCAGACATTATGAAAAAAGCTAGAGAATTTAACAACAAGAAAAATTTATCACGAAGTTGGAGTATTTCTGAATGACAATTCTCAAAACCCTTAACATCTTTATATAAGGCAACGCCCAATCCGGGGGGCAAACTTTTGGAAGTAAAACGTGGTTTAAAAGGGTGTTTTACATATTTGAATTATTGTTATGTCAGTTAAGCGCAGAAAAGTTATTGGTGGGCCCACTAAACATGTAAAACGCAGTTCATTACCGCGCTCTATATAAAATGCGGTTATGTAACTTTTTTTTTAACACTTAAAAAAGTATTTTGAGTCCAAAAGAACCACATTTAGGTTCCGGACTCATATCTAGACACCCTCCATTTTTTCTTTAGTTTCGAAATTTCCCATTTGATATATACAATAAAAAGTATAGTATTATGCGTTTCTTTAGCAACATTGTCGTACAAAAAACTAATAAAAATTACAAAGTTGATTTATATGGACGTAACTTTATCACAAAATAATTTGCACACTTTACTTATCACCAGGGGTTTGCAGACAAATTTATCTTACAAGTCTTGAGAGATCCAGTTAAGTTCTTATTTTCTTTCCTTATTGGCGTTTCCCTTTTCTTTTCTTTTTTTCTCTTCTGCCGAAATCATTCATAACCAACCATAGTCTTAAGACCCTGGACAAGTCAAACAAAATCCGCAAAGATGTTTCTGAAACAAAACGAGAGTACATATATTAATAAACCTTCAAGTATACGTATATAAAATCAACCGTTAGCATAATACAATTGACAAAGTGATATAAAAATAATTCATGCAAACGCCATATAATGACCGACATAACAAAAGCAGAATAGGGATTAATAAAATTAGTCGGGTACTTCGGCTTAGCAAGTGAAGCCAGTAGGAGGATTCCTACCGCAATTGTTGAGAACGAGGCTAAGAGAGAGTGGCACATCCAGATTTATTCCCAGCACATTTGCCCTTATGGCTGTGCACAAGCAAACTGCCGCCTCTAGATCCGTCAGCCCCGCGATCAAGCTGCAGCATGGCAAAGTTGGAGGAGAACCCACTATCGCTCCCACCAATCCACCAACTAAATTAGCACATACCCCCAACTTCAGAGCATCCCTCGGGCACCTGCCTTGCCCATTGCCACCTCCACCACCATTGCCCGAACCACCACCTCCGTTGCCGGAGCCACCACCATTGCTCGAGCCACCAGTGTTACGGCCATTGCCACCACCGTTACTGGTGCTAGGAGGATTATAATGACAAGAGCCACAATCGGTTCCACTGACTAGTGCATAGGAAAGCAGATTCAATGAGAGAAAAAGGGCGATTGTGGCTCTTGTTTTGGAAGCCATATTGTTATAAGGAATCTAAGGCAGAATATACTTCCTACAAAATTTGTAAAGAGAAGTAATTGCAAATATGAGATGGTATAAGTCTGGTACTAACGTAGGGTATGTATACTGCTAGGAGAATGAATAACTTACTAACAATCCCTCTTAAGCTGAGGAAGAGATATTAAACTAGTAACGCGTGCGGTGTATGGCAAAAGGAAATTATTCAAGAAATTGCTGCCACAATATTGCAATGCAGGTCTGGAATGATTAGGAAGAGAATTTAAACTAGTAATGCGTGCGGTGTATGGTGTTAAAATTGTAACTTTTATTATTGATTACAGCTTCTCCATGTGGGACCTATTTAAATAAAAGAAAAAGAAAAAGAAGACAACAAGTTGCTTAAACGTGCAATTTGCAAATCGGATTTTGCAAAAGACAAATCTGATTTGGAAAGATGCAAATCTGATTTTAGAAAGCCAAATCTGGAAACTTTTCCTATAAATAGAAGCTTTCGTTCTTCATTTCAGACACACCAAATCAGAGAGAGCGCAATAGAGCGTAGAGAGAGTAATCCATAAATTGTAGTCTGTGAGATAAATAGTGAGTGTGAGTAATATTGTAGTGAGGTGTTTAAAATAAATAGTGTTATTTCTTTCGAAGTTATAGTAGTCTCTTGACACTACTAAGTTGTAATATTATAGTGGAAATATTTCTCCACTCGGGTATTGTATTTTACCCCGTTAAAAGAGTTGGTGTCTTTGTTACTCTCTTGTGTTATTATTATTTGCCGTGAGTATTATTCCTGGGCGGGAAATTTATTTTGTATTCCCAACAACGTGGTATCAGAGCCATGGCGAATAATAGTCTGCTATCTTTTCAGTATCCCCGTCTCACAAAAGATAATTATGAGAAATGGTGTCTACGTATGAAAGCCATTCTTGGCTCCCAGGATGTGTGGGAAATCGTAGATAGAGGGTATGCAAAACCTGATAATGAAGAAGCTTTGCCTCAAAATGAAAAGGATGTCTTGGCAAAGACACGCTCATCCACCAATGTTTGGATGATGTCATGTTTGAGAAGGTGGCAGATGCTACCACCTCAAAGGAAACTTGGGAGATTTTACAAAATTCTCTCCAAGGAGTTGACAAGGTGAGGAAGGTAAAACTTCAAACTCTAAGGGCTGATTTTGAAGTTTTAAAAATGAAAGAATCCAAATGCATTTCGGATTATTGTTCAAAAGTGAAGGCTGTTGTGAATCAATTAAGAAGATACGGGGAGGACATAAAAGATGTCCGTGTGGTAGAAAAGATCATTCCCACTTTAACACCTAAATTCGATTTTGTGGTGTGTGCTATTGAATAGTCTAAAGATTTAGATTCAATGATGGTGGAGCAATTGGAGGGTTCTTTACAGGCCCATGAAGAAAAGACCAAGAGGAGACAAGAAGTGCCATTGGAGCAACTTCTTAAGACTCAGACATCATTCAAGGATTATGGAGGTGAAAAAAGCTATCGAGGGAATGGACGAGGACGAGGCCGTGGCGGTCATGGACGAGGAAGAAGTAATGGGAACAACTTCAAAGGTATGACAAATCAAAAATTTAGTGTTATAATTGTCATAAATTTGGCCATTACTCTTGGGAATGTCGTAGCAATGTTGAAGAGACAGCTAACCTTGTTGACGACAAGAAAGAAGAAGATGAGTCAACGTTATTGCTGGCACTCAAGGAAGAAGACATGGATGATTGCACCTCGTGGTATTTGGACAATGGAGCAAGCAATCATATGTGTGGATACAAAGAAAAGTTTGTGGAGATCAATAAAACGGTGAGAGGTAATGTGTCCTTTGGAGATACCTCAAAGATTCAAATTGAAGGGATAGGTACGATTTTGATCTCCTGCAAAGATGGTAGTCACAAGCTAATTCAAGATGTTTATTATGTGCCAAAATTAAAAAGTAATATTTTGAGTTTGGGCCAACTTCTTGTAAAGGAATATGACATCCACATGAAAAATATGCATCTTTGGCTTAGAGATTCAAGTGGAATTGTAATTGCTAAAGTGCATATGGCAAAGAATAGATTATTTTCTTTGAATTTTAAAGCAATTGATGCAAAATGTTTAAAGGCTAATGTGCAAGATGAATCATGGTGTTGGCACATACGATTTGGGCACTTGAATTTTGAAATGCTCAAAACAATGGGAGAAAAGAATATGGTACATGGGATACCATCAATCAACCATCCAAATCAACTGTGTGAAGCTTGTCTTCTTGGAAAACATGCAAGGAGATGTTTTCCAAAGGAGGCCATGTCAAGATCAACCAAGCCGCTCCAGCTTGTTCACACTGATGTGTGTGGACCAATCAATCCACCTTCCTTTGGTAAAAGTAAATACTTTCTGCTCTTCATTGATGATTTTAGTAGAAAGACTTGGGTTTATTTCTTGAACCAAAAATCTGAAGCTTTTGCTGCTTTTAAAAATTTCAAAGTACTTGTGGAGAATGAAAGTGGCTATGAAATTAAAGCTCTAAGGTCCGATAGAGGAAGCGAATTCACTTCAAACGAATTTAATGACTTTTGTCAGTCTCATGGAATTCGTTGCCCTCTAACTGTACCTTATTCACCCCAACAAAATGGAGTTGCAGAGAGAAAGAATCGAACGATTCTTAATATGGCTCGTTGTATGTTGAAAGCTAAAAGTATGCCCAAGGAATTTTGGGCCGAAGCTGTTTCTTGTGCAGCTTATTTGAACAACAGGTCTCCAACAAGAAATGTTAGAGATCAAACCCCTCAAGAAGCATGGAGTGGAAGAAAGCCAAGTGTTAAACATTTGAGAATCTTTGGGAGCATAGCATATGCTCATGTGCCACATCAAGGGAGAGCAAAGCTTGACGATCGAAGTGTCAAGCATGTGTTTGTTGGCTATGATACGAGTTCAAAAGGATACAAGTTATACAACCCAAGCAGTGGTAAGGTGGTGGTAAGTCGCGATGTTGAATTTGATGAAGAATTGGCATGGGATTGGGAAGCTCAGGAAGAAACTTCATATGATTTTCTTCCATATTTTGGTGATGAAGAAGAACCAGAGACCGTGGAACCTGTGCAGGATATAACTCCACCTCCTTCTCCAACCAATGTTGCATCTCCCTCTTCTCAAGAAAGTTCAAATGAACAGCCGCAAAGGACAAGGAGTATTCAAGAGCTCTATGAGGACACAGAAGAAGTTACTAATTTTGATTTTTTATGTTGTCTCTTTGCTGACAGTGAACCAAAGAACTTTGATGAAGCTGTTAGAAACAAAAAGTGGAGACAAGCCATGGAGGAGGAGATTGAGTCAATAGAGAAGAACAACACTTGGGAGTTAACAACTCTTCCCAAGGGTCATCGAGCAATTGGAGTGAAATGGGTATACAAAATAAAGAAGAATGCTGATGGAGATGTGGAGAAATACAAGGCACGACTTGTTGCTAAAGGCTACAAGAAAAGGCAAGGCATTGACTATGAAGAAGTCTATGCACCTGTTGCCCGCATGGAGACGATTCGTTTGCTGATCTCTTTGGCGGCACAAATGAAATGGAAGATCCATCAACTAGATGTCAAGTCAGCCTTCTTGAATGGCTATCTTGAAGAAGAAGTATATGTTGAACAACCATTGGGCTTCGTGGTCAAAAACCATGAAGATAAAGTGTTGCGGTTGAAGAAAGCTTTATATGGATTAAAGCAAGCCCCACGAGCATGGAATAGTTGCATCGACAAGTATTTTCAAGACAATGGGTTTACTCGTTGTCTCCATGAATATGCTCTTTACCTTAAAGTTCATACTAATGGAGATATCTTACTTGTTTGTCTTTATGTTGATGATCTTATTTTCACGGGCAATAACCCAAGTTTGTTTGAAGCTTTTAAGAAAGATATGTCCCGTGAGTTCGAGATGACAGACGTAGGGCTCATGTCATATTACCTGGGCCTAGAAGTGAAGCAGATGGAAGATGGAATTTTTATCTCTCAAGAAAGCTATACAAAAGAGATATTGAAGAAGTTCAACATGCTCGATTGCAACCCCGTGAACACACCGATGGAGAGTGGGACAAAATTGTCCAAGTTTGATGAAGGAGAAAAGGTGGATCCCACATTTTTCAAAAGTCTTGTGGGAAGTTTAAGGTACTTGACTTGTACCAGGCCAGATATACTATTTGCAGTTGGAGTAGTAAGCCGCTTCATGGAAGCTGCTACCTCTACTCATTTGAAAGTCACTAGAAGAATTCTTCGGTACCTAAAAGGTACGACTGACTTTGGGTTATTTTATTCTTCTTCTAATGATTTCAACCTAATGGGGTATTGTGATAGTGATTATGCCGGAGATATTGATGATAGAAAAAATACAACTGGTTTTGTATTTTTCTTGGGTGATTCTGTTATTTCTTGGAGTTCAAAGAAACAACCAATTGTTACTCTCTCGACTTGTGAAGCTGAATATATAGCAGCAACATCATGTACATGTCATGCTATTTGGCTGAGAAGATTGGTGAAGGAGCTCAATTTACCATAAATTGAAGTTACAGAGATTTGTATTGACAACAAATCCGCACAGGCACTTGCAAAGAATCCAGTGTATCATGATCGAAGCAAGCATATTGATACAAGATATCACTTCATCAGAGAATGCATTGCCAAGAAGGAAGTCAAGCTGAAATATGTAAAGTCTCATGATCAAGCTGCGGATATCTTTACAAAGCCTCTCAAGTTTGATGACTTCCAAAGACTGAGATCAAGACTTGGAATGAAAAAGAAAATTCAAAATTAAGGGAGAGATTTGTGGGTCCCTAAATAAAGAAAGAAACAAGTTGTAATGACAACTTGTTCAAAAATGGCAGAAACAGAAAAAGTTTGAAGTTGAAACAAGAATTGGGCGGCAACAACAAGTTGCAACACCAATTTGCTAAAGTTGGTTTTCTGATGGATTTTGCAAATTGAAGATATCAGTGTTTTGATTGGTTAGAGCTGTGGTGACTTCTCCTATAAATAGAAGCGTTCAGCTTCATTTCAAGTACACCAAATCGAGAGAAGCAACAGAGAGTTAGAGAGAGTAATCCACAGATTGTAGTCTGTGAGATAAATAGTAAGTGGGAGTAATATTATAGTGAGGCGTTTAAAATAAAGAGTATTATTTCTTTCGAAGTTGTAGTAGTCTCTTGACACTACTAAGTTGTAATATTATAGTGGTAATATTGCTCTACTCGGGTATTGTATTTTACCCCGTTAAAATATTTGGTGTCGTTGTTACTTTCTTGTGTTATTGTTATTTATCGTGGGTATTATTCCTGGGCGGAATATTTATTTTTATCCCAACAATAGTTACCTACAGGTATCCTCCCTATCATTCGTTGTACCATAACTAACGTATACATCTAAGAAGAAAATTAAGAAACTAAAATATCATATTTTATCTTCTGTGCACTTGGTGAAGATGTTTCTGCAAACTTGAGACCACCTTCATGATATTCCCATTTGCCAAATTTAATAAAGATCATTTTATGTTGAAATAGTTGGCTCAAAACCCTTTATATCGTGGGCTCCTACATCCACCAATATATCAGTTTGAGAAGTCATTTGACCTCCTATATCCGAACTCGTATATCTCTCTTTCTACTGTCTAAAACTCGAACCCTTTTACAATTTGGGTTTTTCTGCATTGGGTGTTATCAATCTGTATTAACTATAATATTATGAAATAGTAAAGTTTCCTATAACAAAAAACAGAAACAGGAAAACCAGAAGTAAAACAGAAACTAGAAATATTTAGAAAACAAAATTTGAAAATAAATTTCGGAATGAAATTGAACCCACTGAATGTAGAGTGTGTCTTTAATGAAATTATTCCCCTCAAGTACCCGAAGTGTTGGAATATTATCCTCCCAGGATAAAACGATTTGACTCACCAGAATATCGGTACCCAAAACGCTGGTGAACTGCGAACCACTCACTACAATAGAACATGACATTAGCTACATAATTTAGCTTGGGTACACATATCCCTAGCTAATATACACCTTTAGTTGGGGATTTAGCTAGAAAAGTCACATTTCCTTGCAAATTTTTTCGATTAAAAATCTAGTCATAATATAGATAGGAATTAGTTAGGGACCATTCCTCTCTAAAACATGGCTAGAGATTTTCCCAAGCCAAATTCATAGCTAGTTTCTAGCGGGAATCCAAATTTGGCGCTAAATTTATTTTTCCAAAAGATCATATGTTAGATAGGGACACAGTTTGTAGCAAATCCCTAGCAATGTGTTAGCAAGGAAAGTCTCCTAGCTAATCTATAGCTAAATTTTAGCGGGAAACTTCCATTGGCACTAATTATTTTTTCCGAAAATTTGTCTTTTAGCTATGAATATATGCGGTTGGTAATCTCTAGCGAAAAAGTAGCTAAGGATGTTTTCTTGCCAAATCTGTAGCTAAGCTTTAGCGGGAAATTCCAACATGCCACTAATTGTTTGTGTTAAGTTTAGCTGTTTAGCGATGGACGAATTCTAGCTAATCTCAAACAAATTATTATTATTGTGGTAATTTAATAATTATTGATGTTTAAATATGGTAATATATCAAAATTGGCGTGGCCACAACCCACATATTTAAAATAATTTTTCTATGTATAATATATGATGATTTGGTCTCGTCATTATTTCGTATGCTATCTCACCATCCCAATTAAATTGGTGAAGAAGTCATCTAGACTGTCTTTTAGGGGATTTAGAAATAAAAAAAAATAGAAAAAAACCAGCTTAGCTAGCGGGAAGGTTAGCTAATTTGTTGCAAATTCAAAATAAGCCCTTATTAAATAATACTAATTAAATCTCAAGTCATCCCTTTTTCTTAAATTTGTAGGGTTGGCGCTTAAAATCTTTAGTAATATTCTTTTAACTGAACTCTGTATCTAAAATTCTTATAACCCGCTAAACATCCACACACTTTTCCACGCCTCTTCATTCCTCTAAACCCTCAACTATCATCTTCTAATCTAGTGAATGGAGACAATTTGTTATCGCTGCCGCTTGTAAGCTTCTGGTAAGAATTTCTCCTATACTTGAAGCATCTCTGCAAATAGTTCTTTTTGTGAGTGTTTAATTTATCACGAGTTATCAGTACCTTCCTCGCACCAGGAATTCTTCTCGTCGTTTAATTTAGTGTTAACTATGAACTAAGATAGAGCAATTCCCCCAATGATTTATGTTTCCTATCTTATTATAAAAATTAAACTTTTAATAATGTGATATAAGATGCTTCTACGTATATGTTTTTTTTGGTTTTTGCTGATTATTAGATGATTGTCCTTATATTTTTATTGAACAGCTATTTCTGGGTTTGAGGGAAAAATAATGAAGATTTATTGTTGCTATGATTAAGCAAGTAAAATTATTTTCAAAGAAGACAATATGATAAGTGAAGAATGAAATTAATATAATCTTATACTTTTAGTATATGATAGGAAAAAAGAAGCAGAAGCCTAGTGCCTTTGTAAGTTTATTAGAAAGGAAAGCTGAAGTGATATACCTTTTTAAATAAATTTCCACTTACAAATATGTGTTTGATAAAAAACAGAGGCAACCTCTTCTAGTTGTCTTCTCTCTACTTTTCCAGATTTGGTGTTGTCAATCTGCTTAAATTGGTGAACTAATTAATATATTATTAAGTACTAAAATAATATTTGTGTTTTGTCATTGTTTGTTAGATAGCAAGCATGAGTTCCTTTAGAGCTGATTGTATATGGATGTATAATAGAGGGTATGCAGGGATTTGTAGAGTTTGCATTAATGCAATATGACTTCGTTTCTAATGGGAGTATAAGGTGTCCATGTTCAAGATGTAGAAATATTAGTGTGTTTCTTGTACCTCATGATGTTAGGGCACATCTGTACAAGCATGGTTTCATGCCTAATTATTATCAATGGGAATCACATGGGGAGCCTTTTGTACCAATTTCTAGACCTCAACCTAGTAGCAATACAGGAAATGAAATAGGTCCTAACATAACAACTGTAAATCCATATCGCACTATGGTCTTGGATGCAATTGGTCCTAGTTTCAACTTTGAAAGTGATGGATTTAATTCTGATGGTGATGAAGAACAACCTCCTAATCGAAATGCTCAATATTTTTTTGATATGCTAAACGCTTCAGAAGAGCCATTGTTTGATAGATGTACTAATCATTCTACGTTGTTAGCGGTCTGCAGGCTACTGAATATTAAGTCTGAGTTTAACATGAGTGATAATTGCTATAACAAAATTTTGCTATTTCGGAAGGAGCTCTTACCTGAAGATGCTAAATTACCCAATGATTACTATAGGACTAAACAAATGGTTGCAAAACTTGGGTTAGGATATAAAAATATAGATGTATGCAACGCAGGATGTATCCTGTATTATAAGGATAATAAAGATAAATTAGAATGTCCAAAGTGTGGTCAACCACGCTATAAGCCTAAGATAGGAGGTAATGTGTCACGACCCAAGTTCGCCCTCCGTGAACTATCGTGACGGCACCTAGCCTCTACGACTAGGTAAGCCTAACAATTGCGAAAAAGGAACAAAATGCGGAAACTAATAAAAATGGAAGATAAACAAATGTAGAAATGTTTAAGATGCCGCTCGGCATATACCAATACAAGATCTCAAAAACTGAACAATCCCCCAAAACCCGAAATCCCATGAATCACAAGCAGGAGATACATAAAAAGCTCTAACTCCAGAAATGTCTATCAACAAGGAAAATACAGAAGGGCTAAACCAGTACAGAGAATAGAACGGGACTCCTCGGTCTGCTGACGCAGCAGATATACCTCGAAGTCTCTACAAAAGCGCCTCGCCTCAAGGGTGATAAGACTGAGTGAGAGTACCTGGATCTGCACATGAAAAATATGCGCAGAAAGAGCATGAGTACACCACAGCGGTACTCAGTAAGTGCCAAGCCTAACCTCGATCGGGTAGTGACGAGGAAAGTCAGGGCTCTACTGAGGTTAAATGAAATACAAGGTATAACAGTATAGAATAAGACAGTATAGTTAAGTGCAACAGAAAGAAGTAACACAGGATAGAAAGAACAAAAACAGCTATAACAAAGATAACAATCGGGGATCTCCCAGGATACCGTCCTGTAGTCCCAAATACAAATATCCACTGGATCTCCCGGGATACCATCCCGTAGTCCAACTCATAGTGCGCGGGGATCTACCGGAATCCCGATCCGTAGTCCTAAATTTAAATACTCAGTACTGGGGGAATCTATCGGGTGCAGTTCCGTAGTTCAAATGTAAAAGTGCAGGGGGATCTCCCGGAATACAAATCCGTAGTCCCAATGTAAACATACAGGGGGAACTCCCGGGATACCGTCCCGTAGTCCTAAAGTAAATACATAGCAGCAACACGAAGAATACTGAATTCAATCAAATTTCACACCAAGGTAAGACAGGTATTTCTAACCTACGATGCTGCACATAATCCTCTAGCATGCTGGACATAATCTAAATAAGGCAGTTGAGCAAATAAGCAATTAAGTCAATTAGACATGCTTCCCTAAGCTAACAGCAGGCTTAAATTGCAAGTAGTATAAACATGAAAGGAAACACGATTTTCGTTACTTAATGAAGACCGAATTTTCAATAATTAGCACAAGTACACACTCGTCACCTCACGTACAAGGCATTTCAAATATCAACAATACCAAATCCTAAGGGGAGTTCCCCCACACAAGGTTAGGCAAGCCACTTACCTCGAACCGGCTCAAAATCAACCCGAAACCACGCTCTTGCCACGAGTACTCGACTCCAAATGGCCCAAATCTATTCAATTCAGTTGCATAATATAAATAACACTTCAAGTAACTGATTCTACAAATAAATTCTAAGCTAATACGCGAAATTAGGTAAAATGACCAAAACGCCCTTCGGGCCCACATCTTGGAATCGGGTGAAATTTACATTTTCAGAATCCTCATACTCTCATGACTCTAACCATATAAAAATTATCCAAATCCAATGTCAAATTCCCAATCAAAACTCGAAATTTAGGTCTAAGAACTTTCTCCAACTTTTTCCCCAATTTTCATCCCAAATCCGAAATTAAATGACAAAAATAAGATTAGATTAGAGGAATACAACTAGAAAGGGATTAGAAATCGTTACCCACTGATTTACTCTTCAAAAATCTCCCAAATCGCCCCCTCCCGAGCTCCAAATCAAATTTTCTAACTTTTGAAACTAAACCCTCGTTCTGCCCCTTTTTTGACAAGTGAAACTGCATCTGCGGCTCTGGGACCGCACCTGCGGTCTCGCTCCTATGAAGACCTGGTCGCATCTGTGACATCTCATTAAACGGGGCTTTCTGCACCTACGACTGTCTTTCCGCAGATGCGGTGCCGCTTCTGTGGTGCCTTGACCGCATCTGTGGTCAACTACCTTTTCGCCTCAAACAGCATCTGCGGTACATCAACCGCTTCTACGGGCTCGCACCTGCGGTCCCCAAGCCGCAGGTGCGGTTATGATAGCAGACTAGCAGCTTCAGCTGTAAACACTCAACTCCAAACTTCCCATTAACCATCCGAAATCATCCCGAGGCCCCCGGAACCTCAACCAAAAGCATGATTCAAGTCTGTCTAAAAGAGAATAGGGGAAGAGTTTATATAGTAGTAGAAATTAAAAACTAAACAAGGAGACACTATAAAATCAAACGTAAATAAGGAAGCAATATCATGCAAAAGTCAATAAAAATTAGATTTAGGAAAAAATAGGTAAACCCCAGTTTCAGAGAAAACAAATATTCAACGGAATATTCATATAAACAGTAGCATAGGATGAATATAGACACAAATAACACTAAAATCAGAGAATCGAACCTATTTTGGCTCGATTAAAAGAGATATGAAAACCCTAATTTAGGGTAAGTAAGAATCAACAGAAGATATAGAAATATTCGTACTTACAATAGAGCACACAACGATTATAGACAGAATAATCAGAAAAGTTAAGGATATGAACCGATTTTGGTTCGGTTCTTATGAGATCTGCTTGCCATATTTAGACAAGTAGTATAGAGAAGGACCCAATGCCAATGAGAGGTCACATATGGCAAGAAATGACCCTGGAATCCCATGTTAGGTGGGATTAGGAGAGGGGGAAGACGACTAGGGTTTAGGTTTAAGAGATGACATGATTCAAGGGCGGCGTACGGTGAGAAATGGCTAGGGTTTGGGGGTTTGGGTAGTAATTAAAAGGGAGGGTGTAATGTGGGTTGTTGATCTCAGAGATTAACAACCATGATTTAAAAGGAGTTTTGGGTCTGGTGGTTAAACGGGTTGCGACTGGGTTGTGGGGTTGGGTTAATTGGTCTTGGGCCAGGGGTAATTGAGCTAAGGTTTGGGTAGTTTAGGTCCGAAAATAGGTAAGATTTGGGTTGTTATTTAAATATCTCATTTTAGCAGAAAAAATAACTTATAAAAAAATTAATAAATAACAAAACCATTAGTTATGCACTGAAACGATTAAAAATAATAAATTAAAATTATAAAAATGTAAAAAAGATATTTTTTGCACAAATATCGTAATTTTACATGAGTACGGGCTATTATTGCAAAAATATGTAATTAGCCTAAAAATTGCAAATGTAATTATAAAAATGCAGCAAAATATTAAAAAACATACATATTGTTATAGATGACGAGTTTGGATGATTAAATCACCATAAAAATAATTTGAAGGATAATTATTGAATATTTATATACTAAAATGCAGAAAGAAATTCATTTAAAGCCTTTAAAAATAATGGAAAATGATGAAAAATGCTTCTATAGGTTCATAAACTAGATGATGATGCAAATATACTATTTTGAAGGTACATATATATTTTTTAGAAACATGAGGGACAAATTGGGTATCAACAGAGAGTACTTCAGGTTATCACTGTGAGATCGTTAACTTGACATGTATATCTCACATATAGGCATTGAAATGTATTTTCCTCATGCTATACAGTAATATGACATTAGATGACATGACATGTATATTTGACATGTAGGCATATAGATGTACTTTCCTCATGCTATTTGTTAACCGAACAGCCTTATTTTTGATGTTGTAAATTGGAAAACACAGTCCTTTTTGATAGACACATATTTAAATGGATTTCAGTGGTACGATATGGTATTTCACTATTATTCTTGAAAATCATGTCTACTTTTCCCGTATCTGTGAACGAGCTGAGCATAATGTCTTTAAAGTTATTCACTTATATCTTCATTATATTATCACGAGTGTTATTGACTGTTGGTGTTGGACTCTGCCCATCTTCTGAGCTCGTAACTACTTTCAACCTGAGGTTAGGTTTGTTACTTATTAAGTACATGGGTTCGGTTGTACTCGTACAACACTTCTGCACCTTGCGTGCAAATCTTGGAGCTGATGTTGTTGTGCATGGCGGGAGCCGGCGTAAAGATGTACCTGCTCTACGGATATAGCTGCCACTTGTCCTTGGTAGCATTAGTTTTGATAATCTGCTTATGTATATTTTGAATAGATGATGTATTTATTTCATACCATTGTAAAACACAAGTCTTAGAAGCTCATGCTTTGTACAACCAATCCTTTGGATTTTGTATAGAAGTTCAGATATTTCATTTAATGAGTTCATATTTATCTTCTTTAGAAATGGTAAAATTGTTGTGTGGCTTACCTAGCTGGTTGTGTTAGGTTCTATCAGGACTAGTGGATTTTTGGTCGTAACAATATCCAACCGTATCGCTCCATCCTGACATAAATTGCAATATCCACCGTATCACTTTGACCTGACACAAATCGCAATATCCAGCTATATCGCTCCGCCCTGACACATATCACAATAACTAACTGTATCGCTCCATCCTAACGTAAATTAAAATATCCAACCGTATCGCTTCGCCCTCATACAAATGACAATACCAATCGTATCGCTTCGTCCTGACACAAATCATAATATCAAATCATATAGCTCCGCCCTAATAAAAATCACTATAACAATCGCACGACAAAAACCTCGTGCCAACATCCAAATAATCTTCTTAAATTGTCCACATGTACCACAATAGTCACAAAACAATAATGTTAAATTTTATCAAAATATAAGCTCACAATTATTTTTCAAGACGCACAAGGACATAACAACAATAAAAATGCATATGGGTGTTTAACTTATAACGCACGACTACGGATAAGTCAATTGAAAAGATCATGTTCACGTAGTCACATAGCAATTAAGCGTGTTTCATATAAAAAAAACATCCTAAACTTAAGGCATAGCCTTAGGTCTAATCCAGTCATAAGACACAAATAGCACCCGTGTATTCGCTCGTCACCTTTTGTACATGTTGCTTTTCAGATTCAATGAATAACAACTAAGGCCAAATCCTAAGGGATATTTCCCCTACAAGGTTAGGCAAGATACTTACCTCAAACAATCCAAATCGATATTCTAATAAGCCCTTTCCTCTTAAATCGACCTCCAAACGGGTGAAATCTAGAGAAAAATAACTCAATAACATCAATCACGGCTATAAAAATCGATTCCAAGCAATAAAGCTCCGATCTTTATCAACAATACAAAAATTAACCAAAAAGTCAACCCAGGCGTGCCTCCCGTAAACCGACAAAAGTAACAGAGTTCGATACTCATTCGAATATGAGTCCAACCATACAAGTTTCATCCAAACTCGACTCTAAATCAGTGTTCGATACCAATTTTTCTTTTTTAGAAAAGTGTTTCCAAAACCCTTAATTTTTCTCACTTAGATTCACCAATCAAATGCCAAGTTCAAGGATGGAATCTGAATAATAATCAAATTCGAGTAAAAAATATTTATCCCAATTCATGTAGTGAAAATTGCATTCAGGATGGAATCTTTAAATGAACTCAAAGTCTGAAAATAAGAGCTTAAATATCGGCCCATGGGCCGCGCTCAAGAAGCACAACCCAGCAGCGGCCCAAAAATACACTTCACGGACGCGGTCTGGAACCCACAAACGCGATGCACAACCTTTACTGGTCTACTCAGACTTGATGGTCTATCCACGAACGCGAAGGCCAAAAGCCTTACGACCCTATCCTACCTTCCCTACACGCGAACATGATGCCCAGATCGCGAACGCGAAGGCCACTACCCACAAAGCTCCACGAACGCGACACTCCCATCGCGAACGCAAAGATCATCAAAAGACACTGCCCTAAATAGCCTTCATGATCGTGAGACTTTCTCCGCGATCGCGAGGCACACCATACACGAGAAATTCAGCAGTTCTAAACTCCACCAAAATTATGTGAATCCCACGCAAAACTCACACGAGGCCCCCTATGACCCTATCCAATAGTGCCAAGCAGTCCCCAATACATAGCACAGACCTACTCAAAGCCTCAAATCATACAAAATAACATCAAAACCATGAATCACACCTCAATTCAAGCTTAATGAACTAATCCAAAAATTTTTAATTCTAAACATAAGCCGAACAAGTCTAAACAACCCTGAATGAACCCAAATTTCACAAAGAAGTCATAAATCACCATATGAACCTATTTCAAGGTTATGAATCCGAAACGGACATCTATAACCACAAAGTCAACTATGGGTCAAACCAATCAACTCTCCAAAACCTTCAAACTTTAACATTCGGCAATTATCATCTAAGAACATCAGAACTCAAATATGGACATATACCCAATTCGAAAGCAGCCTCCAAACCTATTGGATCTATCAAAACTTCGATCCGATATCAAATACACAAAAGTAAAAACTTAGTCAACCCTTCCAACTTAAACTTCACAGCTAGGAATTAAGTAAGTGTTCCAATTCAATCCAAAACCATCACGAAACAAAACCAACCATCCCCACAAGTCACGTAACACTAAATACACATACGGAAAGCATCAAATGGAAAAAACTAGACAGTGCAAATAGAATGGACCTATATAGGCGTGAAACGGAAGTTGGAGCAAGCCAACAACATTTGTAGGATTCAATGGCTTGTTTTTATAACTCAGTACCTTAGTTTTTTAAGTATACATTTTGTGATACCAGTGGTGAGTTCATTGCTCAACACTGGTAATAGGAATTATGTAATCGTCAAATTTAATGTCTTTCATCTCATAAGACCTCCTGACAATGTGTTTGTTTCTTGATTTTATCTATACATAAAAACTATCCCTAGGCACCTTGCCTAGTAGATTTGAAAAAACAAAAACGGAAAGAACGGGGCTCAAATATACAAGATGACCGGCTGGGTCGTTACAGTATCAGTATCTGGGAAAAAAAAAATTTAAACCATCTTTTCATTACTAGTGAAACCTTACCAATGGAACAAGCTTGTGAATGTTTTTGTTGCATGTTTTTTCTTACTAAGTTTGGTTTAAAACTAATACACCAAAAAGAAATAAACTAAAAGGAAGAAAATATATTAATGGATGTATGTTCAAGTGAGATTGCAACTCATTTGGCAAATCAAATTAGAGTTGCTAGCTTTAAATAGCCCTCCTACAGCCTTCAATAATTTGGTTGATTATGAGAGCTTTTATTTTGTTAGTCGTTCGACTAGTATTTGAACATTTGATTCCCCACCTTGTAATTCCCTTCCCCCTTTCCCTTCCCCTCCCCTTACGTATATTAAAAAAAAAACTCACAAATGTCATGTCTGTTGCTGAACAAAAGCCAAATCACAAGGTCCAATGACCATAGTCGGTGCCCCATGTGGGAGATTGTTCAAAGTTTACGATATCCGGAGAGGACTTTTATTGAATTACATTAAATGTTTGAGCTACAATCTTCACATTTTACAAGCATATATTAGGGTTTAAGCTTTGTAGGAGTGACTGCTTATATTTGTCGGATTCTATGATTCATTACACATACTTCTCTTAGTACTTCGTCTTCCTCGTGTATCAGTACTTGTATTATTTCATGGTTAATACTGTGGAGCTTCTCCATGAGTATCATCCGTCCTTACCAAAAGAAAATTGGTGGCGAGATAACTTTGTCTGTCAAATAAATGGTTTCTGGTTTCTTCCTAAATTTGTGCCAAGCACTTTTCGTGTTCTTAATGAGTTCAAACCACTTAATAATGATGTAATTTTAGCATCCTTTCCAAACACTGGGACGACATGGCTTAAATCTCTCCTTTTCTCTATCATCTATCGATCCTCCAAAGAGTCATTAGTCAACCACAATCCCCACGACCTTGTTCCTACGCTTGAGGTCCAAGTCTTTGGAGGAACTGAACCATCTCCAATTGAAATTGACAATCTAGATTCAAGAAGGCTCTTCTCTACCCATATTCCTTACCAGCTTATAGGCAAAACTCTTGATTCATCTCACTGTCGAGTTGTTTACATTACACGAAACCCTAAGGACACACTGGTATCAATGTGGCATTTCACAAATAAATGGAAGGACGTAGAATATGGGCCATGGCCCCTTGAAGAAGCCATAGAGAAATTTTGTGCTGGAATATTTCCTGGTGGACCTTATTATGACCATGTTATGGGATTCAAAACGGCAAGCTTAGAGAAACCTAAAAATATTTTCTTTATAACTTATGAGGAGCTATTGTCAGACCCAAACACTCATGTCAAAAGATTGGCTGAGTTTCTAGGATGCCCATTTAACAGAGAGGAGGAAGTAAAGGAGGTTGTGAAGAGTTGCAGCTTTGACATTCTGAGCAGCTATGAAGTGAACAAATCTGAAGAATTTCCTTCTTGGTTTCAAGTTCCCTATAATTCTTTCTTCAGACAAGGTGTAGTTGGGGATAATAAAAACTACCTGAATGCTATGACAATTGAGCGTATTGATGCATTGACAAGAGACAAGTTTCATGGAGCTGGTTTCATATATGGCATTTAGTATTTTGTTCTCTTTTAGGACTCTTTGCAATTTATTTTAGCCACTATTATCTCTCCATTTCCCTCAATTAGACGTTGAATGTTTTACTAGTATCCGCTTATCTAATTGTATATGGTCGAAATCAGGTATGCCCGATTTCGTGGGCTCGAGGGTCACCTCGAGAGCAAGATCGAAATAGATCAGGCGAGAGCCCAATGGCAAAGTACAAGCTTCGAAGATCGAACTGCTCGATGAACACCGAGGCCAAGTATGACCGACCTCGAGATAATACTGTTATGGTTCCATAACAGAAAGAGCGAGATTCCCGCAGTGGCCCTAAGATCACGGTGTAAATTCCGCAACGGATTTGTACTAGGCGGTTAGGCAGCTGTATAATAAGATTCCCTACTGCAATTAGAATGGTACCTTATTTAGGATTCCCCTACTATATAAAGGGGACCCCAATCATTTGTAAAGGAGCGATCATTGAAAAGAGAATATACACTTTCACTTTCTTGCTTACTGTTCATCTAAATCGTCTTATTATTATTTTATTGTTCTTGTTGTTCTTGTTCACTTACCTCGAGTTCGCCCTTGCTCGAGGTTGAGGTCTGCTTACACGACTGGTTTGACTTGTCTTACTCTTAAATTTACACATTAGATTCTTTATTTATCAATTAGTATTGGATTTAATCAAACATCTTTAAAACTACACAACAAGTTTAATTATTACACGGATTTTAGCATAAACCATTTGGCGCCCACCGTGGGGTTAA
Organism: Nicotiana attenuata; assembly: GCF_001879085.1. NCBI lineage: Eukaryota > Viridiplantae > Streptophyta > Magnoliopsida > Solanales > Solanaceae > Nicotiana > Nicotiana attenuata. The sequence continues at coordinate 12,171,531 of NC_031989.1, forward strand.
AGATAATAGTGATTATTTCGGTACTGATTCTGATAACACACGTTATTTTTACACTTGTTCTTATCAATAATTTTTGTTTACAGGTTAAATCATGTCAAACTCACAAAATGCACCCGTACATGGCGATGATGGTCTTGGACTTCACGAGGAAAATGATAATTTAGTTGCTCCCAGAGCCGGTGTACCACCGATTAACCCAGGGGAAGTGCCTATTGCGGAACCAGTTGATGTTAGTTCACACATCACTTTGAATGCAGATTTAGGCGTACACCCCGAACGAAGTGTACGGAGGGAAGTCCGATCCAGTGGCCAAGGAACACTGGAATGGGAGATGGAGGAGTTAGCCTCCAAGTAATATTCGAGATGCTACAAGCTCAACAGGTTGCTATCGCTCAGCTTCAAAGTCAGCATAAAACTCCAAGTGTGGTCGAACCAGAAATCACTCGTCGTACTGAGCCGACGAAATGTACTCAGTACAGTCTAATAGAATGAGGATAGAGAAAGCGGTGCTGCGAACCCCGGCAGCTACCTTGCTAACTCCACTAACAACTGCCACCAAGCTCAGAAAATACCTAAATCTGCACACAAGGTGCAGGGAGTAAAATGAGTACTGCCAACTCAGTGAGTAATAATCATAAATAAAGACTGAGTGGTAAGAAATCAAGAAAAGAGCATCAACATGCTGTATAGAAGCAGTTTCAAAACTAGTAAGAAAGCAATGAAGCTGTAAAATACTTTTGAACCTCTTAGCTCAGTTTAAACTCTTTTGAAAATGACATTTTCAACAGTTACGCAAATGAATGCAGAACAACTAGTGCAGATGCGCACAAAAATCCGCCCCTCGGGCACAAATACACAATCCTTTTCGTAGCTTAAAAACATCTGTTTAAATGAGAGATTATTCAAAATATTTGTTCAACATTTTCAATAGAGTTTCGGTCAAAAGATGAGTGAAAGCAGTAACTAAATCACCATGTTCAATGGAAACTCACTTAAAAGAGGAGTGAAAACAGTAAATTCATAACTAGCCCCTCAGGCAAACATCACTCCTGTACATGTATATGTCTATATATAGCCTCTCGAGCAAGCCTCTTAGTCACTCGTGACTCAACTCTTACCAATAAGCGCTCACACTCAATAGGTACCATATAGTAAACGCTGCGGCGTGCAGCCCGATCCATATATCTATAGTCGACTGCGCTCACTGGGGGTGTGTAGACTTCGGAGGGGCTCCTACAGCCCAAACGCTATATCGATGCGGCGTGCAGCCCGACCCAACATATCGCTGCGGCGTACAACCCAAAAGATATATATATATATATATATATATATATATATATATATATATATATATATATATATATATATATATATATTGCTGCGGCGTGCAGCCCGATCCATAAAATGAAACCCTCACATCCAGGCCCTCGGCCTCTCTCAGTCATTGACCTCACTATCAGACCCTCGGTCTATCTCAGTCATTAACCTCACAATCAGACCCTCGGTCTATTAGTAACGGGAACTCAGCCCAAACAGCTTTTCATATTTTTAAGAAGTAAAGTAAAACCAGATTTAAATAATAAACAGGTAAAACATGACTGAGGTGATGCTTTCAAACAAATAGAGTGAGGAAAAAATAGTAAAAATACCCCTAAGTGTCTCAACAGGTTGGCACAAGGCCCCAAACATGGTATACAGCCCAAATTATAATATAAATCTCTAAATTATGGAATATCATAAGATTTCAAATCAAATACGCGACTTAACAGTCGTACGGGACGGACCCAGTCACAATCCCCAATAGTGCACGACCCCACGCTCGTCATCAAGCGTGTGCCTCACCTCAATATAGCACTACGATGTGCAATCCGGGGTTTCAAACCCTCAGAACATCATTTACAATCATTACTCACCTCGAACAGGCTAAATCTCTAGCTCGCAACGCCTTTGCCCCTCGAATTGGCCTCCACACGCGTCGAATCTATCCAAAATCAGATGGAGGACGTCAAAATATGCCAAGGGAACAAAGCCCAAGCGAAAACAATCAATAAAGGGCACAAATCCCGAAATTACCAAAACCCGAGCCCCGGGCCCACTTCTCGAAACTCAGAAATTTTCACATCAATAGATTCCTCGTCTCCCCACGAGTTCATACATATCAAAAATACTAAAATCGGAGTCCAAATGGCCCCTCAAATCCCCATTTAAAGGCCTCTTAAACTCAAGCCCTAATCCTCCATTTTTGCCCTTTAATTCCTTTAGTTACAGCCCTAAATTCATGAAATACAACCATAGAATTGAGTTTTAGGTCCAAAATTCCTTACCTTAACGAAGTCTCTTGATTTCTCTCTTCAGAATCGCCCAAAAAGCGCCAAGGTCGAAGGCAACAATGGTGAAATAATTCAAAATCGCGGAAAGAAATAAAATATATGGTCTGCCCAGGTCTTTCCGCATCTGCGGTCCAAAATCCGCTTCTGCGGTACCGCATTTGCGGCCAAACCACCGCTTCTGCGGTTTTTCACTTAAGGCCCCAAAATCGCATCTGCGATATAACTTCCGCATCTACGGCTTCGCAGATGCGGCCATCTTGACCGCTTCTGTGGAAACTGCTCATCTGACCCCTTTTCGCTTCTGCGATAAACCACCCGCATCTGTAGCGCCGTATCTGCGGTCCCCAATCCACAGATGCAAAAATACCAGAATCAGCAATATTAGCTGCTGCAACAAAATTCCAACCTCTCTGTTGACCACCCGAAATAACCGTGAGGCCCCCGGGACCTCAACCAAAAGCACAAACATAACCCAATACCTTATTCAAACTTGTTCCAATTATCAAAACGCTTGAAACAACACTAAATCAACCAAAACACTTCGGGTTCAAGCCTTAGTTTCTAAAATCTTCCGAATTCCGCTTTTGATCAAAAACCCAACCAAAACATGTCCGAATAACCTGAAATTTTGAACACACATCCCAAATGGCACAACGAAGCTACTGCCACTCTCGGAATTCCATTCCGACCCTCTTATCAAAATCTCACCTAACAACCGGAAAACGCCGAATTCTCAATTTCGCCAATCCAAGCCTAAACGTTCCACGGACTACCAAAATGCATTTCGATCACGCTCCCAAGTCTCAAATCACCTAACGGAGCTAACCAAATCATAAAAATTCCGATCCGTAATCATATACAAACAAATCAAATCTTGGTCAAACCTTTCAAATTTCAAGCTTCAAACTGAGAACTGTTCTTCCAAATTCATTCCGATTACCTTGAAAACCAAAACCAACGATTTGCATAAGTTATATTGCATAACACGGAGCATGTCATGCCCGAGAACTGGCGAGCAAAGTGCAAAAGCTCTAAACGACTGGTCGGGTCGTTACAATAACCCTAGGTCTTCATTTAAAAAATATAATGGGTTTTCAATTAAAGTCATGGATTAAAGCTTAAACTAAGGGACTATCCTTACCCCATGTAAGAAACATGAAGAACAACCTTGAATTCTACCAATACCAAAGTTTCAAGATGAGAAGAACTCCAACAACATAATAGCCAAAAAATCCCAACTATTCTACATCGCTTCTTATGCCAAACAATCCCGAAACTCACTTTTGATGCCTCCAAACGATTTCTTGTGAAATTCTAGTCAAGTTAGGATTTTGAATCACTCCATTTGATCTTGCAATGAAGAAGATATGTTGGTTTAAATATTTGAAAATAGTGTAGAATTTTAAAAACGAATTCTATGGCAATATTATAATTAATCTAAAAAATCTATCAACCCAATTCGTAGTAAAATGATCATAAATACCTGATACGATGTTAAAACATTATGATTTTAGGTTCTATGGTTCCAAAATTATGATACAAATATGATGGTTTTGTCGAAACACGAATCAAAGGCCGTTTGCTCAATATGATAACCTTTATGCTCAAATCGACGTCAATATTGAAAATAATAACCATCCAAACTTATCCAAAACCCATCAGAATTTAACAAAACTTTGTGGACATGTCCAAAATCATCGTACAAACTTATTGGAATAATTAAACCCAATTTCGAGCTCGTTTGCCCAAAAATCATACCTTGGTTAATTCTTCAAACTTAAAGCTTCTAAAACGCGAATCATTCATCCAAATCAATCCCGAACCGCTCGAAAACCTAAACCAACCATACATGAAAGTCATAATACGTAATATGAAGCTATTCAAAGTCTTAAACCATCGAATGGAACGCTAAGAAAATTTGTGGCCATTGTATAGATCGGCCTCCAAAGCACTTAGGATGTAGCCTTTGCAAAGAAAATCTGCATGTTTCCATGCGTCAACAATCATAAATTTTTTATTTTCTGGCATATCGAAGGCAGGCACTTGAGGGTCTTCATTGGTGAATTTCTGCATACCAAGCATGGTAAGACAAAACAACACCCTTTGCTGCCATCCTTTGAAGTTGGCTGCAGAAACTTTCCTCGATATTTCGGCCGGTTGCACAACAGTTCGGCTCGACGAGGCTATTGTTGTTGACGCAATAGTCGCAAAAGGAGTTCCATTTTTAATTGCCATTTCTCACTGTCAAAAACTGAATAGTTCAATTAATGACAGAAAAATAAAACAATAAATAGTGTTGTAATTAATAATAAACAATACTTTCAATAAACAAAACTAATGTTTTTTATATACCGTTTCAAAAGAAAGCGATGAAGATTTTTGTGTTCTTCAAATCGTTTCTAAATTATGAACTTTAATACTCCGATTAGCTTTTTATGTCTTCAAATCATAAATAGAAATATTCACAAGGAGTCGAAAACCACAAAGGTTTTAATCTCCAAAAAATAGAATACAGATTAAAGTAAAACGTAATTTCCATAATATTGTTATCAATATGTACTAGCTATAATGTTATGAAACACTAAATTTCTTGTAACAAAAAAAAAACAGAAATAGGAAAAACAGAAGTAAAGCAAAAACTGGAAATAATCAGAAAAAAGAATCTGAAAATAAATTTTGGAATAAAATCGAGCCCACTGAGTGCTTAGTGTGTCTTTAAGGAAACTATTCCCCTCAAGTACCCGAGGTGCTGAAATATTATTCTCCTAGGATAGAACGATTTAACTGACTAGAGTATCAGTACCTAAAATGCTGGTGAGCTGCGAACCACTCAATAGCTGTAAATCACAGTGGATTTTGTTTGTGCATAAGAAGAAGAAAAAGTTCAGAAAATTTCATAAGGAAAAATACTGCGATCAAAGCGAATTTATATTCGCTTTCTGAAAAGTTGCAACCTCTCAGAAACAACCATGGCTGTTGGTAAAAGGTGGGAATATTTAATATAATCCGGGAAAAGAAAATATAGTTATCCGAAAAAAGAAACGGAACATGTCACGTCGCGCGCGGGGTTCCTGGGTTAATATTCCGGGTTGACATTGATAATTAATTAAATAATTTGAAAGAAAATTTTTCCAAAAAATCAATCAATCAATTTTTGACCGAAGACAAAGCCGAGCCGAGGGAGCGACGACGACGACGGTACGAGTCTTATCTTCTTTCCAACATAAGCACATTCCCTTTTCTTTCCACCACCAATGAGGGACAATTGGTCTTTCCAAAGCATAGGGGAACAACTCACTTTCCCTTCACATTTCTTCCCTCCATTTCCCATTCACCAACCTCCATCCCAACATAAGGATCTCCAACTCCAACAACCCCTCAAGTTGAAAGGGGGGAAACGCACACCCAACTTGCTGATAATAGAGTTACATTCAAATCCAGGCAGAGGTTTCATAAAACATCGACCATCTGAGAGTGAGAAGGAATGAATGATAATAAATCAAATTGGTCAACAATTTTTGCCTAAAAAATGACAGTCCAATTTTACATGCTTCGTCCTCTCGTGGAAGATGGAATTTTTTTTTTGTAATATCAAGCATTACTGGAATTTTGAAGTGAACGGCCACCTGAAGAGATGGAGGAGCTGAAAGATCCTGTAAAAGATGAACAAGCCAAGTGACTTCTGAGACAACTCTCATCATAGATTTGTACTCAGCTTCTGCAGAGAAAAGTGATACCAACAATTTCTTGTCCGACTTCCAAGATGCAGGTGAACCTCCCAGACTTTAAAATACTCACTAACATATCATCTATTATGTGGAAAAGATCCCAGTCATAGTCATAGAAATTTAAAAGCTTTAAAGAGGATTCTGAAATTAAGAAGAGACCAAGACCAGGAATTATTAGAAAATATCAAAGGCAGTCCATGCCAACATCAAGATAAGCTTCGCTAGGATATTGTAAGAATTGGCTGTCTTAGAAAAACAACTGAAATATCCTGGCGAGTGTGAGTCAAAGAATTTAGTTAGCCAACAGGCCTACGTTAAACGGTGGGATCCAAAAGAATATGACTAGAATTTTCCTTCAATTTTATATGGATCGAGAGGTGAAGAGGTATGTTCCTAATCAAGGCAACAAAACTCAGAAAGCACCTCCTTAGTTATTTTTTCTCTTATTCACAATCAAGCCTTATTTCTCTCTTATGATTTTCATAGGTAAAAAAATGTGCTTCCTCCATATTCTTAGTTTTAAATTCTACATCAAGAAAATCTTTTAACAGAAGTAATTCATCAGGATCATTATTGTATGTAGCGGTGACAAAATGGTTAAAATAAAACAATTAATCCCACATATTATTCACTAAAAATGGGTAGGTCAAAGCTCAATACATCAGATACATGAAGTTGTAGGAGAAATTCTTGAAACAAAAAACACAACTTCAATGGTTCAAAGAAGGTGAAGCCAACTCTAAATACTTTCACAATCTTATTATAGGCCGAATAAGGAAACTCTATATCCACAAAATCAAAGAAGAGAAGGGACAGTGGAACCAAGGTGGTGAGGCTATTGGTAATCCAGCATGTGAATTTTACCAAGACCTTTACACTAATCTAGGAGGAGCCATTAAGGAAGATCTACTGTTATGCATCCCCTCAATGATCACTCCTGAAGATAAAGATATTCTGTCAGCAGACCCAACCTTACAGGAGCTCAAAGAAGTTGTTTTCTCTATGAACCCCACATGTGCTGCAGGGCCAGATCGTTTCAATGGCAAATTTTACCAATCTTGCTGGGACATCATTAAGAATGATCTTCTAAATGTTGTATTAGCTTTTTTTGGCGGCTGCAAATATGGCAAAATACATGACTAGCGCATGCTTGGTTCTTCTCCCCAAGGTGGAATTTCCAAATTCCCTATCTGAATTTAGACCCATCAGCCTCAGCAATTTCAAAAAGAAGATCATCTCCAAAGTCAGAGGTACTAGACCAGGGCCTATACTTCCTAGAATCATCTCTACTAACCAGTCTGGTTGTGTAAAAGGAAGGAACATTTCTGAGAATATCATGCTTGCTCAAGAAATTGTCCATGGCATCAGGAAACCAAATGAGGGATCCAATGTAGTCATCAAGTTAGATATAGCTAAAGCATATGATAGGGTCTCCTAGAGCTTCACTTGCATAATGTTGAGGACAATGGGTTTTTGTGAGCTGGTCATTGATATGATATGGAGAACCATGTCCAACAACTGGTACTTAGTCATTGTAAATGGAACTAGGCATGGTTTCTCCACTCTACAAGGCGATTAAAGCAAGGAGACCCATTTGCTCCTTCCCTGTTAATCATTGGGACTGAGCTTCTATCTAGAATGCTTAACACCATCAACCATAATCAGGTTTTCATGGTATTTATATGGAAAGAAGGGGCCCTCAAGTCAATCACATCAGCTTTACAGATGATATCATCATATTTTTTCTAGGAAAAGGTCATCACTTCAGTAAATCAAGTGGATATTGAATAAGTATGACGATACTACTGGCCAACAGATCAATAGGCACAAAAGTCATTTCATGACCTCCCCCTATGCATTCCAGTCAACAGTTAGAAGAACCGAAGCAGTTATAGGTTTCACCAGGAAGCTATCCCCTCTCACTTACCTGGGATGTCCATTATACACTGGCAGGTTGAAAATCATCCACTTCAACAACCTAATCTCCAAAATTGTGGGAAGAATCAGGGGCTGGCACGGCAAAATGCTGTCACATGGAGGAAGGGCTACCCTGATAAAGCATGTTCTCCAATCTATGCCAATACATCTGCTGTCAACACTCTCTCCTCCTAAGACGGTCATGAAACAAATTGAGAAGCTAGCAGCAAATTTCTTCTGGGGCATGGAAGATAACAAAAGGAAATACAATTGGGCATCATGGCACAAGTTATGTTTTCCGGTGAATTAAGGGGGTCTTGGATTCAAAACCATAGAAGACATTTGCAAATCAATGGAATATAAATAATGGTGGCATTTCAGATCTACTCAATCCTTGTGGAGTAGCTTTCTTAAAGCCAAGTATTGTCAAAGATCTAATCCCATCTCCAAAAAATGGGACACAGGACAATCAGAAGCATGGAAAAGATTGACGGTTAACAAGAAAGAATCTGAAAAGAACATCCAATGGAGACTTCACTCTGGAAATTGCAGTTTTTGGACCGGTTGGGGTCAGGCCCTCTAGTAGCTCATAGAAATGAAGGAGGCAGGCATGGGAATGTTTTAGTCTCCTATTTTTGGAAAAATGACCAGTGGAATATTCAAAGACTTAATGAGAGTGCATCACCTCACATTATCCATTTGATCACTCAAATCCCTATCCTTTTCAACAACAACTTCCAAGATTAAATTATCTGGACCCCTACTACTGATGATAGGTTCACCTGTGCTTCTGCATGGGAACTAATCAGAAAAAAGAAGCAACCCAACCTCTCCAATAATACGACATGGCACAAAAAGATTCCATTCAAATGGTCCTGTTGTTTGTGGAGAGCCCTCTGAAATAAACTTCCAACTGATGACAGGGTCCTCATTTTTAGCAATCCTACTATTTCTAGGTGTGTTTATTGCTCTATTCATTCCAGTGAAACAGTTGACCACCTCTTTAGTGTGGGTAAATTTGCCAGAATTGTGTGGAGGAAATTTGGAGGTCCAGTTGGAATTCAAACTGAAGACATGCCACTCAGAATACTTTTGATGATGTGGTGGCTGCTCAGCAGTCGTGATGTAGTACAAAGACTCATCTTAAACACCTTACCTATCATAATATGTTGGAATTTGTGGAAGAATATGTGCAATGCCAAATATGGAGCCAAACCATCCTCCTTTGCCAGAGTTTTATTCTCCATTAACTCTAACATCAACCTTTTTCTCTAAGCCAACTATCAAGAAATCAAATGGCCCATCAGATGGCAGGACTTCTACTCCTTCATTGAGAACCTCCAACATCAAACCATCTCCACCCAAGTATCTTGGAAGAAACCAATCCATGGCTTTGTGAAGATCAACAGTGATGGGAGTGCGCTCTCAAACCCAGGAAAGATTGGTGCAGGGGTGATTGTTTGGGATCATAACTGTAGTTTCATACATGTCATTGCTACACTACTAGGGGAAAGTACAAATAACCTTGCAGAAATTGAAGCAGCTCTCTTATGTATCCAATGGTGTGTGAGTAATGGATACTCTAAGATCCACCTAGAATCAGATTTTGCTCTCCTAGTTCAATGGTTAAACAATGGAAAAGGGTTTCCCTAGTCCATGAAGATGAAACTCCAACAGTTCTCAAATCTCTGTCATCAATGGGAGGAGTTCATATGCTCACACACATATAGAGAAGCCAACATCCTACTAACTCTCTATCGAAGCTCATCAATCAACTACCAACTCTTACCAATTATACCTCACTCTCCTCACCGTGTAATCAAATAAGAGGTTAGATTCTTTTGGACTCTCTCGGTACCCCAGTAGACAGGCACAAGAAGACCAGGAAAATCAGGTTTCCATCACAACAGGCTACTGCACTTGAAGCGGATGTGGTATTACCACCACAGATGCTTCTTGAAAACTCTAATGCATATGCTCGACCATGAACAACATAGTGGGACTGCGCAAACTACCACTTAGTATGGCAGCACCAATAACAACAGTTCCTCCATTCCGTGGAATTGTACAGTTATGAAGTTTTCACTAATTATGTTTGCTCTTTTGCAGGTTTTTCTATCCTATAACCTACCCAATAAGACTCCTTATATCTGCACATGTACCTTCACACCTATTGATCACCCTCTCAACAACAGAAACATCCATAAAATTGTATGCAGCCAACACAAGAACCTACAAACCGTTGCTCAACCAAAAGCAGAGATATTGCATACGGTAAAATCGGAGGGTCCGATTTTCGGCCATTACAACGCCTCAGGAGCAACGTTTCCAAAGGCTTGAGGCTACAGTCGAATCTTATCCCAAGGGGACATCAGTGTCCAGCCTCGAGGTAACGCAAATCGATGGTTACGAGGGAACAGTGGGAATTTCCTAGACGCGTGACTAGGACAGACAAAAAAAAGAGGTCTAGCTCTGACCCGTATCGGCGCATTGAGTAGATATACTTTCCCCTTATCTTTGCAATTGATGCTTTTGTACTATGTTCCCCTCATATATAAAGGGTAACCCTTGTCATTTGCAGATATCTGTTGCTCCATACTAAAATACACAAGAACATTCTCTTTGCTCTCTAATATATTCTCTTGAGTCCATTACTTCATTTATTGCTTATATTCATCGTGTTCTATTTATTGTTCATCATTTGTTGCTTATTATTGGCCATAAAGAGCCGTCTTTGATTTCATTCTAACTGTTAGTCGCTCATCGACTATCCCTGATAGCTCCCAGCTGAGCCTCAGACTCGACCTCGGAGCCCCGAATAAGTAATCTCGAGACCCCGATCGACAGTGACTCAGTTTGGTTAATATCTCGTTTTAGAGCTCTTATCTCGCTTCTAAGTCTTTCGCATATCATCTACTGCTTAACAACCAGCACAAAAATAGATCACGTATTTTTAGATCCCATAATCAAATTTAATTATTATTACCATTTCCACGGTACACATTTTGGCGCCCACCATGGGGCTAAAAATAATAGTGATTATTTTCTTGCTGGTTTAACCATGTAACGCATGTTATCTTTCACACTTTTTCTTGTCCAAGATCTTTGATTTTAGGTCAAATGTCTAACTTAATAAACGCATGCGAAAACATCAACCTTGAAAACCATGGAGAAAATGTTATTGACGTCCCAGGTGTAGGTGTACCACGACGAAACCCTGAGAGCGCACCGGAACTAATTCCCGTGGACGCGGTTTCACGCGACGCTCAACACGTCGAAATAAGCTCCCACACCAACAGGAGCATACACCAAGGTGACCAACAAGAAGCCCAAAAAACCCCAGCTCGGGAAGAACGGGAGGTTAGCCTTCACGTTATTTTTGAAATATTGTAGGCACAACAGCTGGCTATTGCTCACCTGCAAAGTCGCCAGAAAAATCATAGCACAGTAGCACTGGGGACGACTCCCCCGGCCGAGCAGGTACCGGAGAGATCAAGCAACAATGGGTCGGAAGCTGACCCCGCCATCGTAAAGATGCTCGAGGACTTCACGAGGAGAATTGAATCGGGCAAGAAGAAGATAGAGGCCAACGAAAAAAAGGTCGAGACCTACAATTCCTTGGTCGACCAGATCCTGGGAGCACCCCCAATCCTGAAAGGTGTGGATTCAAATAAGCTCGTGCAAAAACCGTTCCCACAGGAAGCGGCTCCGAAACCCATTCCAAAGAAGTTCAGAATGCCCGACCTTCCAAAGCACAATGGAACATCGGATCCCAACGAGCACGTCACTGCATACACTTGTGCAGTAAAAGGCAACGACCTGAGGGACGATGAGATCGAGTCTGTCCTGCTGAAGAAGTTCGGGGAAACACTTTCTAAAGGGGCAATGATGTGGTATCACAACCTGGCCCCAAACTCAATAGATTCATTTGCCATGCTGGCGAATTCTTTCATAAAGGCACATGTTGGTGCCATCAAGGCACCAACAAGGAAATACGGCGTTTTCAAGATTAAGCAGAGGGATAATGAGATGCTGTGAGAGTTTGTATCTTGCTTTCAAATGGAACGAATGGAACTACCACCAGTCTCCGATGTCTGGGTGGTACATGCCTTCACTCAAGGTCTAAACGGACGAAGCTCGGTGGCTTCGAAACAGCTGAAACAGAACCTAATCGAGTACCCGACCGTGACTTGGTCGGATGTTCATAACCGATACCAGTCAAAAATCAGCGTCGAGGACGACCAGCTAGGGGCCCCCTTGGGCTCAGTATACCCAAGTAGGATTCTGTCAAAGGAGCCAAAACCACACAAAGAAAGGTACCAGGCATACATCAAAGACAGGAGAAACGCCACGAGGCGCAACATACCCCGCGACTACCGAAGGATGGACCGAGGACAAAATCCTCGGGGACTCGTCAACAGATCCGGGTTTGATAGGCACACAGGGCCAACAGAGGCACCTTGCTTGTCAGAATACAACTTCAACGTCGATGCCAGGTGGCCCAAGCCCGTACAATCAGAACCCTCACAAAGGAACCATAACTTAGTGTGTGAATTTCACAACACGCACGGGCACAGGACCGAAGATTGTCGGCAACTCCAGGAAGAAGTGAACCGATTACTCAGCAAAGGTCACCTCCGAGAATTCCTCAGCGACCGAGCCAAAACTCAGTTCCGAGAAAAAGAGGTGACCAAAAAGAACGAAGCGGATGAGCCGCAACATATCATCCATACGATCTTTTGAGGTATTGACGCCCTGCAGGAACCCCAAGCCAAAAAAAGCAAAAACATTCCTCGATAGGGAAAGGCCAACTCGAGGCCCCATCTCGGCTCCGCTACGGCGCACTGGTAACTTCTATTCTTGTAAACATACTTTGAATTAGACATATGCTTGTGAATCCAGGTAGCTCCGCCAATATTATCAAGTCGAAGGTGACAGAGCAGCTCGGACTGCCTAACCAAATTATGCCCGCCTTTCGAAGTCCTGAACGGACCCAACTGGGTGAACAAAACAACGAAAGTGGAAACTGCCATACCAGTCAATATGGTCGGCACGACCCAAAACACCAGTATCTCCACCGTTAAGAGGGCTGAAGGATAAACAAACAGTGAAATAGTGATAGCAATCTACATCTTCGGTTAAGTCCGACTAAACAAAGCAGAAGACTGTACCACACCCTCATCACAAGCGACTGAAATATATCACGGCTCAAAATATCGCCCACACATTCTAGACTAAGGTATGACCGCCTCCCAATTCTTTCAATTTTACTCTACGCTAAACCTGAGTGCAGGTATCCAATCAAAATGGCCAAAGCACTTTTTGAAGGCCTTAGGTTTCGAAAGCATGCATTGCACTCTTTTCCTTCCCACGAGTTTTTTCCCAATAAGGGTTTTACCGGCCAAGGTTTTTAACGAGGCAACACCTATATGCTACCTAAGGAAAACTCAACGACTATTCAAGGCTTCTTTTGCAATCTACCTCGAATACTGGGGGGCATCCCCCCGGAAGATACCCTTCTCAGAGAAGCTAAGACATGCTGAACAGGGTCTCGATAGAAAATACAATGTACCGGGCCAAACGGTCGAACAAACCGTGCCCGCATAAAATAATCGAGCCCTCAACAGCAAAGACATGTATGCTCAAGCAATCGAAGTATAATTTAAAGAAGCATTTTGCGTTTCAAAGAAGCTCGGTACTTTTGCAAAAATGGCTCCTCTGTCAAAAACATCCCGAACCCTCGGGGACTGCCTGAATGACCTCCGGGTCGGAGCTCCAAACTTATAAGCCCTCAACGATGCAACATCAAAATCACGAAATTGCTCCAAAGCCAAAAACGCCCCGAACACTCAGGGACTGGCATCGAAAACTCAAAGCCACATGACCTCCGGGTCGGAGACTCCGGAATCATAAGCCCTCAAATGAGGCAGCACCAAGTTTGCAAATAATGGCTCCCGAGCCGAGAAATCCTCGATAACTCGGGGACTGCCGTCAAATCGCCATCTCCATCGCAATGGCTCTCGAGCCGAAAAATCCTTGATAACTCGAGGACTATCGCCAATCGCCACCTATCAAAAACCCGAGGCCATAAGACCCCGAGCGGGAATCGGTCTCGTAAGACCTACATAAGGCAACGACGACATCTGTAAGACCTCAAGCAAGGCATGAACCACACTTGTACCAAGTGAAAATATCTGTAAGACCTCAAGCAAGGCATGAACCATACTTGTACCAAGTATTCAAACTGTAAGACCTCAAAGGCATATAAAACTTGTAAGACCTTACTAATGGCATAAACCCGATCTCAAAGTTAAGGCTATATATCGAACTTGTAAGACCCCTAAAAGGCATACCCTCGATATAGATGTCGAAACTACTTCACTCGGAACTTAAAAGGCTCCGACCAAACACAAACGACTACGGTCGAAAGCCTGTACCAGCCAAACCAACACGACTCGGGGACGCCTGACCGTCGCTACAAAATCACAGGCCTTCAATTACTTCGAATCTACTTCAAAAAGAACCTGTTAAACAGGCTACCCTCGATATAGGCAAAAGAGCTTCGACCATGTCAGCTCCCAAACACCGGCATCAAGATACTCAGCCTCCGAGCTAAACCTCCCGAGATGCTCGATCGTCGCCATATAATAACTCGCAATCGAGGTTTTTTATTAAATCGTCGAAGAGTAAGGCAAACACTTTCAAAAAAATCCTTATCGAGGGAAAATTAAAGTCCACATAAAAGGTCGCATCGACCAAAGGCGCAAGAGACATTGTCGCCAGCCCGCATAAAAGGTGTCATCGACCCAAGGCGTAAGAGCCATTATCACCGGACCACATAAAAGGTCGCATCGACCAAAAGCGTAAGAGCCACCGTCGCCAGCCTAAAGTTCAACAACTTGACGGTCAAATGAGATCGAGTCGATATCCGACTCGGAGACTGAGCCCAAAACAATTGATCGAATATGCCCAAAAGCAAAAGCGTAAGAGCTAAAATGCCGACTTATACTAAAGGCTCGCATCAGCCAAGCGAGTAGGAGCCTACGGGCCAGCCCAATGAGCCTTAGGGCCATACCACGAATCTAAGGGCTCCTCTCAACCCAAAGACCAATTTATCTGGCTAAATTCAAGACAGGAAGAGATATAGAAGAAATAAAACCACAAGGTTTTCCTTCGTACATATATACGAAAGAACACAAGCTCCATTTACAACATACTTTGAAAATACTGTGTACAGAATCAGAAAAGGAAATATGCGTTCCCTTTGGGGACTACGGCCTGTCAGCTCATTCTCGCTATCATCAGCATCGGATAGAAGTGACCTAGCACCTCGTTCGTCCGCCCTTGCCCGCTTGACGTCTCCCGAAAGGTTGAAGCCCCTAACATGGATCTCCTCGAGGGTTTCCTTTCAAGACTTTCACCGAGCATATTCCTTGTTCCCGTCATCACGGTCGAGAATCCTTCTCAGCTCTGCTTGAGCATCGGCATCGTCCTTCAAATAGACTGCCACTTTCTGGTCGGCCTTAGTTTGGCTCATTACAGCTTCAGCCCGGGCATCCACAACCTCGGACTTTATCTTCAAAATCTCAATCTCGAGCTTTGTAATCATGTCTGTTTGAACCAAGTTATTATCACGAGCTAAGCAAAGTTGAACCTCAAAGGCAGAGGCTTTGCCCAGAGCACCCTTTTCCGCCGAAGCCTGAGCGTCCACCTGAGCCTTTAACTCATCATACTCGCGCTTGGCTTGGCCAACTTCATACTGAAGGTGCTCCAGGCCCTCCGTCTTTTTCTGCAACTGAAATAAATAAAACATTAACCTCAGGAGCTAGAGGAAACAACACACACTCGCTCGGAACAAAAACTACCTGCTCATTCAAATAGCTCTCATAATTAAAGCTCCGACTCGCCTCATACCGCAAGCGTACCAGCTCGACTTCCCTTTCATCACAAAAGAGCCTAAGGGATTTCTCCTCATCCAGAACTTTCCGCAGCCTGGCCTCGCGGCGAAGCAGCTCGGACTTAAGCTTGTCAAAAGCCTACAAAAGAAAACTCAATAAGGAAGGGAAGGCACGAAACTCGAAGGGCCTGTGCCAAAACACACCGCATAGTGAAGTCGCAGGGCTTCCTCGAAGGTTGAGCGCACATCTTCTAACCCGACTCCCTTATCTCCGAAGGGTCGACCCCGATCGGGGCACGGTCGCTCGACACATATGATTTTGGGTCTTGAGTATCCCTCGAAGTACCTCTGACGGAACGAGAGAACGACAGCGGAGGAGAAACCGCCTTTCCAAAATCAGGAATCACAGGCGCGGAAGGCTCAGTCAATACTTCCACTCCGGGCCCGGTCAAGGTTCACCTTGCTTTGAGCACCATCGCCCTGCAAAGCTACCTCCTGCTTATTGTTATCATTCTTTGGCCTAGAAGCTAACAACCCTTCTCCCTCTCCAAAGGGGCACGACCTCGCCTCAGAAGGCTCCCCGATGCCTGCAATAACAAGGTTAGTACGTAGAAAGAGAAACTATTTTTCAAACTGAGAAAAGGGAAGGGAACAAATCGCACAGCACCTACCATGATGTTTTGCCTCCCATTGGCCCCTAGACAAAGCTCGCCACTTACGCTCGTCGCGGGCCGAGTGGGTTGCCAACTCCCGAGCCCAATTTGGCAGATCAGGGACCTCGCGCGATGTCCACGAAATCGCTGCAAAGAAGGAAAAGAAGGCACTTTTAAGGAACACTCCTTCGCCGTAATTAAAAAGCTGCGAAGGCGCGAGTGTACCACTTACGTGTATAGTTCCATTCCTCAGGGAATGGCATAAACTTCATAGGGATAATATCAACAGTCCGTACTTGGACAAATCAACTCATCCACTCCCGATCTCCGTCTTCTTCGTCATCAACAACGAAAGGCGTGGCCGACCGGCATCGTAAGGTTAACAGACCATGATGGTTAAAAGGTTGGTACAGCCTGATAAGATGAATGAGCGTGAATTCAAGCCCTTCCTTCTCCGCAAGGAACCTCATCATCAATATTATCCGCCAAAACGACGGATGAAACTGCGCCAAGATGACCCGACATTTCCGACAGAAATCGAGCACAACCCTATCAGGGGGACCTAGCGTGAAGGGGTACGTATATACGTTCAAAAACCCCTCAGCATGGTCCATAACGCTCTCTCTCGGGGAAAGTACGCGCAATACTACTTTCTGCCCCCATCCACAGTCTCTCCTCACTGATTCGAGATGTTCCTCTCCTATTAAAGTAATGGACTTCGAGGTATAATCCTAATGACTGCGAACGCTGGGAGTCTCTTCTGATGGGGGATTCCCTCCCGAAGCAAAGTGCCCAGAGGCGGAGCTCTTTTCTCCTTGCCGAGCAGATTCGGGCATAGCAGCCGTGGCTACAGTAACACGAAGGAAGGGGAAATGAAGACTTGGGCGGAAGTCTTGGATTAAAGCAAAATTGGCGCAAGAAAGGAGAACTCTGTGACAAAGGATAACTACTCGGAATAGCAGAATCTCAAAAAAGGCGCAGACAACCCTACATATGGAAAAAGCAGCGACCACCCGTCTTTCCCGAAGGCCGATTATAAATGTTGGCTAAAGCTTTTATTGCTTTGGAAAGATACGTCGGCAAAATTGCCTCGGTCATTTCGTAGCCATATCCTACACTCCACGTTGCCATACGACACTTCTAGGTCGAAAACCTCGCATCAGCCTAGTCCCGAGGTGCTACCCGACCTCGAGGACCTCCATCAAAAAGAAGTTATGCTCCAAGAAGCTACTGGCATCAGTACAAGTCCCAAGGTGGTACCCGACCTCGAGTACTTCCATAAAAAAGAATCTAGGCTCCAAGAAGCCACTGGCATCAGTGCAAGTCCCGAGGTGGTAGCCGACCTCGAGGAGCTCCATCAAAAAGAAGTTAGGCTCCAAGAAGCCACCGGCATCAGTGCAAGTCCCGAGGTGGTACCCGACCTCGAGGACCTCCATTAAAAAGAAGTTAGGCTCCAAGAAGCCATTGACATCATTGCAAGTCCCGAGGTGGTACCCGACCTCGAGGACCCCCACAAAAAGAAGACAGGCTCCATGTAAACCATTGACATCATTACAAGTCCCGAGATAGTACCCGATCTCGAGGGCTTCTCTCAAGAAGAAAATAAGCGCTTAAACCCTACTCATATGGGTTTGGTCCCGGGGTACCATCTAGATCCGGGTAAACTCTCATCCGGGATCTATCTACAACGCCTTAATGTTGTCTACACTAAGTTCAAAATGAGTTCCCAGGTGGTCCGGGTTCGGGCAAACCCCTACTCGGGGACTGCTTCGAAAACCTAATAGCAATCTCTATTCTCGGACCTCCGAGCAGAGTCCCCCCTTGTTATTACCGCTGGATCTGAAGGCCAAGCCTCAGGCTAAGGATTTGAAGCCCTACTCTCGTTCAACTCGAAGTTAGGGTCCCGGCGACCCGAGTTTAACAGTCCAATCCGGGCTCGGTCCATGGAACAACAAAGGGTTCAGCGGAGAGCCGTGTTAATCAGTCTAAGGTTAGATGAAATACTCACACCCGGACTCGATATATGCACCAATCGGTGAGGTCATGCACTCAGATTCTTCACAAACATCGATAAAGGGAAATATAGCATACATCAGAGACAGATTGGAGAAGCGTCTTTATATTCATAAACACTTGGTTACAAAAGCCCACGAGGGGTCCTTACACAGAAACAAAGAAGTAAAAGAAAATACATACAATGAAAGCCAATAGTCTAAGCTATTCTCGGGGGTATATTCTCGGTGGCATTATGTTCGACCGCCGCCCCCTCGGCAATCACGCCTCCGAAAGCCTGATCTCGATCCCCCCGCCAACAGTGTCTCAAAGGTTGAGGAAGGCAAAGGAGATGGAGCGCCACACCAGGCCGGAGTAGAAAGGTGAGCAGCGAAGTAAAGTCGGAACGCTCTCCTGAGCAGCGGTGTAGAATCCGAATATCTTCCTGAGTGTGAAAAAATTGGTATCCCTATTCCATTATCTCGATACAACGACAACAACAACAACGACAAGTCAGTACAATCTCGCTCAGCAAGGGAAAGCCTAAGAAAGGGGTCATGGCTTAACCGACAAGGGCGACACCATGTAACCTTAAGGCTGCGGGCCACAAACATGAGGGATATCGATGGATGAGGATGAAGAGAATGAAGCGATGGAAGGATATTAGAAAACACTTGAATGAGGAATGGTTCCAGGGAGGTTCCCTTTTATAATAGGTGACAGCATAACCGGCAGCCCAATCAATACCCTTGAAAGACGTATCAGCAGGCGCAATTAATGCATTTATTGGGAACTGAATCGACGGCGATATTGTCACTCTGAAGAAGCAGAATCGGCAATACATTTAATGACAATGAAAAGATGAACCGACGGGACGCTTCAGTCATCATGAAGGCTTGCATCATAAGTATGACATCATCACAGCAAATCTAGAAGAGACGGTTATCAAGGTCGTTTCTAATCGTTCTACTCTAAGAAACGCGGGGACTATCTGTATACGGTAAAATTAGAGGGTCCAATTTTCGGCCATTACAACGCCTCGGGAGCAACGTTTCCAAAGGCTCGAGGCCACGGTCGAATCTTATCCCGAGGGGACATCAGTGTCCAACCTCGAGGTAACACAAATCGATGGCTACGGTGGAACACTCGGAATTTCCCTAGACGCGTGACTAGGACTGACAAAACCAAGAGATCTAGCTCTGACCCGTATCAACGCATTGAGTAGCTATACCTGCCCCGTATATTTGTAATTAATGCTTTTGTACTATGTTCCCCTCATATATAAAGAAGAACCCTTGTCATTTGTAGATATCTGTTGCTCCATACTAAAATACACAAAAACATTCTCTCTGCTCTCTAATATATTCTCTTGAGTCCATTACTTCATTTATTGCTTATATTCATCGATTTCTATTTATTGTTCATCATTTATTGCTTATTATTTGCCATAAAGAGCCGTATTTGATTTCATTCTAACTGTTAGTCGCCCATCGACTATCCTTGATAGCTCCCAGTCGAGCCTCAGACTCGACCTCGGAGCCCCGAATAAGTAATCTCGAGACCCTGATCGACAGTGACTCGAGTTGGTTAATATGTCATTTTAGAGCTCTTATCTCGCTTCTATGTCTTTCACATAGCATCTACTTCTTAAACAGATATCGTCCCCTTTCCTGCACCAATACTCATTTCCACACCCCACAAGAACCTAGAAACATGGTCTTCTTTCACTAACATGTTTGCTATTTTTTGCAGGTTCATGGAACTTGCTTGGTCTATTGCTGCACTTTCAGTCAGTGGTATCAGCATCTCAGATGCTCATTCTACTGAAAGTTCATCAATTTTACCAAGTCTACCAATCCATCTCCCAGTTCATCTCCACACACACACACACCCTTTCTTCATGTCTTGGACACATGTTATAGTAAACATCACACCCAAGATACCTTCACTATTATGTTAACAGCAGCTCCAAATATGCTTCCCTCTGCTTTCACAAAGAAAACACTACTAGGAGACCCCTCTTTCTCCTGATCTCGTGCAGCAGCAGCACTCAGAGCAACGTGCCAACCATTCTAGTCCAAAGCAGGAAATTTGTAGGGACTCGGACTAGTCACTTTGCCTTCTTCATCTATCTGCTTTCAGCAACAAAAGCACACTCATGACAACAGTTTTCGTAGCAATCAGAAATCAGTTCTAGACCAAAAGCTCCACTGGACAAATGAAGCAAGACAGTGCTCATTCCCTTCTGTCAACAGTAACAAGCAACAACTACTCAACCAAGTTCTCTGGGTCTTTTTGATAACTATCTTCTACCTAGCTTTCTTTATATTCAATGTCAAAGCAGAGTTGAAGATAGACCACTCCATTTTCACATGTTTTTTGCCTCAATCAATAAGGAATTTCTACACTATTGTTAGATGTAGAATTGTTTGTACATGGAAGACGATAGTCCATTTCAGTACTTTGGTAGATTTAGGATCACTTGTATAATTTTGTATAGTTAACCTAGGCTTACTTCTGCTTCTTTTTGTATATCCAATTATCTATCATTTATGGGTAGATAATTAGAACATCATTATAGGTCTAACACATCATAGCATTCAGGATCCATTTGGTTGTCAAGTGTGGACAACCAAGTGTTCTTTCATCATAAGTCTGGAGGTCAGGTTTATGCCCTCTTCCTTGTTGTACCTTATCTTATATAAATGGAAAAGTGATTACAATTAAAAAAAAATGGGTTGGATAGTGAACTTTTTAAAAATGGGTCAAATTTGGATAAGAACCATATTATCCATTTAGAAAATGGATAACCAATGGATTAGTCATGGGTTTAACTTTTATATTTGTAAAGCCTCATCTTGAGGGCTCCTCAAGTTTGGGTGTCACGACACAAAACCTAGCCTATCGTGATGGTGCCTAACGTGGTAATAGGCAAGCCAACATTTCAAAATTATTCCAACACTTTTAAATGAAAAGTAAAACAACGCAAGTCTAAATTCACCAAACTATCAAAAACTGGATAGGAAGTCAAAACCAATAAAGAAATTCTCAACATCGGGGTGTCACGGAGTACATGAGCTTCTGTAGAACAAAAGTCTGGGAGTACTAAATATAATAGTCTGAAACTAAATACATAAAGTGAAAACATAGGGAAGGAGAGACAAGGTCAGCGAAATGCCGGGCAACTACCTTGAAATCTCCAAACGATCAACTGTGCAAAAATAATCAATACCTACCATGTTCGGAAACACCTCGATCTGCGCACGAAGTGCATGGTGTAGCATGAGTACGACCACCTCAGTAAGTAGCAAGACTAAATAAAGAACTGAATATAGTGACGAGCTTCACAGATATAGTTAAATTACAATAATTTCAACATAGGAAGGCAGGCATACTTCCATGTTCGACAATTTACGTCAAATTAGTTAATTCATGTCAAGATCAAGTGAAACAGAATATAGTCTTTCTCAAAAATTTCAAGACAATGATATGTGACAGCTAAGTGCAATAGTAATGAAGTCAAATGCATCCTCTCTGAGCAACAGTCACTCAGTCCTCCCATCACTCCAACCCCACAATCAATCATTCCTCAGAGTCACTCATTCCTCTCAGTCACTAAGCACACGACACTTGGCTCTCGGCACTCGGCACTCGACACTCGTACTTAGTAGGTACATGTGCTCACTGGGAGTGTGTACAGACTTCAGAGGGGCTCCTTCAGCCCAAGCGCTATAACAAGCCAATCATAGCATAAATCAATGAAACATGCTGCGGCGTGCAACCCGATTACATAAATATCCTCACAATCAGGACCTCAGCCACACTCAGTCATCAACCTCTACAGTCTCTCGGGCTCTCAAAAATCATGGTATTCAGCCCAAACAGATTGATATAATGTATGAACAAAGAATAATAGAGACTGAGATATGATATGCAAGTGAAACTGTGAGTGAGTTCAAGCAGCAATTAGCAGATAATTCAACATGTAACACAGCCTCAGTGGTTCCCTACAGTACCAACTTATAGCCTAAACATGATTTCTAGCATGATTTGCAGTCACATTTCTATAATAAATGGAGAGCATACGTCTAACAACAGATTATTCAACTTCATAGTTCCATGGAATCGACCAACTCACAATTCATACGGTGCATGCCCACACGGCCGTCACATAGCATGTGCGTCATCTCCAAACCAATCACAATACACATAATACGGGGTTTCATATCCTGAGAACCAGATTTAGAACTGTTGTTTACCTCAATTCGAGAAAATCTTTACTCCAACACACCTTTGCCTCGCAAAACGACCTCCAAATGCCTTGAATCCAGAACCAAACAATGCGATACAATCAACACAAGCTAAAGGAAAAAATTCCACAAGGAAATACTAAATTATTAATCAAAAGCCTAACATCGACTCCAAAGCCGGCCACCGAGCCCATGTCTCGATACCCGATAAAAGTCGCAAAACCCGAAATCCCATTCAACCATGAGTCCAATCATACAAAATTTACCAAAATCAGACACCAAATCGTCGCCCAAATGCCCAACTCAAACTCTCCAAAACCCTAACTTCAATTTCCCAAATTACACCTCAAAACCATACAATCTAGGAGGGAAATTAATGGAGAAACAAGATTATTGAATAAAAATGAGCATAACTGACTTACCTCAAGAATCCCCTCGAATACCCAATCAAAAATCGCCCGATCTCGAGCTTGAAATGTTCCAAATGAAGCAAAATCGTGAACCCTTGAATTTAAATGTTCTGTCCAGCCTTCGCTTTTGCAGATACTTAACCGCATATGCGGTGTCGTAGAAGCGACATAACTTCCGCTTCTACGGTGAACAACTAGGACCGGGCCTCCGCTTTTGCGGTCCTACCCTTGCATCTGCGCAACCGTAGGTGCGGGATTCCCATCGTACCTGCGCAACCTCCCACTGGCCAAAATTTGCATATGCGCCCTAACACCGCATCTACGACAAGCAGGTGCGGATAATCCTTCGCACCTGCGACACCAGTCTCCCTCACTCCAGGACATATCTACGCTCCGCACCTCATACCTACGAGCTCGCACCTGCCATCAAAGCTCCGTAGGTGCGGCTACACAAGCAGACTTCAGCTACAGCAGTCTTCCAAACTCAAACTTTGATCCGAGAACCATCCGAAATCAAACCGAGGCCCTCAGGACCTCAAGTAAACATACCAACAAGTCCTAATATACGATACAAACTTAGTCAAGCCTTCAAATCATATCAAACAGCATCAATAACACAAATATCACACACATTCAAGCCTATTGAAACTAAGAAATTTCAACTTCTACAAACGACGCCGAAACCTATCAAATCGCGTCTGATTGACCCTAAATTTTGCACACATGTCACAAATTACACCACGAACCTAGTCCGACTCCTAGAACTCCCATCCGAGCCCGGTAATGACAATTTCCACTCTCGGTCAAACTTCCAAATTTCCAACTTTCGCCATTTCAAGCCTAATTCCACCATGGGCCTTCAAATCACAATCCGGACACGCTCTTGAGTTAATAATCACCTTATAAAGTTAACCGAACCAACAAAACTCCATTCGGGAGTCGTTTACACATATGTCAATATCCGGTCATCCATTTCAACTTAAGCTTTCAACCTTGCAACTAAGTGTTTCAATTCATTCTGAAATCCCTCTAGATCCGAACCGACTAACTTGGCTAGTCACATAATAGCTATAAAGCACAAAACGAGCAGTAAATGAGAAAACAAGGCTACAACTCTCGAAACGACCGGCCTGGTCGTTCAATCCTCCCCCTCTTAAACAAAACGTTTGTCCTCGAACGGTTCTAGAAATATACCTGGAGTCTCAAATAGGTGTGGATATCTGCTCGGCGTCTCCCGCTCGGTCTCCCAAGTAGCCTCCTCAACTGCCTGACCTCTCCGCTACTACTTCACTAAAGCTATGTTCTTTGGCCTTAACTTTTGAACCTGCCAATCCAATATGGCCACCGGCTCCACATCATAAGTCAAATCACCATCCAAATGAACCGTGCCGAAATCTGATACATGACAGGGATCACTGACATACTTTCGGAGCATAGAAACATGAAATATTGGATGCACACTCGACAAACTAGTTGGCAAGGCACACTTTTATGTGAAAATAATCAAAGCGGGATTATTTATTCAAATTCAGAGTCGCCGCTTGGGATAATTTATGGTGTCCCAAGTCACCAGTTTAAAATCCCGAATCGAGGAAGTTTGACTCTGTTTTATAGTTTGCAAAACACAGATACCTCGGTAAGGAACTCTGTTAACCCAGGAGAAGGTGTTAGGCATTCCCGGGTTCCGTAGTTTTAGCACGGTCGCTTTAATCATACCTGGCTAATCAAATTCTCTAATTACTTATTTTAAACCCATGTGCATTTACTCCTTCTAAGCGCTTTTAAATACTTGATTATTAGTGATTATGGAATTGTCTTAAAACGAGTCACGCGTACGTGTACTCATTTTATTTTGCGCGTCAAGAATCATGGCACGCGTACGTGTACACAATTAATCACGCTTTATTAATTATTAAGAAAATTTGGCCGAAGTTGCGCGAACGCATACTTCGATTTTAATTTGGGATTCATAATTATGTCACTCGAACGTGTACACAATCACGATAGTTGATTAATTAAGGGCAAGCCTAAAGCATTCTAAAGCATATTGCTACAGAAATAGGCTTCAAATTCCAACTAGCTTTTAGCAAACATGAAACACAGCGATAGGCATTATTACACACAATTTCTAAAATACTCCATGAAAGCTTAATTAGTGATATTTCTTAGAGGAAACCTACAAACTAGGAATCTTCCCACATACATTTTCATGTTTAAACAAAGATAGAGGGTAAATGCCATTATTCTCATCACCAAACACTTAGCAGCTAAATGCAAATTTTAACAAAAAGGCATGGATCCAAATATAAATAAATCAACTAAGACTTCAAGAGCAATACATTATTATCTCAAATCATGGAGGATAAAACATATGTTAACAAGACATTCAAACGAGACTAAATCAAAGAGAGAGTCGGTACCATACTTATCACCGAAGAGCACAAATGAACGAAAGATGAAAAAGATCACCGGACCTCACAAGAAGTTTTCTTCAAAATTAGATAAGATGATTTGAGGGAGTGCAATTGAATCTGGCTATTTAAACCCAAAAAACAAGCAAATCATAACAACGAGCGAACCGCAAATATCAACCGGAGAGCTCAAACCCGAACACCTCAATCTCTGTCAAAATCAAATCCATTTTGAAGGAAATATTCGAGGCCAGGAGAAACTGAAATCTTTTTTTTTAGAAGAAACTTGCAAAATTTATTAAAATATACTGTAACTCCCCAATCTACTGGAACTCCAAAAACGAAACTATGATTAAGTACCCCATTGACTTCAACATCAACGACACCTCATAAAACCGATATCGTCTCTCTCTCTATTTCTATTGCAGGCAGCCGCAGGATTCTCCAATTCTAGAGATTGTCGATTTCCATGATTGGCGCGGGACAGAGGAACGGGAAGGTGCAAAAATGCGAGGGTTTTTGAGAGGAGTTGGCGGCGACCAAGGGGAAAGGGTGGGGGGTTCTGCCGGCATTCATGGATGTCGCGAATTAGGTTGAAGAAGGAAGGAGCTATGGTGTGCAAGGGTGGTGTGTTCGGCGGAGATGGGTGGCTTGGAAGGCATCGGCGCTGGTTTTGGTCCTAGAGTGCATAAGAAGATGGGTCTTTTTTGTTTTAATGATGAAGAAAAAAAAGTTGGGGGGGGGGGGGTACTTTTTTTGGGGTACTTAGGGCTCTAAAGGTGTA
>NC_031989.1:12197922-12274230 GCF_001879085.1 Nicotiana attenuata
GGGGGGGGGGGGGTCTTTTTTTTGGGGTTCTTGGCTCTAAGGTGTCTTTTAGGTTAAGAAAAAGGAGTCTTTTAGATTAGGGTAATGGTGGGCTTAGGAATTATGGGCTATGTCCGAATCGGGTCAAATTTTGGCCAAATTTACCTTTGAAAATTGGCCATTAACTCTACTGGACTAAAAATATTAATTCCTAAAATAATAACTATAAAATTATGAAATCATTCCTAATTAATTAAAGTAAAATTAAAAATTAAAAGTGAAACTATTTTTGTATCTTTTAATTTTATGACTGGTATATAAACTAAAAGTAACTAGATAAAATATTAATTAGCTAAATAAAAGAAAATATTTTTGTAATTTTTATTTTTGTGACAAAATAAAGTAAAAGAGTTAAAACTAGTTGAAATAGCGATATTAGGCGTAAACTAAATATTTAAATGCTAAGGTATGTAAAATCTTGGGGAGGGTCAAAAATTACATGTCTACAGTTGCCTCTCTTTGACTAAAAATACGAAGAGTTTTCAGACAAAGAACGACAAGAAATATTTTTTGACCCGACCCTTATTTAGAGGGACCCAAAACTAAGAGAAAGGAGAATGTGACCGAGCCCTGGTGTCTGAGCTGCCTACACATCCTTGGTTATAAAGGTATCAGGCCATGTGTGGTTCAGAAGTATGAAGAATGATGGAGTACCGAGGTGGAGAGCCGATTGAGGTGCCGTCGAGGTTCCGGTCTGTGGTTCCTGCCATTACATAAAACTAAAAGGGAAAATTATAGCAAATATAAAAGAAAAATACAAGATCCTATCTACTTCTTGTCTTGAATCTTCTTTGAATCTCCACTTGCTCCTTCAACATGAAACTGAAAATTCACCCTATTCTTCAGGTGGGCATCCTGCTGTCTTGAATTTGAAGAAAACTGGAAGTTGACCATGTTCTTCAGCCGGTCATCCTACTGCTTGCACTTGAAATAAACTCGAACTTGTAGTAGACTTGAGCTTGAAAACCTTGCTCCTCAGGCGGCTCGTGCTACTTTCTGACTTGAATTAAAAATTGCCCCTATTCTCCAGGCGGGATCCTGCTGTCTTTGACTTGAATCTTGAAAACTGAAAGTTGACCCTATTCCTCAGGCGGACTCCTGCTGTCTTTGACTTGAATCTTGAAAAATGAAAGTTGACCCTGTTCTTCAGGCGGGCTACTGATGCCTCTGACTTGAACTTGACCGAAAGTTTACCCTGTTCTTCAGGCAAACTCCTGCTGTCTTAGACTCGAATCTTGAAAACTTATAGTTGACCATGTTCTTCAGGCGGGCTCCTGATGCCTCTCCGACTTGAACTTGAAAACTGAATGTCGACCCTGTTCTTCAGGCTGGATTCTCCTGACGCTTCTGTAACTTGAAATTGAATGTTCACCCTGTTCTCCAGGCGGGCTCTTGATGCCTCTCCAAATTGAACTTGAAAAATAAAAGTTGAACATGTTCTTCAGGCGGGCTCCTGATGTCTCTGACTTGAACTTGAAAACTGAAAGTTGACCCTATTCTTCAGGCGAACTCCTGCTGTCTTTGACTCGAATCGTGAATAATGAAAGTTGACCCTGTTCTTCAGGCGGGCTCCTAATGCCTCTCTGACTTGAACTTGAAAACTAAAAGTTGACCATGTTCTTCACGCGGGCTCCAACTTGATTTTGACTTGAATCTTGAAAACTGAAAGTTGACCCTGTTCTTTAGGCGGGCTCCTGATGCCTCTAACTTGAACTTGAAAACTGAAAATTGACCCTGTTCTTCATGTGGGCTCCTGATGCCTCTTTGACTTGAAATTGTAAACTGAAAGTTGACCCTGTTCTTCAAGCGGGATTCTCCTGATGCTTCTCTAACTTGAAATTGAAAACTGAACATGTTCTTCAGGAAGGCTCCTAAACTTAAGGAAAGCTAAAGATTAACAACTTAAGATGACTAAAATTGACCCTATTCTCCAGGCGGGACTCCTGAACTTAAGAAAAACTAAGACTAACAACTTAAGGGAACTAAAACCTGACCTTATTCTCCAGGCGAGACCCCTGAGCTCAAGAAAAACTAAAGACTAACCACTTAAGAAAATTAAAAATGACCTTATTCTCCAGGTAGGACCTCTAAACTTAAGGAACGCTAAAGATTAATAATTTAAGGAAACTAAAACTGACCCTATTCTCCAGGTGGACCCTAGAACTCAAGAAAATCTAGAGATTAACGACTTAAGGAAACTAAAACTGGCCCTATTTTTCAGGCGGGACCCCTGAATTTAAGGAAAACTAAGACTAAAAACTTAAGGGAACTAGAAACTGACCCTATTCTCCAGGCGGGACCCCTGAACTAAAGAAAAACTGAAGATTAACAATTTAAGAAAACTAAAATTGACCCTATTTTTCAGGCGGGACCCCTGAACTTAAGGAAAGCTAAAAACCCTTCTGACTATGGAAACTTCCTAGGAGGTACGATTCTTCTCAACTAGGGAGAATGCCTATGAGGTAATGGTCATCTCAACTAGGGGAATATGTAGGAGGTGAAAACCTTGTCAACTAGGGGAATGCCTAGCAAGTAAAAACCTTCTCAAACAGCCTTTGTGGTGACAAAATTTGGGTGCAGCACTTCCAAAATTCAAGCTTCCAAACATTAATTTAGACATAGTCTTCGTCCCTGTTTCAAACAAAGAAAACTTGTGAGTTTAAACATGGTGGATGGTTCGTGGCCTTGACTTTGAGGGCGATTGCTCCTTCACTTGCCATGATAACTTTGATTTCAAATTGAAAGACCTTGCTTGTTTATTGACTAGCCACTTTCTCTGTCACCCTTATCACAGAAAATAACTCTGATCCGTTCAACCCCAATACCTTTTATTTGTTGTATTGTGCTCATGAATTGACATTTATCGAACCTTTACATTTTACATGAATCCCAAAGCACGCCAATTATCGCCAACTCGGTGCGCATACTTCTCTTTCTTGACTTATACCACTTTGATGCGCTAGTCAGACTCTACTTTGTGCAATTAGAAAGTTGGTAGCAAATTTTGAAGTTATTTCTTACTTGTTTTGACAAAACAGACTCAAGAGGACTTAAACAAAGCAAGAAGAACAGAGTTAAGGGTCAAAGAAAGAGATGATATCTAACAAGAAAACTACAGAGTAGAAACTTATCAAATGTGGATACCAACTCTAATGACCATGAAATGCATTTCGGATTAAGTAGCCTAATCTGTCAAGCAAGTCTAATGTTCCACTCTTGTTGTATCCGTGAAACTGGGCTTCAATGCTCCGATTATCCTATCCGAATCACAATCCTTATTCGACTTGTAGTGCCCAAAGGGTTTTCACCATCAAGCCTCTTTCATTTTGTTCTTTCTCTAAACTCACCATCGCCTTGTGGTGCCTGTGAAGGTTTTCACCAATAAGACTCTCTCATTTTGTTCTTTTCTCTTAATTCCTCTGATTCTGCAGATGCCAAGGCATTAACCATGGCAAAAATATTTTATGCTATTGGCATGGCTAACTCAGCATGCTCAAAGATTGTTTGGGAGGTCTTTTTTGGACTATAGTGTGGCTTTTGGACAGGGTTAGAAAGAAAGGTATCATAAAGGCTCAAAATAACTAAGATAACAGGGTTAATTTATTTTACAACTTCTGGAAACCATTTTAAACTTTGCCCCAAATTCTAAAACAAGAGAATTCGATTCTCTCTTCTCTATATTTTTTTTTGAGATGGAATTTCTAAGAAAACTACCCCACTCTTGACTTCGTGGGATTATGAAATATTTTATTTGGTGCGACTATTGATACCCAATTTTCCCTATGTAACTTTTTATATCCAAAGTACATTCAAAATAGCATATATAAGCATGCCCCAGTGTTTTGGTATTTTTCCTAATTTTTAATGATTTTTAAAATCAGTTTGTTGTCCATTTTAGCAATACAAAATCTGTAATTATTCCCAAAACTATCAATTTTGGTGAATGATTTATTTTATTCTCATATTTATACCAAAATATAGCTAGGGTGATTTTTCGTATATGTTTTACAAATTTATTTGGTATTTAAAAGGTTAAATTGCATACAATTGCAATTTTAGCCTATTCTAAGATTAATAGCATTTTTTATTATAAAATTGGTCCCAGTATTTTTAAATTAATATTTATACACTATTAATTGTTCCAGTATTTTTAATTTACTAATAAAATCATCTTTACTATTTTTTATAAATAAAAAGAGAAAATTTGCTATTTAATATTTAGCCCCATTTCTATTTCAATTACAGCCCCATTTTATTTCAATTTTGGCCCCTAAATTGACCCAATTCTACCCAATTAATTGACCCAATTCCAAACGACCCAACACATTCCCCACCTACCCGTCTAAATCTGGACCGTTGATCACTCAAGATCAACGGCCAAAACTCACCCTTCCATAATTAAACTAAATGACCTACCCTAATCCCCCTCATTCTCACCTGACCCACCGCCCTGGAATCCCCAAACACTCTCAAATCCTCTCATCATGTTCTTCGGAACCCTAGCCTCTTCCCACCTTCCTTCACCGTATTTTTTCACCGGAATCCATGGCTTCCCATGCCATGGATGGTCTCTACCCACCCTCTCTACCATTAATCCTTGAATGTTCGAAGTCTGGAAGGCTGACTTCGATGGTTCTCCCTCCGATCTTCTCCGATCTTTGATTCCATGGCTTCTCCGGCCATGCTCCGGCAGATTCAAGGCTCAGGAACCTGATTCTTGACCTCTCTGACTCAGGATCGGACCTGTTTCCAAGCCTTTCTCATTTCTAGGGTTTCTCCGAAACCCTAAGCTATTCGAGGTTCTTTCACCATTATTTGGTTAGATCTATACTGTATCTATGCTTTTTTTTTGCCATCTAAAGTGTTTTCCCCAAAAGTTTTCTCAAAATCGCTTCTCTCCGATTTTAGGGTTTCTGAAAGGATTTTTTGGGAAAAATCTTTCTGATTTTTTCTTCTTCTTTGCTTTATGTGTGTTTGTCTATACCCTGCTCGTGTGATTTCTTTTATTTTACGCATGTACTGTCTTTTACCTTTTCTTTGCTACTATACATGTTACTCCTGTTAATCTTTGCTATGTTTTCTTTACTCTTTTACTATATGTGTCTACCGTTAAGTTATTTGATTTTGTTTACTGGATTCTGTTCATGTTCTTACATGCTTCATCTACTTGTGTTCAAGTTTGTATTATCTGCCCCTTTCTGAACTTGTTTAGGTTCTGAGTTTTCTCAAATATGTTCTTCATGATTTTTTCTTCCTTTGTCGTTCAAGCATGCTATCATATCTGTTTTGCTGAGGTTCTGAAACAAATGGCTTGCTTTCTCACCTCCATGTCTGACTCAATTGTGAAACCCTAGGATTTGGGGGTTTTCCAAGGCGATTTTGATTTTATATTTGAGTTAGGGTTCCACTTTGGGGACCCTAGACTCTCAGACCCACTACGAGTCTGCAAATTGAACCTGTATCTCTTTGCTTATGAATCTGAACTTTTCTTTGATTAAACTCTCTTCTAAATAACTTGACAGTCCTTTCTTGATTTAAATATTTGTGTATTTTATATATGAGAACTCTTCTTTCAAAAAGGTTTTGCCAACTACTAATTGATTCCGAATTCCTTTAATTGTGTTCACTTGATTGTTACTGATTTTCCCTACTAGAACCTTTCTTTACCCCTTTCCTGACTTGATTCATTCAAGTGAAAGGCTGAAATCTTGATTTTACTGGTTGATTCCCTTTCCTTTTCTTACAAACCGTGTACTATTAGTTTGTTGCCTTAAATAGCTTCTATGTACTTACCCTGTACTATACTGCTAGGAAAATATTTTTTCAAACCCCTTTCCTTAATTGTTTTTACCCGTTTGAAATCAGAATCCCTTAACTAAAGGGAGACTGATTACAATGTTATTTTCTTATCTTTTCTTGCTTATTTGCTGCACTATAAAAGGGGCTCGACCCTTCTGCATTGGAAAAAAAGGGAAAAGGCTTTTAAGCTTTGAAAACTTTACAACTTTAGAACTTTGAACTTCTGAATCCTAAAGTCCAATGCTCATACTCTCACACACATACTTTCAATCACAATACTCTTTCAAACTCTCTACTCTCTGCTGAGACTTTTGTACTGCTTTGCTTGCAACTTTGCTTTTCAAGACTGCTGTTTTTACTTATTTGTTTTCCCTGAAACTGGTATGTATCAATTTTGATTTCAGCTCTTTCCCTATGTGTTTACTTTACAGTTGCTCTATTCCTGTCTACCTTGTTGCTCATGTTCTGTATATTACTTGCTTTTATGTTTACTGCTTGTTATAAGTCTCCCATACCCCCATTCCCTTTTGTGTGCTGAGTTAAAGTTCGTGGCCTGGTAGTATCCAAATTACTGCCCAGGTCTGAACATGACCTTCAATAGGTCCTAACTCCCAAATTCAAGCTGACAGGCTGGGCAGGGGTGTGCCAGCATCCTAATTGCTGGGCATCACCACTAGTTTTGTCATGGCTTTCCCTAATTCCTCCTCTGTTGCACTTACACTTATTCTTAGACTCTAAGTTCTTCCCCCCTTCTATGAGCCTTTCCTTGGGGACCTTGAGTTGCCTCTAAACTTGGACATTTGAGGGCTGGCCCTTTCACACTGCACTATAATCTGATCCTGCAAATGTAATTGGGTGTAAGCACTATCTGGAGTTCATGAAGCTCCTTTGAACTTTGACGCATCCAAAGGATGAGAAGGCTTTGGAAATCTGATCTTTGGAAGTTGGTTTATTTCATGTTTCAGACTAGGAGTCTGAATTAGGCTCTCCTTGGTTGGAACTTTATGTTCTGATGTAATTTTTGTTATCTTTCTTGATTCATTCGGGTTGTAATAATTTGTAGTAACTTATGGGGGTGTATAGTGAAAAGGGGAGGGTCACTCATGTTATGCATGTGGGTAGACATCATGCTTTAGGTATTTATTTCTGCAATCACAGCCTGTTTTTCGTTTATGAATCCACATATAGAAATCTTGCTTATAAGTTTATGCATCTGCATGTAGAAATCCTGTCTATAAGTTTATGCATCTGCATATAGAAATCCTGCCTATAAGTTTTTTCATTACTGCATTAGAAATCCTACCTATAAGTTGTTTCATTACTGCATTAGAAATCCTGTCTATAAGTTATACATTTCATTAGAAATCATGTCTATAAGTTTCTGCACTTCTGCATATAGAAATCATGTCTATAAGTTTTCTGCACTTCTGCATATACACATGTCTCAACCCAATGACTATGTCTATGAAGCCTCTACTGATAAACTGACGCACTGCTTAGGACATGAGATTTCCTGGTCAGTTCTCTAAGAACAAAGAAATAACTAAATAAAGATGACTCTAAGGAATACTCCGCGAACAAAAGTGGAGCTCACCAATAGCACGGGAAGCGAAGGAAGTCCTAACTCGTAGCTTGCTCGCCTGCAAATCCGGTTCCTACGTTGTACCGCAGACCAACGTAGGTTCCCAAAAGAGAACGTCAGTACCATCCATTGTACTCAGTGAGTCTCAACAACTGGGGGCGAAACTTTAATAACATATATATTATGAGCAAAGGTTATAAATGCATGTAAAACATAAAGCTTATAAGAATAATTCTAAATAATTGCATAATAGCAGTTTATGAATATTTTCAAAGAAATTCTTTTCTTTTTCTTTCTTAAAAAAAATACTTCACTTTATACTTTGGGAGTTCCAACTATCCTGACTTAATTCTGTCTCAGTCACCGTATGATCGACACGGGTTCGATCCCAACCTGATCGAATAGGCCCAATCCACGAGGTGCCACTCGCTTCATGGTTCTCAGCGCTCATGTATCATACCTTAGCATGGCTAAGTAAATTCTCAGCAACGAGACCCTCGGCTTGTGTGCTCCCTACTTTGGCACAAGTAGTTTCAGGAAGTCAACGCCTTGGTCAGGACCCTCGGCCTGGACGATGACCCCTTCTCAGAATAAAGGATACTCCCAAAAATCTTTTCTTTCTAAAACTTCTTCTTGTGACTTTTCAAGTCTAAATCTTTTATCCATACTCATACTGGTATCCTTAAATGTAAGGCATGACATAAGAATGAAATAAACATTTCAAAGTATTTATAAAGGTTCTTGATCCTTCATGAATTTTCAACATGAAAATGGCATATATGAATAACATAAAAAATCTGAAATTTATGCACATATATCCAAATAATCATCTAAACTTTAGCTAGAAAATAATTATAAGCTAATAGGTACTTACTACTCCAATTAAGTACAAAGAATAACATAAAAATCTGAAATTTATGCACATATATCCAAATAATCATCTAAACTTTAGCTAGAAAATAATTCTAAGCTAATAGGTACTTACTACTCCAATTAAGTACAAAGAATAACATAAAAATCTGAAATTTATGCACATATATCCAAATAATCATCTAAACTTTAGCTAGAAAATAATTCTAAGCTAATAGGTACTTACTACTCCAATTTAGTATATATTAACTCTTTTATGCAATTCATCAAACACCTTGTGTGCGTGCTTTTGTGAGTTAACCTACTTTAGTAAAGGGTTATATCANAGGCCGTTGATCATTTTGATCAACGGCCACAAATCCCCCTTACCATTTTTAACCCCAATGACCTACCCTAATCCCTCATTCTCACCTGGCCCGCCGCCTTTGAATCCCAAACCCTCTCAAATCCTCTCAAAAAACTCTCCGAAACCCTAGCCTCCTCCTACCCCCTTTTCAATCGCCGGTCACCGGAATCCATGGTTTCTCAGGCCATGGATAGTTGGTATTCATCTCCCTTTACCAGTAAACCATGGTTGTTCGAAGCTTCGAGGCCTGACCTCGATGATTCCCTCTTCGATCTTCTCAGACATTTGATTCCATGGCTTCTCCGGCCATGCTCCGGCATATTCAAGACTCAGGAGCCTGATTCCTGACCTCTCCGACTCAGGATCGGACCTTCTTCCAAGCCTTTCTCATTTCTAGGGTTTTCCGAAACCCTAAGCTTTTCGAGGTTCTTTCCCTGTTGTTTGCTTAGATCTATGTTTTACTTGACATTTAAAGTGTTTTCCCCAAAAGTTCTTTTCAAAATCATTCGTCTTCGATTTTAGGGTTTCTGAAAGGATTTTCCAAAGATCATTCTGATTTTTCTTCTTCTTTGCTTTATGTGTGTTTGTCTATACCCTGCTCGTGTGATTTCTTTTATTTTACGCATGTACTGTCTTTTACCTTTTCTTTTCTACTATACATGTTATTCCTGTGTTAATCTTTGTTATGCTTCCTGTACTCTTTTACTATGTGTGTTTACCGTTGAGATTCTTTTATTTTTTGTTTTACTCGACTATGTTCGTATTCTTGCTAAACATGCTTTATCTGCTTTTGTTTAAGTTTGTATCATCTCTTTCTTCTGAACTTGTTTAAGTTCCGAGTTTTCTCCAAAAAATGTTCTTTATGATCTTGAATTAGCTTTCTTCCTTTATTATTCCAAACGTGCTATCATATTGTTTTGTTTCTCATGAGGCCCTGAACAGACCTTCGAGTCTGTTTCAATGGCTTGCCTCCTCCCCTTCATGTTTGATTCAATTTGAAACCCTAGGATTGGGGGTTTCCTTTGGCGAATTTCATTTTTGTGTTCAAGTTAGGGTTCCACTTTGGGGACCCTGAACTCTCAGACCCACTATGAGTCTGCAAATTGAACCTGTATCTCTTTGCTTATGATTCTGAACTTTTCTTTGATTAAACTCTCTTCTAAATAACTTGACAGTCCCTTCTTGATTTACATATTTGTGTGCTTTATATATGAGAACTCTTCTTTCAAAAAGGTTTTGCCAACTACTAATTGATTCCGAATTCCTTTAATTGTGTTTACTTGATTGTTACTGATTTTCCCTACTTGAACCTTTCTTTACCCCTTTCCTGACTTGATTCATTCAAGTAAAAGGCTGAAATTTTGATTTCACTGGTTGATTCCCTTTCCTTTTTTTACAAACCGTGTACTATTAGTTTGTTGCCTTAAATAGCTTCTATGTACTTACCCTCTATTATACTGCTAGGAAAATATTTTTTCAAACCCCTTTCCTTAATTGTTTTTACCCGTTTGAAATCAGAATCCCTTAACTAAAGGGTGACTGATTACAATCTTATTTCCTTACCTTTTCTTGCTTATTTGCTGCACTACAAAAGGGGCTCGACCTTTTTGCATTGAAGAAAGGGGGCTTTTAAGCTTTGAAAACTTTACAACTTTAGAACTTTGAACTTCTGAATCCTAAAGTCCAATACTCATACTCTCACACACATACTTTCAATCACAGTACTCTTTCAAACTCTCTACTCTCTGCTGAGACTTTTGTACTGCTTTGCTTGCAACATGGCTTTTCAAGGCTGCTGTTTTTACTTATTTGTTTTCCCTGAAACTGGTATGTCTCAATTTTGATTTCAGCTCTTTCCCTATGTGTTTACTTTACAGCTACTATATTCCTATCTACCTTGTTGCTCATGTTCTGTATATTACTTACTTTTATGTTTACTGCTTGTTATAAGTCCCCTATACCCCTCATTCCCTTTTGTGTGCTGAGTTAAAGTTCGTGGCCTGGCAGTATCCAAATTACTGCCCAGGTCTGAACATGACCTTCAATAGGTCCTAACTCCCAAATTCAAGCTGACAGGCTGGTCAGGGGTGTGCCGGTATCCTAATTGCTGGGCATGACCACTAGTTTTGTCATGGCTTTCCCTAATTCCCCCTCTATTGCACTTACACTTATTCTTAGACTCTATGTTTTCCCCCCTCCTATGAGCCTTGCCTTGGGGACCTTGAGTTCCCTCTGAACTTGGACATTTGAGGCTGGCCCTTCCACACTGCACTATAATCTGATCCTGCAAATGTAGTTGGGTGTAAGCACTGCCTGGAGTTCATGAAGCTCCTCGGAACTTTGACACACCCAAAGGACGAGAAAGGCTTTGGAAATCTGATCTTTGGAAGTTGGTTTATTTCATGTTTCAGACTAGGAGTCTGAATTAGGCTCTCCTTGGTTGGAACTTTAATTTCTGATGTAATTTTTTATTTTTCTTGATTCATTCGGGTTGTAATAATTTGTAATAACTTATGGGGGTGTATAGTGAAAAGGGAAGGGTCACTCATGTTATGCATGT
The DNA here is from genome assembly GCF_001879085.1 of Nicotiana attenuata. NCBI lineage: Eukaryota > Viridiplantae > Streptophyta > Magnoliopsida > Solanales > Solanaceae > Nicotiana > Nicotiana attenuata. The sequence continues at coordinate 12,209,119 of NC_031989.1, forward strand.
GGGTAGACATCATGCTTTAGGTATTTATTTCTGCAATCACAGCCTGTTTTTCGCTTATGCATCTACATATAGAAATCCTGCCTATAAGTTTATGCATCTTTCATTAGAAATCCTGCCTATAAGTTGTTTCATTACTGCATTAGAAATCCTATCTATAAGTTATGCATTTCATTAGAAATCATGTCTATAAGTTTCTGCACTTCTGCATATAGAAATCATGATTATAAGTTTTCTGTACTTCTGTATATACACATGTCATTAGGCAAATAATCCATACAATTGCATCCTAGATACCATGCTCGTAGGATTCCTGCACTTACATAACCGTGTTAAAATCAATAACACTTAGAATCCATGCCTATAGGAGCAATCGTTTAAATCTGATTCATCTGCAATGTCTAAAATCAGCCACCACCTTTACGTAAGTTTAATTAAAGACCTAACCAGTACTTGTAAGTCATGCTAAATAATTTCTGCTTTGAATGAGGAGGCCTATTTGAGCCTTAACTTCTATGTGTTTTCCCCTTAACTGCTCTTATGTGTTTTGTTTGTCGCACTAGATTTTGTCCTTTTCAAACTTCAAAAGCCAATATCCCTTCCCTCTAGGATTAGTAGTCCCAACTGTCTCCGGGACTGATAGGATCGGGGTGGGTAGTAGCATGCAATAAGTAACGAGACCATTCCGCGCTTTAGTACCTCAACGGGGTGGGTAAGGGTAGACATGGATATGATGATCACGCGATAACACCACGTGTATAACTGGTTATCGGGTGTTGCGTGGGGTGATCCATGTTATTTATAAGCCTAGGACCCCCTCCCTCTTTATGTATTTACTTCTTTCTTTCAGAATTTTTAAAATTGTCAGTTTTCAGTTCTTTTAAACCTTGTCCTTTGTAAATCTCTTTAAATGTCCAAGTCCTATTTTTCCTCTCCCAAATTTCCGGCCCATTTAATCCCTTTGTTTGATTATTTGTATGAATTATTTGACCCCCCATTTTTCTACACTTGTATATTCTTTGAATAAATTATGAAATTGCCTAGTCCCAAATTTCGGCTCGCTTATTTAACTTTTATACTTCCCCTACTTGCAATCGTTATGTGAGAATTGTCTTGTATGTTTATTTGTCGTTTATATTTAAAGTCATGATTGTAGCATGGCCGGGAACCACACTAGTGGATCTTGGGGGGTGCCTAACACCTTCCCCCCGAGATAATTTCAAGCCCTTACCCATTCTCTGGTTCTTCTTCTTTTCATTTCCTTCTTAGTATCCTAATTCACTTAATCATTAGGTGGCGACTCTTCGAAATCTCAAACCCAATTCCCAAAAGCAAAAGAGTTGTCCGCCCAAATGTCGTAAACCCGATTTCGCCTTTAGAAAAAGGGGGCATCGACAGCATGGCGACTATGCTGGGGATTTCTTTAGGCTTTTACCATTTCATGTTGCTTGTGACTTTACTGCTTCTTTATTGCCTTTATTTAATGTCTTTATATCTTTTTCTATTATGAAACTGACTTGGTTCTTTGTTTCTTTTCTTTAATGCTTTCTTTTACCGCTTTCCTTCAATACTGTTGTAATTACGAGCAATTATTGTAACCGTTATTTTATGAACGTGAAAGTACATGACAATTTGTTAATTATTGTATTGCATTTTTTCGACATCATATTCCAGTCGTGCCAAACAAAAGACCATAGCAACGCTTATAATGAGTGGTTGCGCTCTTCCGATATTATCGCCCCCTAAATCCGGCAAAGGCATATCTGCGGTAAAACCTATCGATCAACGGTGTAGTCGACGGTTGCGCGCCTTTCCCTCTTGAGTTGTCCGCTCAAGGGTACCAGTCTAAAACCCCATAGAAACCCTACTCTATTTAATTGTGCATGCATCATTGTCAAACCTAGCCGAGTCAGTTATGTTGTCCGCATAATGACTCTTTAAGATAGCCTTATCCAAAGTCCACTGGGTTTCCTTGAAACCCAAACGGACACTACCACGCTCTGTGCATTCATTTGGAGAACTAAATGCTCCTTATGCTAATTGTTGATATTAAAAAGTCGAGTCTGGTGGGGGTAAGGGTCTAACACTTTTGTTTTGCAGAAAATGAGGCATGAGTTCCCCAACTTCGGTATGGTTAGCACGCCCTCACTCTTGCTGACCTGGTGGAGGAATCTCCCATCAAGTGACCAAATCAATGAATGGAAAGAGAGGGTCACCAAGGCTAGCGAAAAGCTGGAATATCTCGAATACAGTCTGCTGGAATTGGAAGGAAAAGTGAGAAAAAGAGTCACCGACTGCCAGAACACTGAGGGAAACGAAGGAGAACGCCTGGCAAAGGCATTTTTACTGGAGAATCTGCGTGAACTGGAGGATTTGATCAACAAGAGCATTCAATCTGGGGAAGGTCCTTCTGGGACCAAGTAGATAGGAGTTTATTTTTGCTTTACAAATCTAATAAGGCCTATGGCCACTAGTGACACTTTTATTTCCTGTTATTTAGTGTCGTTTTGGGATTCGTCTTATTCTTTATCAATAAAATGAGGCATTTAGCATTCTAAGTTCTCCAAATTTACTTGTCGCTAGGCCTACCTCGGGCACAACGAGGCTCCCAATTTAGGACATGATTTATATTCTTACACTATGTGTTTAAATATTGCAACATTTTCTTCTCACAATCCCTACTAACTTGTTACCTTTTGTTTTTACTTTTGCTTATTCCCCTCCCCAAAGGTTAGTTCGTGCACTCTGGCATCGTCATCATATTCCACAAGATCCAAGGGTCCTCTGCCTCCTCCTCCTCCGAGTCCTATCAGAAACAAGAACAAAGGAAAGATGGAAGATTTGGGCAACATCATAAAGGAGAGCTCAGTTGAAAGGGTAGAGACTTCTCAGGGTATTCAGGTTTCCAAGGAAAGTGCCTCCCAACTCGAACAAAAGTTATTAAAATTTTAGGAAGAATTGGACCAAGAGTTCGGAACTTGGAAGAATTAACATGAACGTCCAAGAGTTGCTAGTGATCGAAGATTTGGATTTGCTTATACATCAGGTCCGAGAAGAATGGACGACCAAGAACTCCAAGATACTCCCGTATTTGCATCATGTACAGGAGTTGAGAAAGAGGTTCATAAAGACAGAGTTCCGGCATGTTCCCAGAGTTCAGAATGAGTTTGCCGATGCATTGCCACTCTATCATCCATGATTCAGCATCCAGATAAGAACTTCATAGACCCTATTCCAGTAAAGATTCATGATCAGCCAGCTTACTGTGCTCATGTCGAGGAAGAAGCAGACGGAAAGCCTTGGTTTCACGACATCAAGGAATTTTTGGCCAAAGGAAAATATCCAGAGCTTGCAAATGCTATGCAGAAGCGCACTCTGCGAAGATTATCCAACAATTTCTTCCATAGCGGAGGAATCCTGTATAGGAGAACTCCTGATTTGGGATTGCTAAGGTGTGTTGACGCAAAGGAAGCATCCAAACTGCTAGTGAAAATTCATGCTGGGACCTGTGGTCCACATATGAACGGTTTTGTCTTAGCCAAGAAGATACTCCGGGCAGGTTATTTCTGGATGACTATGGAAACGGACAACATCCATTATGTTCGAAAGTGCCACCGCTGTCAGATCCATGCAGACATGATAAAAGTGCCTCCAAATGAGCTTAATGCCACGAGCTCGCCATGGTCGTTTGCCGCATAGGGGATGGATGTTATCGGACCAATCGAACCTGTCACATCAAATGGGCACAGGTTTATCCTAGTAGCAATTGATTATTTCACTAAATGGGTTGAAGCAGCATCTTACAGAGCAGTGACAAAGAAAGTCGTGGCAGACTTTGTCCGTGACCGTATCATTTGTCGATTCGGGATCCCAGAATCAATCATTACGGACAACGGTTCCAACCTCAACAGTGATTTGATGAAAGCCATGTGCGAAACCTTCAAGATCAAACGCAAGAATTCCACAGCCTACAGACCTCAGATGAACGGAGTTGTAGAAGCCGCCAATAAGAAGATCAAGAAGATATTGAGAAATATGGTAGAAAAGCATAAGCAGTGGCATGAGAAGCTGTCATTTGCTTTGTTAGGGTATCGCACCACAGTCCGCACATCGACTGGTCATCCCCGCCGAGGTAGAAATTCCATCCCTAAGAATCATATAGGAAGCAGAAATCGACGATGCAGAATGGGTGAAGAGTCGTTACGAACAGTTAGCTCTCATAGATGAAAAGAGAATGAACGCAGTTTGCCATGGTCAACTCTACCAGAACAGAATGACCAGAGCCTTCAACAAGAGAGTCAGACCAAGACGGTTTACACCTGGGCAGCTGGTGTTGAAGAAGATTTTTCCACATCAAGATGGAGCCAAAGGGAAGTTCTCCCCTAACTGGCAAGGTCCATACAGGTTCGTCGGATTCTGACAGGAGGAGCCCTCATACTTGCAAAAATGGACGAAGAAGTTCGGCCGAAACCAATAAATTCAGATGCAGTCAAGCGATACTATGTGTAACCATTTATGATTTTCTTATGTAATTTGAACTACGTCTGACCTGATTCCCGTTTAAGAGGGGATACGTAGGTAGCCTTATGGGTTCGGTCACAATTCAATAAAATTTTCATTTCCCCTTGCAATTGGAAACTGGGGCAGAATTTTGAGGAGGACCCTCAAAATTCCAAAGTAATTTCAGCCATTTACCACAAGCAGCCGTCAGAAGCAGCAACCCACTAAACTGGGGCAGAATTTTGAGGAGGACCCTCAAAATTCCGTAGCAAGAAAGGTCGCAATGTTTTGAACCACTTCGCGGTCGTTGGTTCATCTAAACGTTATATATATATATATATATATATATATATATATATATACATATATCATACATTTAACAAAACTCATGCATGCCTATTATCGAAATCGCTTTGTTTGACAACACTGTCCCGAGGGTACCTACAGTATCACCATAAACAGAGCCGAGCCAGTCAAGCGAAGCCAGCGGGAATGCGAACTAACTGGTCCCTTTACAAAACTCATGATTTTTCTTTGGATGCAGGCACCCAAGTCACAAATCAGCAAATCCATTTACACTCTCGTACTTTCAGGAATACAACTCCCAAAATTATCGCCTCACAACCACTATCCGATATCCCCAGCAGCCATAATGTCGCAGTCAACAACCAGCTATCCGCTATCATCTAAGAATCTTTTACTACTACTCGTCTCTCATCTTCCGCATAAGGCTACTATTCTGCCTTCCGAGGTTAAGCTCTACCTCCATTTGCATTTCTTGCATTGCATAAGGCTACTATTCTGCCTTTCGAGGTTAAGCTCTACCTCCATTTGCATTTCTTGCATTACATAAGGCTACTATTCTTCCTTCCGAGACAAAGCTCTGTCTCCATTTGCATTTTTGCTTTGTATAAGGCTACTATTCTGCCTTCCGAGACTAAGCTCTGTCTCCATAATTGCATAAGGCTACTATTCTGCCTTCCGAGGCTAAGCTCTGTCTCCATTTGCACGGCTGAAATATCGCCACTCCATTTAAATCTTGCATCGACTGAAAGATCGCCATTTTACTTACTATTTTGCATGGCTGAAATATCGCCACTTCAATTAAATCTTGCATCGGCTGAAAGATCGCCATTTTACTTATTATTTTGCATGGCTGAAATATCGCCACTTCATTTAAATCTTGCATCAGCTGAAAGATCGCCATTTTACTTATGTTTTTGCATGGCTGATATATCGCCACTTCATCTAAATCTTGCATCGGCTGAAAGATTGCCACTTTACTTATATTTTTGCATGACTGAAATATCGCCACTTCATTTAAATCTTGCATCGGCTGAAAGATCACCATTTTACTTATATCTTTGCATCGGCTGAAATATCGCCATTTTATTAAACTTGCATCGGCTGAAAGATCGCCAAATCCTGCATTTCATGGGCTGAAAGATCGCCGAAATCATCCGAAGCCGTCATCGTTCAGAGGCACCATTTTCATAGCCTGAGAACATCATGCCATGGCCTGAGGACCCCACTTTTATCTCTGCATCGCATTATTCAAAGGCATCATGGTTCGGAGGCATCATTCTCATAGCCCGAGAGCATCATTTAATAGCCTGCGAATCCTTTATTATGTGTTTCATGGCCCAGGAGACCATAGTCCGAGGACGTCATCCTAACCGTCCAAAGACAGCATTCATGGTCCAACGCGAACTTGCATCACGTTTAAATTTACGCACAATATAAGTTGGTATTATTCATTTGTAGGTACACCGGCTAGCAACGGCCGTCTCGGCAGGAGCAATCCCGCTCCAGTTCTCGCAGCCTATTAGACTCTAACCATCCTCCCCAACCTGAATATCTCGTTCGCTCTTGAAAAAATCTCCATCGGCATGTTCTGTCGACGGATCCTGAACTACATACAGCCTGACTCCTGTAAAACCAAGGATATGTAGGCAGCTCAGGAGCCAGAGCTCGGTCAAAATTCTTCAAATCGTTTTATTCGGTCAAAATTGGCCATCATATCTTTACCCGACAACTCTTTCATCCTTCCCGGGTAAAGATGGGCAGCTGTTGATACCCAATTTTTTCCTATGTAATTTTTTATATCCAAAGTACTTTCAAAATAGCATATATACGCATATATAAGCATGCCCCAGTGTTTTGGTATTTTTCCTAATTTTTAAAGATTTTTAATATCAGTTTGTTGTCCATTTTAGCAATACAAAATCAGTAATTATTCCCAAAACTATCAATTTTGGTGAATGATTTATGTTATTCTCATATTTATACCAAAATATAGCTAGGGTGATTTTTCATATATTTTTTACAAATTTATTTGGTATTTAAAAGGTTAAATTGCATACAATTGCAATTTTAGCCTATTCTAAGATTAATAGCATTTTTTATCATAAAATTGGTCCCAGTATTTTTAAATAAATATTTATACACTATTAATTATTCCAGTATTTTCAATTTACTTTTAAAATCATCTTTACTATTTTTTATAAATAAAAAGGGAAAATTGGCTATTTAACATTTAGCCTCATTTCATTTCAATTACAACCCCATTTCATTTCAATTGTAGCCCATAAATTGACCCAGTTCTACCCTAATTAAATCAGCCCAATTCCAATTTTAACCCGGCCCCGACCCAATATAAAAAGCCCGCCTGGTTCCCATCATTGATCCAGGTCGTTGATCATTTTGATCAACGGCCATAAATCCCCCTTACCATTTTTAACCCCAATGACCTACCCTAATCCCTCATTCTCACCTGGCCAGCCGCCATTGAATCCCAAACTCTCTCAAACTCTCTCAAGCTCTCCGGAACCCTAGCCTCCTCCTACCGCCTTTTCGACCGCCTGTCACCGGAATCCATGGCTTCTCAGGCCATCGATAGTTGGTATTCATCTCCCTTCACCAGTAAACCATGGTTGTTCGAAGTTTTGAGACATGACTTCGATTGTTCTCCCTCCGATCTTCTCCGATCTTTGATTCCATGGCTTCTCCGGCCATGCTCCGGCATATTCAAGGCTCAGGAACCTGATTCTTGACCTCTCCGACTCAAGATCGGACCTGTTTCCAAGCCTTTCTCATTTCTAGGGTTTCTCCGAAACCCTAAGCTATCCGAGGTTCTTTCACCATTATTTGGTTCGATATATACTGTATCTATGCTTTTCGTGCCATCTAAAGTGTTTTCCCCAAAAGTTTTGTCAAAATCGCTTCTCTCCGATTTTAGGGTTTCTGAAAGGATTTTTTGAGAAAAATCTTTCTGATTTTTTCTTCTTCTTTGCTTTATGTGTGTTTGTCTATACCCTGCTCGTGTGATTTCTTTTATTTTACGCATGTATTGTCTTTTACCTTTTCTTTTCTACTATACATGTTACTCATATTAATCTTTGCTATGTTTTCTTTACTCTTTTACTATATGTGTCTACCGTTAAGTTATTTGATTTTGTTTGCTGGATTCTGTTCATGTTCTTACATGCTTCATCTACTTGTGTTCAAGTTTGTATTATCTCCCCCTTTCTGAACTTGTTTAGGTTTTGAGTTCTCTCAAATATGTTCTTCATGATTTTTTTCTTCCTTTGTCGTTCAAGCATGCTATCATATCTGTTTTGCTGTGGTTCTGAAACAAATGGCTTGCTTTCTCACCTCCATGTCTGACTCAATTTGGGGGTTTCCCCTGGCGATTTTGATTTTATGTTTGAGTTAGGGTTCCACTTTGGGGACCCTGGACTCTCAGACCCACTATGAGTTTGCAAATTGAACCTGTATCTCTTTGCTTATGATTCTGAACTTTTCTTTGATTAAACTCTCTTCTAAATAACTTGACAGTCCTTTCTTGATTTATCTTATATATGAGAACTCTTCTTTCAAAAAGGTTTTGCCAACTACTAATTGATTCCGAATTCCTTTAATTGTGTTTACTTGATTGTTACTGATTTTCCCTACTTGAACCTTTCTTTACCCCTTTCCTGACTTGATTCATTCAAGTAAAAGGCTGAAATTTTGATTTCACTGGTTGATTCCCTTTCCTTTTTTTACAAACCGTGTACTATTAGTTTGTTGCCTTAAATAGCTTCTATGAACTTACCCTCTATTATACTGCTAGGAAAATATTTTTCAAACCCCTTTCCTTAATTGTTTTTACCCGTTTGAAATCAGAATCCCTTAACTAAAGGGTGACTGATTACAATGTTATTTCCTTACCTTTTCTTGCTTATTTGTTGCACTATAAAAGGGTCTCGACCCTTCTGCATTGAACGAAAAAAGGGGGCTTTTAAGCTTTGAAAACTTTACAACTTTAGAACTTTGAACTTCTGAATCCTAAAGTTCAATACTCATACTCTCGCACACATACTTTCAATCACAATACTCTTTCAAACTCTCTACTCTCTGCTGAGACTTTTGTACTGCTTTGCATGCAACTTGGCTTTTCAAGACTGCTGTTTTTACTTATTTGTTTCCCCTGAAACTGGTATGTCTCAATTTTGATATCAGCTCTTTCCCTATGTGTTTACTTTACAGCTGCTATATTCCTGTCTACCTTGTTGCTCATGTTCTGTATATTACTTGCTTTTATGTTTACTGCTTGTTATAAGTCCCCCATACCCCCATTCCCTTTTGTGTGCCGAGTTAAAGTTCGTGGCCTGGCAGTATCCAAATTACTGCCCAGGTCTGAACATGACCTTCAATAGGTCCTAACTCCCAAATTCAAGCTGATAGGCTAGTCAGGGGTGTGCCAGCATCCTAATTGCTGGGCATAACCACTAGTTTTGTCATGGCTTTCCCTAATTCCCCCTCTATTGCACTTACACTTATTCTTAGACTCTAAGTTCTGCCCCCCTCCTATGAGCCTTGCCTTGGGGACCTTGAGTTCCCTCTGAACTTGGACATTTGAGGGCTGGCCCTTCCACACTGCACTATAATCTGATCCTGCAAATGTAGTTGGGTGTAAGCACTGCCTGGAGTTCATGAAGCTCCTTGGAACTTTGACACACCCAAAGGACGAGAAAGGCCTTGGAAATCTGATCTTTGGAAGTTGGTTTATTTCATGTTTCAGACTAGGAGTCTGAATTAGGCTCTCCTTGGTTGGAAGTTTAATTTATGATATAATTTTTTATTTTTCTTGATTCATTCGGGTTGTAATAACTTGTAATAACTTATGGGGGTGTATAGTGAAAAGGGAAGGGTCACTCATGTTATGCATGTGGGTAGACATCATGCTTTAGGTATTTATTTCTGCAATCACAGCCTGTTTTTCGCTTATGCATCTACATATAGAAATCCTGCCTATAAGTTTATGCATCTGCATTAGAAATCCTACCTATAAGTTGTTTCATTACTGTATTAGAAATCCTGTCTATAAGTTATGCATTTCATTAGAAATCATGTCTATAAGTTTCTGCACTTCTGCATATAGAAATCATGATTATAAGTTTTCTGCACTTCTGCATATACACATGTCATTAGGCAAATAATCCATAGGTTAAAGAATAATCAATTGCATCCTAGATACCATGCTCATAGGATTCCTGCACTTAAATAACCGTTTTAAAATCAATAACGCTTAGAATCCATGCCTATAGGAGCAATCGTTTAAATCTGATTCATCTGCAAAGTCTAAAATCAGTAATAATGTTGTTAACATCCGCAGAATTGGTTTATTTCCAAAGTCAGTAATCTCCTTTAAAATCAGTATGTTTGACCTTGTTAGATATCATGCATATAGGTTTCACCTAGGCAAACCATTAGGTAATCAATGAGTTATTCCAGTCTTTAATAATTACAACCAGCAGGCAGGCCTAATTCGGACTTCTTATCTGAAAATATTTAATATATCAGCCACCCCCTTTACGTAAGTTTAATTAAAGACCTAACCAGTACTTGTAAGTCATGCTAAACAATTTCTGCTTTGAATGAGGAGGCCTATTTGAGCCTTAACTGTTATGTGTTTTCCCCTTAACTACTCTTATGTGTTTTGTTTGTCGCACTAGATTTTGTCCTTTTCAAACTTCAAAAGCCAATATCCCTTCCCTCTAGGATTAGTAGTCCCAACTGCCTCCGGGACTGATAGGATCGGGGCGGGTAGTAGCATGAAATAAGTAACGAGACCATTCCGCGCTTTAGTACCTCAACGGGGTGGGTAAGGGTAGACATGGATATGATGATCACGTGATAACACCACGTGTATATTTAGTTACCGGGTGTTGCGTGGGGTGATCCATGTTATTTATAAGCCTAGGACCCCCTCCCTCTTTATGTGTTTACTTCTTTCTTTTAGAATTTTTAAAATTGTTAGTTTTCAGTTCTTTTAAACCTTGTCCTTTGAAAATCTCTTTAAATGTCCAAGTACTGTTTTTCCTCTCCCAAATTTCCGCCCCATTTCATCCCTTTATTTGATTATTTGTATCAATTATTTGACCCCCCATTTTTCTGCACTTGTATATTCTTTGAATAAATTATGAAATTGCCTAGTCCCAATTTTCGGCTCGCTTATTTAACTTTTATACTTCCCCTGCTTGCAATCGTTATGTGAGAATTTTCTTGTATGTTTATTTATCGTCTATATTTAAAGTCACAATTGTAGCATGACCGGGAACCACACTAGTGGATCTTGGGGGGTGCCTAACACCTTCCCCCGAGATAATTTCAAGCCCTTACCCATTCTCTGGTTCTTCTTCTTTTCATTTCCTTCTTAGTGTCCTAATGCACTTAATCATTAGGTGGCGACTCTTCTAAATCTCAAACCCAATTCCCAAGAGGAAAAGAGTTGTCTGCCCAAATATCGTAAACCCGATTTCGCCTTTAGAAAAAGGGGGCATCGACAGCGACCGAACCGTAAGGCTGCCTACGTATCTTGTGGTGATAAGAATCTGGTCGAACGTAGTTCAAAACTAATTCTTTTTTTGTTTTTTTGTTGCTCTTTTTCTTTTATGTTTTTTCCTTTTTTTATCTTTTCTCTTTTTTTTTCTTTTTGATTTTTTTCCCTTTTTTTGGAATGAACTTTCTAAAAAACCTTATAGGGACATGATTGTTTTGATATTTTTTTTAATGACTCTAACTTGATTCCAAAAGAGGCGAGGTCAAAGAAATCAGCACAGGCTCAAAGGGGTATCAAATGGTAAAAATTGTTTGGATAGCTGAAACAGGGTTTCCCAATCTCTAAGAATACTAAGTATAACACATGCAACCTGAAGATGAAAAATGAAGATCATGCATAGCATTTCGTTTGCAGCATCGGCATTGGTATCACTGATATGCCTTCCACCTTTCTTTACTGCCTTGTCAAGTACGGATCTCTTCTTGGGTGATTTCTTCTTCAAAATGGATGTGCTCCGTCCGTTTGGGGCAAACTCCCTTGGCTTTAGGTTGTCACTTGAGATGAACTTGAACTCAAAGTTTCTTGCTTCAAATTGTCTGGGACGCACTTTCTTGTAACAAAATCTTGTCATCCTATTAACTCCCTAAACCATCTGCCCCAGTTTCACATAATTCGGGCTTTAAATGATCTCAAAATATCCAAATCTTTACTTATTTTCCTCAAATTTCCCTCTCATCTTCAAAACTTGTTTCATTGTTTCATGATTATACTAACTTTTATGACCAGGCTGAGAATTCCACATGTATGTCATGCCTTTAGAGTCACCATGAAAAGAACTATAAAAGTAAAAGAGAACTAAACAAATACATACTAGAAATAACAAAAACAGGAGATTGCATTAAACTGACGGTGAAAGGGTTCGAACAACAAAACAAGCAAACTAAACTGGGTTACAACCCTGAAACAAACCTAGATAACACGAAACGAGGTAACAAGACTAATTGAGCTAGGAAAAATAAAAGGATAGAAGGGTTTGAGTCAGAAGACAATGTCCGAATTAGAACCCTGAAATAACACAGACAACAGAAATGACAACAAAATAAACCACCAAGACTCCTCCCCGGCTAGCCAAGAAAGAAGCATCTTTCCAATCACCAAGCTCAACATCTTAGCCACTGAGTTCTGAATCAACATTACTAGGACCTTCACAAGTCTCCATCACATTGACCTTAGCAAATTGCGTTTGGGTCCCTTTTGCCAGCTCGTTCTTCAGATCAACTTCCGGAATCGAGACTGATAGCGCTGAAAGCTTTGCGGCATGTGGCCCTCCGAGGATCTCAGAAGAGTTCTCATATTCCTTTACAACACAAATCATACCCACCATATGCATCTCATTATGAACATGCAATGGACTTTGGCTAGTATCTACTGCATCTGGATTTTGTACGACAATGTCACTTGCATCAATAAGCTTCTTAACTACTCTTTTCAGATGCCAACACTTTTCTATGCTATGGACCGGGGCATTAGAGCAATATGCGCACCTTTGAGAATAATCAAAAGTCTTTGGAAGAGGGTTCGACATTTTTATCTGAATCGGCTTCAATATGTCCAACTGCCTCAACCTTTGGAACAAACTAACATATGATTCTCCAATATGAGTGAAAGTCTTTTATTTTTTCCCGTTGCCTTTTCATTTTGTACTCTGGCCTCGGTTGGAACCTTTTGTGGGTAGGTGGTTGTTATGCTTGAGGAGGCGGGTAAGACATTGGCAGAAGTGGTGCAGGCCATCACGGCTCCTGTGAATGTGGAGCATATGGTGGTGCATTGTGGATGGACAACTTGGAAGGTGAGGTATGGCTTTGTGGATTTTGTGGATAGAAGTAGCATTGGGGAGGATTATCTGGAGCACAGGGATATCCATGGGGTCGATATTGAGGCTGAAAGCATTGAGCAGGAATGCCCACTAGATCCTGTCGTTGGCGGGGCTCAACAATATCTTTTCTATTTCTCTTTCTTCCACCCAAACATACTGAGATGTTCTGAATGTCTTCTGTAGCTTCTTTCAATGCAGAAAAACTCATGATTTTGCGTGACTCGATTCCCTCTTCTACCATCTCCCACATTTTTACCACATCATTAAAAGGTTTACCCAAGGCCGGGATCAAATGACTGAAGTAGGTGGGCCCCTGAGCTTGTAGGAAAAGCTCAACCATTTCTTCTTTACCAATCAGGGGACGGACCCGAGCCGCTTGTTCCCTCCATCTGAGCTCAAACTCCCTAAAACTTTCCTCAGGTTTCTTTTCCATCATAGATAGGGAGGACCGATCTGGGATAGTGTCTAGATTGTACTGAAAGTGTTGAAAAAAATCTTGAGCCATGTCATCCCGTGCATGCCACTTATTGACATCTTGACGAGTATACCATTCCAGGTTGCCCCAGTCAAGCTCTCACTGAAATACGCCATCAACAAATCATCTTTCCCGCCAACACTTCTCATTTCACTGCAATAACCCCTCATATGGACTACTGGATCTCCACGCCCATCATACAAGTTAAACTTTTACATTTTAAACCCCGCGGGCGAACGAACATCAGGGAACATACATAAGTCATTGTAAGACGCGTTAATCTGATTTCCCATCCCGTGCGTGTTCATTAAGGACTGTTCTATACCTTTTAGCTTCCTGGATATCTCATCTCGCCCTTCTTTTCCTGTGAACTTTTCATTGTCAACATGAGGCTCATTCCGAGGGCCATGTTTGTATGAGTCAGGGACCTTGTGGGCAGCCTCTGAGGGGTAATATTGGGCATCATGAGTTTTGAGTGGGTGTTCATTGTTGGATCTATGAAGGGAAGATTATTGAGAAGTTGTGATCGTGGGGATAGTGGATATGACAGGAGGGCAATTTTTTAGAGAGGTAGTTGGAGGACGAGTGATGGAGCTACTAGGGTGGTTGGGAAAGCTGTGATAAGCGGGAGAATCTGGAGAGTATGGGAGATCATCTGGCACTATGACCGGAGTTTGGGTAAGGGTAGCATCTGGAAGTTAGGTGGTGGCAGGGGTGGTGCCTTCCCGGTCATCGATGCCCGATACATGTCCGCCATGTGTTGTCTTAACATCCTTACCTCTTCATCCAATCCATTGTCCTGTTCAACCAATTGCTTTTGGGCACCAGTATCAACCAACTCAATTCTGCTGTCATCTGCCATTGCCTTTCGGCTTTATGTTGTAGAGAAGAGTTACCACTTTAAGAACCACAAACCAACCACCCTTCCGCTATAATAAAGATAACAAAGAGGAAAAAAATAAAGCCATCATGTTAGCGTTAGGGTATTTAACATAAGATAATCTCACTTCATGTGCAATGCACCTAGTCACAGTTATCGATTCTAAAATGACTTTGAGGATACGAAGGTCATATGGCATTATCCCAATTTCACTCTTCTTGCCCCGTTTCCTTCTTCATTTTCCTTTCTAGCACCGCTTGGTTTTTTATTTCCTTTCTCCTATTTTCTTTTTGCTTATCGCTCTTTTCTTTCCTCTCATTTCTCACGGACCACAACTTCATTTTCTTTTGTTCTTTTTGCATTTTTTTTGTTTTGCTTTTTTTTATTGCTTTTTTATTTAATGATGATTCGATCAAACCCTATGTAGGTTTCCTACGTATCATGTTCCACATGAATTAGACCAAGCGAAGTTCTGAAAAAGTAATGGACAAAATAAACTAAGAAACAAAAATCTTTTTGGATTTTCCATTTTCAACTCTTTTTTTTCGGTTTCAATAATACAGGAAATATGATAACGAGAAACTTGACAAACTCAACTATACTACGACAAACTCTGTCACCAACTAAAAGAATCGGTACTATTGAACATGACTATAAAGTACAAGACAACAAAAAAAAATAGACTCAAACTCAAAAGTGGCTAAAGATGCAAACTCAAAAAAGGACGGACCTTAAAGTAATATGACACCTAGTTGTGGATTCAAGATTCTAAGACATGGGTCATTGAACCACTTTTGCGCAAATGACCCCATTATTGCAAGAATGGCCGATGTCGCCAAAAGTGTCTAGACAAGCAAGATTTGGCTAGGACCCCGCGAAACCAAGAACCTAAGGCTCACTAGGAAGACTGGACCCTATGTGGGTTGCCTACGTATCATGCCCCGAAAGACGAAAATCAGGTATGCGTAGTTCGGGAAGATTGGATACGGGCGAGAATTAAAAAAAAAAACTGATTTAGAGAAAATATATTTTGTCTCTTTTTTTTTTCTTTGGAAAAATGATGGGAAAGTGCAAAATCTTTTTGGATTTTTATTTTAAATTTTTTTTCTCTTAAAAAAAATTGTGAAAGAAAAACATAAGTGGCCCTACTTGCTTCATTTTTAGACTACACCCTCTTTTCTTTCTCATTTATCCTCAACCCTCATTGGCCCGCCAAATGATACCTTTTACCCTTGAAGATTGCAACATGTAGCACATAGGATGCATTAGGATGGTCTTTTATTTTTGGGTACACATGTCCTAGACGGACCTAACCCCTGTGTTGAGTCTCCTAAGTCAAATGCACGTGATGCAAACAAACGTTCTTACTAGGGATCCGGCATGCGGCTATGTTATTCTAGGTTTAAACCTGGGGTTGTGTTCTAGACCTGGCTTACCCGAGCGGACAGCTCGAGCCGAGGTGGGGGCAACATACCAGGAGCACGAAAGTCTACCCGGCCTAGTTACTGAACCATCCTTGTTCTATTTGTTATTCTAAAAAAAAGTGGGCCACGCGTACGTGTGCACCATTTTTTAGAAGATTCAGAAGGGAAGCGTATGAAGACATTTTAATACAGTTCAAATAATATGAAAGCGGTAAATAAGCGGCAATTAGCACATTGGGTCCATAAATACAGTAATATCAACAAACAATAAAGCTAAGCATAACAAGCTCGAATTCTGAATCCTGAACCAGAAGTTCTGGGTTCTTCTTCCCCTGCAGATTCGCCAGAGCTGTCACACCTCCTTTTTACCCGAAAGGGATATATAAGTGTGTTTTTCTAATTTAAGTGACAATAATCGAAACGGGATTATTTATTCAAATTCAGAGTCGCCACTTGGGATAATTTATGGTGTCCCAAGTCACCAGTTTAAAATTCCGAATCGAGAAAGTTTGACTCTGTTTTACAGTCCGCGAAATACAGAAATCCGGGTAAGGAATTCTGTTAACCCATGAGAATGTGTTAGTCATTCCCGGGTTCCGTGGTTTTAGCACGGTCGCTTTAATCATACCCGGCTAATTAAATTGTCTAATTACTTATTTTAAACCCATGTGCATTTACTCCTTCTAACCGCCTTTAAATACTTGATTATCAGTGATCATGGAATTGTCTTAAAACGAGTCACGCGTACGTGTACTCATTTTGTTTTACGTGTCAAGAATCATATCACGCGTACGTGTACACAATTAATCACGCTTTATTAATTATTAAGAAAATTTGGCCGAAGTTGGCGAACACATACTTCGATTTTAATTTGGGAATCGTAATTATGTCACGCGAACGTGTACACAATTACGATAGTTGGTTAATTGAGGGCAATCCTAAAGCATTCTAAAGCATATTGCTACAGAAATAGGCTTCAAATTCCAACTAGCTTTTAGCAAACATGAAACACTGCGATAGACATTATTACACACAATTTCTAAAATACTCCATGAAAGCTTAATTAGTGATATTTCCTAGAGGAAACCTACAAACTAGGAATCTTCCCACATGCATTTTCATGTTTAAACAATGATTGAGGGTAAATGCCATTATTCTCATCAACCAAACACTTAGCAGCTAAATTTAAATTTTAACAAAAAGGCATGGATCCAAATAGTAATAAATCAACTAAGACTTCAAGAGCAATACGTTATTATCTAAAATCATGGAAGATAAAACATATGTTAACAAGACATTCAAACGAGATTAAATCAAAGAGAGAGTCGGTACCATACTTATCACCGAAGAGCACAAATGAACGAAAGATGAAAAAGAACCGGACCTCACAAGAAGCTTTCTTCAAAATTAGATAAGATGATTTGAGGGAGTACAATTGAATCTGGCTATTAAAACCAAACAGCGAGAAAATTATAACAACGAACGAACCGCAAATATCAACCGGAGAGCTCAAACCCGAACACCTCAAACTCTGTCAAACTCAAATCCATTTTGAAGGAAATATTCGAGGAGAGGAGAAACTGAAAAAAATTTTTTAGAAGAAACTTGCAAAATTTATTAAAATATACTGTAACTCCCCAATCTACCGTAACTCCAAAAAACGAAACTACGATTAAGTACCCCATTGACTACAACATCAACGACACCTCATAAAATCGATATCGTTTCTCTCTCTCTATTTCTATTGCGGTCAGCCGCTAGATCCTCCAGTTCTAGAGATTGTCGATTTCCATGATTGGCGTGGGACAGAGGAATGGGAAGGTGCAAAAACACGAGGGTTTTTGAGAGGAGTTGGCGGCAACCAGAGGGAAAAGGTGGGGGGTTCTGCCAGCGTTCATGGCTGTCGCCGGCATCTATGGCTGTTGCCGGCGTCCATGGCTGTTTGGAAATGGCTGAAAGTGCTTCGGGGAGGAGATGACCGCTGGTTTTTGTGACGGGGAATTTTGTTGAAGACGAAGAAGGAGCTATGGTGTGCAAGGGTGGTGTGATCGGCGGCGATGGGTTAAGAAGGAGTCTTTTACATTATGGTAATGGTTGGCTTAGAAATTATGGGCTATGTCCGAATTTGGCCAAATTTACCTTTGAAAAATGGCACTTTAACTCTAATAGACTAAAAATATTAATTACTAAAATAATAACTATAAAAGTATGAAATCATTCCTAATTAATTAAAGTAAAATTAAAAATTGAAGGTGAAACTATTTTTGTATTTTTTAATTTTACGAAAGGTATATAAACTAAAAGTAACTAGATAAAATATCAATTAGTTAAATAAAAGAAAGTATTTTTGTAATTTTTATTTTTGTGATAAAATAAAGTAAAAGAGTTAAAACTAGTTGAAATAGCTATATTAGGCCTAAACTAAATATTTAAATGCTAAGGTATGTAAAATCTTGGGGAGGGTCAAAAATTACATGTCTACACCTCTCAAATCCTCTGAAGTACCTCAGACGGCCCAATATAGCGAGGGCTTAATTTTCCCCTTTTCCCGATTCTCATAACACCCTTCATTGGCGAAACCTTGAGCAGGACCTTCTCCCTGACCATCAAAGCAACATCATGAACCTTCCTATAAGCGTAGCTCTTTTGTCTAGACTGCACCGTGCGAAGCAGATCTAGAATCAATTTAACATTGTCCAAAGCATCCTGAACCTATTTAGTACCTAATAGCCTAGCTTTACCTGGCTCAAACCAACCCATCAGAGATCTACACCGTCTCCGATAAAAAGCCTCATACGGAGCCATCTGGATGCTCGACTGATAGCTGTTGTTGTAGGCAAATTTTGCGAGCGATAGAAACTGATCCCATGAACCCCCGAAATCCATGACACATGCGCATAGCATATCCTCCAGTATCTGAATAGTGTTCTCGGACTGTCCGTCCGTGAGGGTGAGTGTTGTGCTCAACTCAACCTGGGTGCCTAACTCTCGCTGCACGATTCTCCAAAGTTGTGACGTAAACTGCGTGCCCCGGTCTTGAATGATGGACATTGGCACACCGTGAAGCCAAACAATCTCGCGAATCTAAATCTCAGCCAGTCACTTCGAAGAATAAGTAGTACTAACTGGAATGAAGTGCGCATACTTCGTATGCCGATCCATAATCACCCAAATAACATTAAACTTCCTCGATGTTCGTGGGAAGCCAACAACAAAATCCATGGTGGTCCGCTCATATTTCCACTCGGAAATCTCTAGCCTCTGAAGCAATCCACCCTGTCTCTGATGCTCATACTTTACCTGCTGATAGTTAAGGCACCAAGCTACAAACCCCACTATAACCTTTTTCATTATCCTCCACCAATAGTGTTGTCTTGAGTCCTGGTATATCTTTGCGGCACCAGAACGAACGGAAGACCGGGAACTATGGGCCTCTATGAGAATCATCTCACGTAACCCATCTACATTGAGCATACATATCCGGCCTTGCATCCTAAAACCCCCATCATCCCCAATAATAACATCTCTGGCATCAGCATGCTGAACCTTGTCCTTGAGGACAAGCAAATGAGGATCATCATATTGCCGCTCCATGATGCGATCAACTAAGGAAGATCGAGAAACCACAAAAGTCAGAACCCGACTGGGCTCTGAAACATCTAATCTCACGAACTGGTCGGCCAACACATTAACATCAACTACAAGCAGTCTCTCACTAACGGGAATGAACACAAGGCTACCCATACTCACTGCCTTTGTACTCAAGGCAACCGCCACCATATTGGGCCTTTCCGGGATGATATAGAATAGTAATATCATAATCCTTAAGCAGCTCCGACCATCTCTGCTGCCTCAAATTTAGATCCTTTTCTTGAACAAGTGATGGAGACTCCAATTATTTGTAAATACCTCACAAGACACACAATCAAGATAGTGCCTCCAAATCTTCAATGCACGAGCAATGGCACCCGAGTCTAAATCATGAACATGGTAGTTCTTCTCATGAGGCTTCAACTGTCGCGAAGCATAAGCAATAACTCTACCCTCCTGCATCAATAAGGCAAGTTGAGAAAGCTCTGAATCTTCGTAGTTGAGGATAGCCTGGGCCAACTCTGAATCGCCTATATCTTCTATGGATCTACCTTAATCCCCTCACTGGATACCACGTGCCCTAAGAATGCTACTGAACTAAGACAAAAGTCACACATGGAGAACGTGGCATAAAGTTTCTCCTCCCTCAACTGCTGCAACACAATCCAAAAATGTTGGGCATGTTCCTCTCGACTACGAGTGTGCACCAAGATATCATCAATGAATACTATGACAAAAGAGTCGAGATAAGGCTGAAATACATTGTTCATCAGATGCATGAATGTTGCCGGGGTGTTAGTCAGCCCAAAAGACATCACAAGAAACTCATAATGACTGTAACAGGTCCTGAATGTTTCCTTTAAAATATCCGAGTCCCGAATTATCAACTGGTGATAGCCAGACCTCGAATCAATCATAGAGAACAGCCTCGCTCCCTGAAGCTGGTCAAATAGATTATCAATGCGCGACAAAGGATACTTGTTCTTGATTGTAACTTTGTTCGACTGTCCATAATCGATGCACATGCGCATGGTACCATCCTTCTTCTTCACAAAGGGAACCGGTGCACCCAAGGCGACATACTAGGACTAATAAACCCCTTATCAAGAAGTTCCTGAAGGTTCTCTTTCATTTCTTTGAACTCAGCTAGTGCCATACGATACAGAGGAATAGAAATGGGTTGAGTGCTCGGCACCAAGTCAATACCAAAGTCAATATCCCTATAGGGAGGCATGCTTGCATGTCAGCGGGAAACACGTCTGAGAAATCTCGTACCATCGAAATAGAATCAATTGTAGGAGTATCGGCACCAACATCCCTCAAAAAAGCAAAATAAGGCATACATCCCTTCCCAATCATCCGTTGGGCTTTCGGATATGAAATCACTCTACTTGGAACATAATCTAGAGAGCCCTTCCACTTAATCCTTGGCAATCCTAGCATCGCCAACGTCACGGTCATAGCATGACAATGCATCATAGCATGACATGGAAACAACCAATCCATCCCCAAGATCACGTCGAAATCAACCATACTTAGTAGCAAGAGATAAACTCTAGTCTCCAATCCCCCAGTAGTCGCTACACACGACAAATATACGCGGTCCACAATAATAGTATTGTCCACTCGCATTGTTACATGAACAGATAAAACTACGGACTCACGGGGAATATCAAGATGACGTGCAAAATACGATGATACAAACAAATAAGTGGAACCAGAATCAAATAATACAAAAGTATCCCCGTGGCATATTGAGACAATACTTATGATCACTACATCTGAAGCAACAACGTCTGGTCTGGCAGGTAGCATAGAATCGGGCTTGACCACAACGTGATCGGCCTCCTGCTCTAGGGTGATCTCTAGCTTCTTGGGCCGCACCCCGAGCTGGCTGAGCGGGTGGTGAAGTAAATGGTGCAGAAGTTGCAACCTGACTCATTACTGCGCTAGACCTCCTGAGCGACGAGGACACTACCTCCACATATTCCAAAACTCCCCGCACCCAAAGCAACTCCCCGATGATAGTGGTGTGGACTGAAGGGAGCCCCGAGCATCGGGATAACTGCTAGAGGGACCCGGCATAGATGAACCCTGAACCGATGGAGTACGGGACAAACTCTGAGCTGGAAGGGCATTGAGAGATAACTGACCCTTATGAGCACTATATGAACCATGGATGGATGATGCACCACGGTGAAATGGACGAGCCGTCCGAGTATGCCTATAAGGACGACCCTTGTTGTGGTAGAACTGACCCCCATAAGGAACACCACTGAAGCCAACCAATCCATGAGGCCTCTTGGCCTCCTTCTCTCGATGCTCCTAGTTGCAGACCATCTCTATCTGCCGAGCAATGTCAACCACCTTGTCGAAAGTAGCATGAGACACCCTATCCCGAGTCATAAGCAATAGTAGCTGATATGTGAGGCCATCAATGAACAACCTAATACTATGCCTATCAGTGGGAACCAACCAAGATGCGTGACAAGCTAACTCTAAAAACCTCATCTTGTATTGAGTCACAGACATGCGCTCCTGAAACAGCTGCTCAAAATGTCTGTGCAGCTCCTCCATGCGAGATTGTGGCACAAATATCTCGAAGAAGAGAACGGAGAACTCATTCCATGTAAGTGGTGTTGCACCGACCAGCCTGCTCTTCTCATATGCCTCCCACCATATGAAGGCGGCCCGAGTAAACTAAAAAGTAGTGAACGAGACCCCACTGGTCTCCAAAATACTTACCATACCAAGAATCTGCGTGCACTTATCCAAGAAGCCCTGTGCATCCTCTGACTCAGCCCCGCTAAATGATGGAGGATGAAGCCTCCCAAATCTCTCTAGCCTCTTATGCTCATCATCGGTCTTAACGGGAACCACCTAGCTTGAGCAACTGCAATCGGTTGGGCTGGTAGTACCCCCGGTGTCAAGAGTCCCTGCATCACCTGAGGTGGAGTACAGGTAGCGCGAGTCTCCCCCAGCCTAAGAAGTGGCTGGTGCAGTCGGAACTGAGACTGCCTGAGCAACGCTGGTGCACACAGTCAAAATCTGAGCCAAGGCCTCCTGAAGCCCTGCAATTGCAATGGGCCCAACTGGTGCCTGAGCTGGCCTTACTGGCTCAATGGTATCCGGTACTTGCTCCTAAGCTAGAGTGACTGGTGGTTCTGTATGCACTGCTCTAGCTGCTGTACGAGCTGCACCTCTGCCCCTATCGCGGCCCCTACCGTGACCTCGGCCTCTCGTAGCCCTAGCTGGTTGTAATGGTGGTTCTCCATCTTGTCCGATAGCACGTGTACTCACCATCTGTAAGAGAATAGAATATGGAAGTTTAGTTATCGGAATAAACAGATATGCACGACAAGAATACAAGAATGGGTTCGGCATCCTCTCAAAGATAAGTACATGCATCTCTATACCGCTCCAAAAGACTCTACTGAACCTACTCAAGACTCGTGAGACCTATGTAACCTAGGCTCTAATATCAACTTGTCACGGCCCAAAATCAAGCCTGTCGTGATAGCGCCTAACGTAGTACAAGGCAAGACGACATTTCAAAATGATTCCAACACTTTTAAATGAAAAGTAAAACAACGCAGGTTTGCATTCATCAAACTCTGAAAAAATGGATAGAAAGTCAAAATCCTTACAGAAATTCCAATATTGGGGTGTCACAGAGTACATAAGCGTTTATACAACAAAATTCTTGGAGTACTACCTATAATAGTCTAAAATTTAATACATAAAGTGAAAAGACAAGGAAGGAGAGAAGGGGTCCGCGAAACGCCGGGCAGCTACCTTGAAATCTCCAAATTATCAATTGAACAAAGTAATTAACACCCACCGTGTCCGGAAACACCTGGATCTGCACACACAAAATGCAGGGTGTAGCGTGAGTATAACCATATCACTAAGTAACAAGACTAAATAAAGAACTGAAAGTAGTGAAGAGTGTTACACCATACAATATTACGATGATGTTACGCTTCGCAGTAATAAGTTACGACGATGTTGCACCCTGTAGTATTGTACGTTGAATTTGTTGTAAGGTAATTGACATCAGTCAAAGGAAAAGATTATTTGGGGATTATAAGGATTATAAGTGATGAGTAAAATTCGTGAAGGTGAGAGCGGAAGCAAGTCGAAGAAAATGAATTTCGTTGAAATTTGGCATTTTTGGATAAAATACGGCCCAAGCTAAAATACCCGCTATTTATAGACTAGCACAATACAAGATACCACATGGCCATAATAGAAGGGTGTGCAAAATGTATGCGGATAATTGGTTAATTATTGGATAATGGGATATTATCCAATTAATTAAAGAGCCAATTGGATAAAGATGGGGAAGGAGTAATGTGGCAGCCCAAGACTTCATGTAATATGACTCTTGAATTTACATGAAATGTGGCAATTGTTAAAGAAAGTGAGTCATTTCCTAAGCTCTTAAAAGACTACCAACAAAGGAATATTGTAACATTATTGGGAAAGTCTTTCATCCAAGAATTTAGTAACATTGTTGACAAAGTCTTTCATCCAAAATATGGTAACGTGATTGACAAAGGACCTTCTGCCCAGGGAATATAATAACGCTATTGTCAGAGAGTTTTAGCCAAGGAACGTAGCAACAGTTTTAGCCAAGATTATCTTGCATAGAAAAGTTATTGGTTCGAGCATTTCATACGGATTTTCCCTACTCCGGGTATGTTAAGGCTATTCCTTCTTTCTTTTAGGCATTATCTATATGACACAAGCGAAACGAGCAAATGTACCACTTCCATAAATTACTCTATTCGTAGAAATATTAGAGATATATATTCTTATTCTCCCATGTGTCATATAATTCTATCATCTGTTCATGGGTCTCAAAAATACGTAAGTTGGTAAAATTTATTTCATAATATTAATCAGAGGCATAATGGTCTTATGACGTATCGAGAGATTTTATTAACGTATTTCACATGCATTTCATGTATTTATACATGCACATTGACCCATGACCAGATGGCATTATATACGCGTATATATATGTATATATGTATATGGGATATGGGAAAGGTTATGGCATTATATACGCACCACCACCTGATCAGCTGGTATACGTTAATGATTTTGCCCACAATAGCAAGGATGATATGATGGGACGCCCTCAGAGGCTGATGATGTTATGAAACATGTACCTATGCACGACATGACATTCATACGCATATGCATGATACTATAATTATTTCATGATTTACAAAGTTTTCAGACTTACAGGCGGAGTCATTTACTCTATATTTCCTCCATGTCTGTTATGTGCTTATTTATGTACCTTACAAACTCAGTACATTATTCGTACTGACGTCCCTTTTTGCCTGAGGATGCTACGTTTCATGCCCACAGATCCAGATAGACAGGTCGAGAGCCCTCCAAGTAGGCTATCAGCTCAGCGGAAGATGTTGGTGCGCTCCATTTTCTTCGGAGTTGCTTGTTTGGTTAGTATGAGTTAGATGCGTATTGTTTGGTATGGCGGGACTCTGTCCTGACCTTTATAAAAATTATGTGTTCTTAGAGGCTTGTAGAAAGATATTATGTACATAAAAGAGTTTATGGCCTTGTTGGCCTATATTCAGTATTCAAGTGGTTATTTTGGTCTTAGAGGCCCATATGTCTTATGTATAAGTTGGCCTTACCTGTTGTATTCTACCTATTTCACGGCAGCCTCTTCGGCTCAGTTATTCATGATAGTATGACATGAAAAGATACGTTATGTTGGCACTAGGTTGAGTAAGGTACCGGGTGCCCGTCGCGGCCCATCGGTCCGGATTGTGACAAAAGTGGTATCAGAGCAGTTCTGTCATAGGGAGTCTACAAGCCGTGTCTAGTAGAGTCTTGTTTATGGGTGTGTCGTACACCACACTTATAAGCAAGAGGCTATCAGGCATTTAGGATTGGCACTCTTTCTTCTTACTCTAGATCGTGTGGTAAAGCTCACTTATAAGAATTCATATTCCTAATTCTATTTTATTCGTAATAAAACGATACCTACATCCGGAAAGAAGGTTGGAAAGAGAGATAGTTGTGGAAGAGCTGAGTTAGAGGAATTAGATTTTTGTAATTTGCCTACGATAAGTAAATGTAAGGTCTTTAGCAGATCATGGGTGTACTGAAAGGTGTAACCTTCTTGATAAGAAGCCTTAAGGCAAGAATGCCTATCCACCTTTATGGTGAAAGACAACGAGAGATTAAGAAGATAAATACAAGTTTCAACAAGCAAAAGAAGCAAGCTGAAGAAGGGTACGAGGCGCCCAGTTAATGAAGGTTAATAGTGTTTATACTTCAGGCAGAGGAACATAAGCTTTTTGAGTTATATTCACCAGTAACAGAGGTATGTACAATTGGTTACATCCATTTCAGCTATGCCCTGTGGAGCTAACAGGTATAGTTAAGAGAAGGACGGGATATCAAGATCCAGCTGGGGTTAGGGTAACCCAAATTAGTAAATGGATTTCATGCGTTAGTTGACATTTCCGAAGGATATTGTAAATGTGCTAGTAGACCTCCTTGTGAGACACCCAGATGGTGCACTCTAGAATATCTCAATTAGAAAGGATAAATATTACCTTAGTGTGACTCTCGTCCCTACTCTAGCGAGAACGTTGAGCAACCCGAGGAGCCGATGAATGAAGCAAGGAGAGCTAAAAGTAAAAGAATGTTGTGTTGAAGTTTTCACAAGAAAAGGGATATGCAGAAATATTAGTAGAGTAAAATGAAGAGAGATAAAGAAGCATTGTGAATAAGGTGTGATACATGGATAACAACGGTAGAGTATTACAGAACCTATAGTCAAATGAAAAAAGAGACGAAAGGTGATGTGCCTTAAGAAAACAAAAGAGTATAGGCCATACAGTCACATCCGCATTTCAAGAAATAAGTTCGCGACTCTAACGTGATTAACAGAAGGAAAAGTTAGACCTTAAAGTAATAAAAATCAGTATGGACTGGTGAATAAGATAAACTAAACATGAATAAGGAACTGAGTGATTTGATAATAGTCAGCATCATGAGAATTTCATATTGCATTCCAGCAATAATAGAATAGACAACAGAAGAAGATCCATGATGAATTCAGAGAATGGTCATTCAGGGAGCCGCTCCCCTAAAGTAAGCAATGTAAGCAAAGTTAAGCTTAAGAGACTGTATGTGCTAGTTACACTAAGTGTCACCATCGCGAGCGAGGGATTTTGTTATCCTTGGTAGAGAAGGATTACTGCAAGGTGAGTAAGGGTCATTGATGATGTGAAAGGACGCCAAAGATGAAGGGGAAAAACAACTATAGCCACTGCTTCAAGTCTTAGTACTCCTCTAAAGGGGGGAATATGGAATGATAAAGGAAGAATGCGATAAAAAAAAAAGAAATGATGAGATTGCACTTACCCAAATGTTACAAATATGCTATGATTCTAGAACATTATGTAAGCACAACGCCAAGAAAAGGGAAGTAAGGGTTCCTGTACGAGATGTTATTGATAGATAAGGAGCCAGTACGTAAGGTGAGTTAAGACAAGGAAATAACCCAAGAAAGATTACGCAGAATATGGATATGAGAATGGGCCGACGAGTAATTAGTATTGATTCAGGAAGAGCCTAGTCATGACTAGACAAGAAGTTACGGACAAATCAACAGATCATGCAAGATGAATGTAGTAAACCCCAACATGGAGAATTCAGTAATATCACTGTAATACTTGAGATATATTCAAATAGGAGTCGGGGTAGTTAAAGGTACCGTATGAGTGTTATGGGGATAAAAGAAAGTGCCACTGGGAAGGCAATCCAAATGTCAGTTCAGAAGCAACCCTACAAGCACAAGGCATAGAGGTATGCAACTACGGATATTTATAGGCAAGGAAGGACGTCAAAAGGTCCGTAGTAGGCTCACAGCTTTATGAGGGTCAAGGGTTCTCCCGAAGTACTACAACGAATGGTTAGCCGAGAAAATAAGGAAGAAAGCTTCAACTTAAGCACAACGACCTAAAGTGGAAATGGTCGTGTAACAACATTCTCACACAAAACATTATAAGCACTCCAAAGGAAAGTGGCACCTACTGTGACTAATGAACGGGAAGTAAAATTAAAAGTAATACTCGAGATTATATGAGTTGCACGAAAACTCTGGCACGTGTGGGCACTAAGATAAGCTAAGTATGGACACAACAAGGGGGCAGATAGACCAGGAAAAGTAATAGCTTACTTTGAAAGAAAGCTAAGATGGAACGAAAGAAATTATTCGATCAATGATCCAGAGTTGGTTACATTATGAATGCACTTAAGGGTTCAGAGTTTTATACATGCAGCATATACAGCCGTAGAAAATTTTGGTATACGTTAAAAGAAAGAATTGAGCCCGGATAATAAATGAAGGATTAAATTATTAAAGAATTGTATCATGCATATTCTTCAGTGCCCATGAAAGGCTAAACAGAATAACTAATACCATGAACCACAGATTGGAAGATAGCTTAAGCCTACATAAAGGTTGATCAGAGGGAAGAGGAAACTAAAGAGTGACAATAACTAAGTAATTAGGAGTATGATTATGGGACCCGGACAATTAGAAACATCATTGGAGGATCTCCCTTAAAATTAGAGGTACGAGAGAGATAGTATAACAACCATAGTCTATAACGGCTCTATGACAAAGCCAGTTAAAGAAAAAGTAACAGCCTCATAAGAAGTCAGTATAAAGCTCCCACCGGATTATAGTATTATAATAGAGCTTGAAGTTGTGATGTGAATCATACCTATGTGGAAGGGAGGTTGTGAATGAGATGGAAGATATGGTGCTAGATTCTAAGTAAGGTAAAGGTGAAAAACGTACGTGATACTCAAATGCAAAAAGTTGTGAATAGTCTATACTTCGAATAGAAGGCTAAAAGCGCGTGGATTCAATATCCACGAATGATAGCGGCATCGTCAGCGGCATATCTAATAGCGTATGGTTTCTAGGTATCGAAGAGGCTAATTAAGACATCAAAGAAGAGTTAGAGATGATGTGATGTCTCTCTTAATGTTCCAGAGTGACATAAGGAAACCTATGATACAAGCAAGGTGAAGGAAGGTCGCGAGCCTAAGTATGGCAAAGCGACAAGGTTTTAGGAAGGCAAGAGTAAGGATACGAATGGGCGAGTGAGAAGGTGACGAGAATGGATAAGTCCTCAGGATTAAAGCCATGAAAACAAGCGAGCTAATGGTTTCTCTAAATCATAGAAAGCTCAGTATAGTCTAAATGAACTCAAAGGAGTGTAAGACTAATATCATTTGTAAGAGATGAGGGTGTAATTGTGGTAGATAAAGAATGACATTTGGACCTTCGTTTGAATAATAATTTTGAAAAGAAAAAAAACAGAAGAAGAGAAGGAGAAAAGATTTCACTGACGGCACGAGATTAGGATACCCTCCCACCCCCCATAAGGTGAATTACATTTAGACACTATGAAATACGATTATAGAAATCACTTCAAATATTCCTCAATGCAACGTAACCCTAGCGGCAATGTACTACGTATGAAGTTTCAAATCTTCAAGTGGTGGATTTTAGATCAACATTGAGGTGAATCAACAATGGACAAATACAAGTTACAAAGTATGACATGAGATTACGTCATCCTTCTTAAGACGAACGGTAACGAAGGAGCATTAAAGGACTGAGATTTATACCTAAAGGATAGGCAACAATAAATTGAAGTAAAACAAAATTATGGCACAACCCATGTAAATGTAGTAAAGTCATATGAATGGATAACCAAATCTAGGAAATAAGATATGGCCATGTTCGCAGATTCTACAAAGTATTGAGCAAAGAACTTCAGTACACCTATAGATGCCCAGAGAGGCATCCTTTTAAGCCATGTATATGTTTACAAAATAAGGCTTAGAGATTGACTGAAAGCTAAAAGGAAAAAGGAAAGATGAATCACATAACTTACAAAGGCAGGGTCATACAGGCTGCATGACAGGAGGTAGCAGCAGTTGCGAGATTAAAAAGATTTCGACCACAAGTCATGATATGAGGAAAAAGACTAAAGGAGGGAATACCCTAGACTTTGGATTTATTCACAGAACAACTGCTTAAATGGCAATGAGAGTATTAAGGTATTCCCAAGAGATATAAGTTATGAAGATGATAAGAGCATCAGAGTCAACATTCGAGGACGGATGTTCCAAAGAGGGGAATGATGCTACACCCCGCAATATTACGATGATGTTACGCTTCGCAGTATTAAATTACGACAATGTTGCGCCCAGCAGTATTACATTATGGTGATTTTACGCTTTGCAGTAATAAGTTACGACGATGTTGCACCCTGTAGTATTGTACGTTGAATTTGTTGTAAGGTAATTGACATCAGTCCAAGAAAAAATTAGTTGGGGATTATAAGGATTATAAGTGATGAGTAAAATTCGTGAAGGTGAGAGGGGAAGCAAGTCGAAGAAAATGAATTTCGTTGAAATTTGGCATTTTGGGATAAAATACGGCCCAAGCTAAAATACCCGGTATTTATGGACTAGCACCATACAAGGTACCACATGGCCATAATAGAAGGGTGTGCAAAGTGTATTAAAAAATGGGTAATATATTAAGTAATTCGAGGCAATTCTTAATTATGCGGGTAATTGGTTAATTATTAGATAATGAGATAGTATCCAATTCATTAAAGAGCCAATTGGATAAAGATGGGGAAGGAGTAACGTGGCAGCCCAAGACTTCATGTAATATGACTCTTGAATTTACAAGAAATGTGTCAATTGTTAAAGAAAGTGAATCATTTCCTAATCTCTTAAAAGACTACCAACAAAGGAATATTGTAACATTATTGGGAAAGGCTTTCATCCAAGAATTTAGTAACATTGTTGACAAAGTCTTTCATCCCAAATATGTTAACATGATTGACAAAGGACCTTCTGCCCAGGGAATATAGTAACGCCATTGTCAGAGAGTTTTAGCCAAGGAACGTAGCAACAGTTTTAGCCAAGATTATCTTGCATAGAAAAGTTATTGGTTCGAGCATTTCGTACGGATTTTTCTCTACTCCGGGTATGTTAAGGCTATCCCTTCTTTCTTTTTGGCATGATCTATACGACACAAGCGAAACGAGCAAATGTGCCACTTCCATAAATTACTCTATTCGTAGAATACTAGAGATGTATATTCTTATTCTCCCATGTGTCATATTATTCTATCATCTGTTCACGGGTCTCAAAAATACGTAAGCTGGTAAAGTTTATTTCATAATATTAATCAGAGGCATGATGGTCTTATGCGTATCGAGAGATTTTATTGACGTATTTCATATGCATTTCATGCATTTATACATGAACATTGACCCATGAACAGATGACATTATATACGCGTATATATATGTATATATATGTATATGGGTTATGGGAAAGGTTATGGCGTTATATACGCACCATCACCCGATCAGCTGGTATACGTTGATGATTTTGCCCACAGTGGCCAAGATGATATGATGGGATGCCCTTAGAGGCTTAAGATGGTATGAAACATGTACCTATGCACGACATGACATTCATACGCATACGCATGATATTATAATTATTTCATGATTTACAAAGTTTTCGGACATACATGTGGAGTCATTTACTCTATATTTACTCCATGTCTGTTATGTGCTTATTTATGTACCTTACATACTCAGTACATTATTCGTACTGACATCCCTTTTGCTTGGGGACGCTGCGCTTCATGCCCGCAGATCCAGATAGACAGGTCGAGAGCCCTCCAAGTAGGCTATCAGCTCAGCGGAAGATGTTGGTGTGCTCCATTTGCTTCGGAGTTGCTTGTTTGGTTAGTATGAGTTAGATGCGTTTGGTATGGCGGGACTCTGTCCCGACCTCTATAAAAATTATGTATTCTTAGAGGCTTGTAGACGGATATCATGTACATAAAATATTGTATGGCCTTGTCGACCTATATTTAGTATTCAAGTGGTTATTTTGGTCTTAGAGGCCCATATGTCTTATGTATAAGTTGGCATTGCCTGTTTTATTCTACCTATTTCACGGTAGCCTGTTCGACTCAGTTATTTATGATAGTATGACATGAAAAGATACGTTATGTTGACACTCGGTTGAGTAAGGTACCGGGTGCCCGTCGCGGCCCATCGGTCCGGGTCGTGACAACGAGCTTCACAATTAAAGTTCAGTTATAGTAATTTCAACATAGTAAGGTGTATATAGTCAAAAATCAAGGAGCACGATTTCAGGGTCTTAAAATTGGGTTATGAGTCCGAGTCCGGGTAACTCGAAATGGGTGTCAGATCCGGTCGAGGGACACATACCTCGAGGGAGCTGATCGAAGGCCTGGCATGACCTGCATCGAGGGCAGCAGAATCTCGAAGTCAATCAAGAATGAGCGGTAATTTCTCAAGGACACGTGGACCAGGGCATTAATTAAAGGATAAGGTTTGTACGAAATGGTACAGGTCCGTACTAGATCGTTATACACCTGTACCGGTAGAATTCTTTACCACTATGAGGAATGTATTTTTTTGGGGTTTTCGCCTCCTATATAAAGTGGACCCTAATCATTTTGTAAAGATATGACATTATTCACTGCAATAGAACATTCTATTCTTCTCTTGTTTAATGTGCCCAACAATTATTCTTCAGCTTTATTGCCTTTACTTTATTGTTCATACTTTATTGGTCTTAGTTGTCCTCGAGGTCCCTGGATAACAAAACTCGAGGCTCCTATTTGGTTCATCATTTCTTCTTACTTAAGCTTAATATTACTTGTATAATCACTAGTATTAGAATATATCACATATCTTTAAAATCACAAATTATATTTAATTGTTACTAAAATTTTTCAGGTAAACAGTTTGGCACCCACCGTGGGGCTAAAGATAATAATAATTATTTTAGTGCTAGTTTTCTGATAACACACGTTATTCTTCAAACTTTTTCTTGTCAAAGATTTTTTGATTTCGGGCCAAAATATGTCTAGCACACAAAACGCACCTGCTCATGACATTGAGGGTCTCGGAGAAAACAGACGGTATAGGGCTCGATGTACCTCCCATAAACCCTGAGGGAGTGCCAAACGTGGAGCCAGTTTATATTATCTCCCACAATGCTCTAAACACGGACTCAGGCACAAACCCTGCAAGGAATGCACATAGGGAAGCCGAGTCGGAGGTCAGGACGCACGAGGACTGGAAGAACGAGGAGTCAGCCTCCAAGTGATATTCGAAATGCTGCAAGCTCCGCAAGTCGCCATCGCTCAACTCTAGAGTCAGAACAAAACTCCTGACACCGCCGAACCAGTAAATACACGGCATGAACCAGTGCTAGAAAGGCTCGATGAAAGTGGCTCGGGGGCTGACCCCACAATTATGAAAATGCTCAAGGAACTCACTAAAAGGATCGAGTTAGGAGAAAAGAATATAGAAGACAACGATAAAAAGGTGGAAACTTACAACTCCCGGGTAGACCACATACCGGGAGCACCCCCAGTTTTGAAGGGTCTAGATGCCAAACAATTCATACAAACCTTTCCCCCCAAGTGCGGCTCCGATGCCCATTCCCTAAAACGTTTCGCATGCCCGATATACCGAAATATAACGGAACAACTGACCCTAACGAACATATTACTTCGTACATTTGTGGAATCAAAGGAAATGACTTGAATGACGATGAAATCGAGTCAGTATTATTGAAAAAGTTTGGACAAACTTTATCAAAAGGAAGCTATGATCTGGTATCATAACTTAGCTCCCAATTCCATTGACTCATTTGCTATGTTGGCGGATGCCTTCGTGAAAGCACACGCCGGGGCCATAAAAGTGGACACAAGAAAATCAGATGTCTTCAAAATAAAACAAAGGGACGACGAGATGCTGATGGAGTTCGTGTCCCGATTTTAAATGGAAAGAATGGAATTGCCGCCGGTCTCTGATGGCTGGGAAGTTCAGGCCTTTATGCAAGGTTTGAATGAAAGAAGTTTGATTGCATCTCGACAGCTGAAGCAGAACATGATTGAATATCCAGCTGTGACATGGTCGGATGTGCATAATCGTTGTCAAAATTTAGGGTCAAGGACGACCAGTTAGGAGCCCTCTCGGGCTCAGTCCATCATAGCAGATTCGCAGCTAAGCCCCTGAGGGACACAGACCGGGGATCAAGATTCAACAAGGAAAGATATCAACCGTACATCGAAGATAGAAGGAACATTTCGAGGCACAACGCACCTCGGAATGATCAGAGAGTTGATCGAGGCCAAAGCTCCTAGGGACTTATAGGCAAAATTAGGTCCGACAGGCGCTCGGGACCAGTGGAGGCACCCAGATTATCAGAATTCAACTTCAGTGTCGACACCTCTAATATCATCTCTGCCAATGGCAAAATTAGAGATGCTAAACGAACGAAGCCTATACAGACTGATCCTTCTCAGAGGAACCCCAACTTAATATGCAAGTATCATGGAACTCACGGGCATAGGACCGAGGATTGTAGGCAGCTCAGAGAGGAGGTAGCCCGTTTATTTAACGAGGGGCACCTTCACGAATTTCTCAGTGACTGGGCCAAGAATCATTTTCGAGAAAGAGATGCAAACAGGAAAAATAAACCCGAAGAACCTCAACATGTCATTCACATGATCATCGGTGGAGTCAACATCCCACAAGGACCTATGTTCAAACGTACAAAATATCCACCACAAAGGAAAAACGGACTCGGAACTATGTACCTGAGGACGCTCTATCATTCTATGACGAGGAAGCAGAGGCTTTATCTCAACCTCACAACGATGCACTGGTAATTTCTATCCTTTTAAATAAAGTCCAAGTTAAACGTGTTCTCGTGGATCCAGGTAGTTCGGCAAATATAATCAGGTCAAGGGTCGTGGAGCAGCTCGTGCTTCTTGATAAAATCATACCGGCATCTCGGGTCTTGAATGGCTTTAACATGGGAAGTGAAACAACGAAGGGAGAAATAATCCTCCGAGTCAACGTGGCCGGAACCATACAAGACACCAAATTTCATGTCATCGAAGGTGACATGAGATATAATGCATTGCTCGGAAGGCCGTGGATCCACAGCATGAGGGCGGTGCCATCGACCCTTCACCAGATAATGAAATTCCCAACGAAGGATGGCATGAATACAATATATGGAGAGCAGCATGCAGCTAAAGAGATGTTTGCAGTGCACGACTTGACACCGGTATTGGCTCCATCCACATCGGAAAATTCAGAGGAGAAACAGGCGGCCAAATAGCAATTACAGCCCGTGCCTTTGGTTGAGCCCGAGGGACAAGTGTTCGATAAACAGGTGGCCGAGGACGGAGAAGAAGATTTCCTCAACCCCCGAACCTTCGTTGCCCCCGAGGAATCAGATGCGACAAAATCCACGATAGAAGAACTCGAACATGTCATATTAATCGAGCATCTCCTGGAACAAAAGCGATACTTGGGGACGGGGTTAACCCCCGAACTCAGGAAAAACTCATTCAGTTTCTCATCGATAATATTGATTGCTTCGCTTAATCCCATTTAGATATGAGAGGGATACCACTGGAGATAACTACCTATCGACTAAGTGTCGATCCCAGATGTAAATCAATGAAGCAAAGAAGGAGACCTCAGTCTGCAGTAAAGCACACATTCATCAAATAAGAGGTAACCAAACTCCTCAAAATAGGATCAATCAAGGATGTAAAATATCCATAATGGCTAGCTGACGTAGTGGTAGTCCCCAAAGAGGGGAATAAACTTAGAATGCATGTAGATTACAAAGATCTGAACAAAGCATGCCCTAAAGATTCTTTCCCATTGCCCAACATCGATCGTTTGATCGATGCTAGGGCCGGCCACGAGGTCCTTACCTTTCTCGACGCCTACTCCGGGTAAAACAAAATTCAAATGAGCCCGGAGGACCGGGAGAGAACTTCATTCATCACCAAGTATGGAACGTATTGTTATAATGTAATGCCCATCAGGCTAAAAAATGCAGGGGCCTTGGAG
Source organism: Nicotiana attenuata (assembly GCF_001879085.1). Taxonomy (NCBI): domain Eukaryota; kingdom Viridiplantae; phylum Streptophyta; class Magnoliopsida; order Solanales; family Solanaceae; genus Nicotiana; species Nicotiana attenuata. Next base: position 12,244,716 of record NC_031989.1, read on the forward strand.
CAGAGGTCATCAAGGCAAAGTGTGATTCCCTTTCGGTAGTAAATCATGTAAACGGAAGCTTCGAGGTTCCAGACGATCGAATGCAAAGGTACTTAGACAAACTTCAAATGACATTGCACCGCTTCAAGGAGTGGACACTAGACCATGTACTTGAAGAACAGAATAGCGAGGCCGACGCATTTGCAAACTTGGGGTCATCGGTAGAAGAAGACGATATAATCCCGGGGGCTGTTGGCCAGCTATCGAAGTCGGTGGTCGAAGAGGGTCATGCTGAGATTATTTCAACAAGTTTAACGTGGGATTGGAGAAATAAGTATATCGATTACTTGAAGCATGGGAAGCTCCATACGGACCCAAATGATTCAAGAACACTTCGAGCCAAAGCAGCTCAATTCTCACTCAATGAAAATGGAACGTTGTACAGAAGAACCTTCGATGGACCACTGGCAGTATGTTTGGGACCCGGGGTTACTGATTATGTACTACGGGAAATCCACGAGGGCACCTATGGGAACCATTTCGGTGCAGATTCTCTGGTTTGCAAGGTGATCAGAGCGGGGTATTATTGGGATAGCATAGAAAAGGATACCAAGGAGTTCGTTCGGAAGTGTGACAAATGCTAGAGATTTGAACCAATAATCCATCAACTTGGTGAACAGCTCCACTCGGTCCTATGTGTTGATACCCAATTTTTCCCTAGATATTTTTATACTCAAAATACTTTCAAAATAACATATATATATGCATATATGAGCATACCCAAGTTTTGGTACTTTTTCCAAAATTTAAATGATTTTTAAACCAATTTATTGCCTATTTTAATACCACAAAATCCAATAATTATTCCCCAAATTATCATTTTGGTGAATAACTTATTTCATTCTCATATTTACACCAAAATATAATTAAGGTAATTTTTGTACATTTTTACAAATTTATTTGGTATTTTTAAAGCTAAATTGCGTGTAATTGCGATTATAGCCTATTTTACGGTTAATAGCATTTTATAACTCCAAAAATTATTTCCAGTATTTTTATATTAATATTTATATAGTATTTGTTGGCCCAGTATTTTTAATTTACTTTTGAAATCATTATTATTATTTTTTATAAAATAAAAAGGGGAAAATTGGCTATTTAACACTTAGCCTATTTCTATTTCAATAACGGCCCTTCCCCCTTTCAATTGTAGCCTTAATCTGGACTAATTCTGCCCCCAAATTAAACGACCCAATTCCTAAAATACCCAACCCACGACCCGTTCTCAAACCCGCCCGGTTTTCTTTTAAAATCCAAGCCGTTGATCATTTTGATCAACAGCTGATATCCTTCCTTTCCTTTTTTAATCACCTAACCCCTCTAACCCTACCTCATTTGCATAGAGACGCCGCCTCTAACTCCTTTCGTCTCCCTCAAACCCTTTCTAGCCTCTCCGAAACCCTAATCACCTCCCACCTTATCTCACCTCGTTTCCACCGGAATCCATGGCATCTCCTGCCATAGATGGCCTGTACTCACCCTCTCTCACCCCTAAGCCTGAGCTACTCGAAGTTTGGAAGCTTGACATTGATGGTCCTCTCTCAGATTTTTCTCAAATCTGTAGATCTAGGGTTCTCCGGCCACGCTCCGGCATGTTCAAGCACTGGAAGCTCTATTCCTGACCGTTTCGACTCAGTATCTGATCTTGTTCTTCCAAGCCTTGCTTGTTTCTAGGGTTTCTCTGAAACCCTAAGCCATTCGAGGTTCTTTCACCATTATTTGTTTAGATCTGTACTATGTCTATGCTTTTCTTGACATTTTGAGTGTTTTCCCCAAAAGTTTTTGTCAAAATCGTTTCTCTCCGATTTTTAGGATTTCCGCAAGGATTTTTGAAAAATCTTTCTGATCCTTTTCTTCTTTGCTTTATGTGTGTTTGTTTATACCTTGTCGTATGATTTCCTTTATTTTTATGCATATATGCTCTTTTACCCTTTACTTTTCTCCTGTTAATTTCTGCTATGTTTTCATTACTCTTCTGCAATATGTGCCTACCGTTAAAGTTATTTTTGTCTATGCTCATGTTCCTGCATGCTTCATCTGCTTGCGTTCAAGTTTGCACTTCCTCTTTCTTTCTGAACTCGTTTATGTTCTGAGTTTCTAGAATATGTTCTTTATGACTTTTTTTCTTTCTTTTATTGTTCAAGCATGCTGGCATGACTGTTTTGTTAAGGCTCTGAAAAACAAACAACCTGCTTTCCCACTTCATGTCTGATTCAATTTTGAAACGCTAGGGTTTTGGGGTTTCCATTGACGATGTGGATTTTTGTGTTCGAGTTAAGGCTCCACTTGGGAACCCTGAACTCTCAGACTCACTAAGAGTCTGCAAATTGAACATGTATCTCTTTGCTTATGATTCTGAACTTCTCCTCGATTGAACTCTGTTCTAAATAATTTGACTTTCTCTTCTTGATTCACATGATTGTGAGTTTTATATATAAGAACTCTTCTTTTAAAAAGTTTTTGACAGCTACTTGATTGATTTTGGACTCCTTTGATGGGGTCTCGACTGATTGCCACTGATTTTCTTTGTTTGAGCCCTCCTCTACCTATTCCTGACTGGGTCCATTCGAATTAAACCTGTTTACTTTGATTTTTATTAGTTGTCTGATTGATTCCTTTTCCTTTTCTCTACAAATCAAGTACCATTAAATTCTTTCCTTAAATAAACCTTATGTATTTTCCCCTCTTATGCTGCTGTGAAAGATTTTACTGAAATTCCCTTTCCTTAATTACATTCTCCCGTTTGAAATTAAATCCCTTGACTGAAGTGAGAATATTTGTGACTTATTTTTAAAAGGTTCTCTTACCTTTCTTACTTGTTTCTCTACACTATAAAAGGGGATGCCCTTCTACACTTTCAAGGACACGATCAATTCTGATCACTTTCACTAAATACTCTCAAATACACTTAGAATTTTCACAAACACTCGAGTTCTCTGAACTCACAAGCATAAAGTGTTTTTCTCTGATTGTGGCTTTGCTTGAAGACTTCTGCTTTCTTTTGCTTGTCTCTTTCTGAAACTGGTATGTCCTAGTTTTAATTCCAGCATCAACTCTAATGTGTTTACTTACCAATTCTCCTATCCATGCTTACTTTACTGCCTGTAGAATTTAACCTTTGTGTAATGTGCTTATATCTTGCTTATGTCTTGCAATGAATCCCATTCCCCTTGTCCCCCTATGTGTTGAGCTATAGTTTAGAAAACATGGCAATATAGAAAGTTATTGTCCATGGATGTAAACTGGACCCTTTGGGTCCTAAGCTCTTTTAGTTTCCCATCCATATTCCCTTATGTGTGTTTGAGTTAAGGTTTGGCCTGACAGCATCCAAATTGCTGTCCAGAGTTGAACCTGACCTTCAATAGGTCCTAACTCTCCAATGTTTGGCTAGTGGGCTGGTCAGGGGTGTGCCATCATTTTATGTTGCTGGGCATGACCACTAGCTTGCCTTGGCATCCCTTATATCCCTCTACTGCACTTACACTTGTTCCTAGACTCTAAGTTCTGCCCCCCTAAAATGAGCCTTGGCTTGGGACCTTGAGCTCCCTCTGAACTTGGACATTGGAGAGCTGGCCCTTCCACACTGCACTTTCATTCATTTCTGATATCTGGGTGTGAGCATTGCCTGGAGTTCTTGAAATTCCTTGGAACTTTGACACATCCCAGATAAAAGAAAGGCTTTGGAACCTGATCCTGGCAGTTGGCTCATATCATATTGTTAGACCTTGGGTTTGAATTAGGCTCCTTGGATGCAGCTTAAGAGTTCTCATTGTAATTTTATTTCCAGTTTTTGATTCATCTTGGTCTGTAATAAAATTTTGTAATAACCTCTGGGGTGATTAGTGAAAAGGGAAGGGTAACCATGCATGCAAAGGGGTAGATATCATGATCATAGGGAATTACCACATTTCTCTACTCATGTATCTTGCCTACAGCTTTGCACATTTACGCATCCACGTAGATACCATGTCTCTAGGTTTATGCATCCACATAGATATCATGTCTATAGGTTTATGCATCCATATAGATACTATGTCTATAGGAATTTTGCATCTCCATATGGATACCACGCCTATAAGTAACCAGAAATCCAGACTCTATGCATGCATTGTTCACTAGGCAAACTTATTTATAGGATTAAAAACTAACAGTACCCAGATACCATGCTTATAGTATTTCTACGCTTTCCCTATGCCTATAAAAAGTGTTTAAATTAACGACGCTAGAAAGCATACCTATAGGAATTATCAATCAAATCTGAATCACTCGTTTTAAGATTAGCACTAATTAAAGAACTCGCATCATTCTGTTAAAACTGGCAACTTTCTTAATCAGTTTGTTTCTTTATTCCCGAAACCAGTAGATGCCATGCCTATAGGCCATCACGTAGGCAAACAAGTATGTAGTTAATTAATTGCACTGGTCTTTGATAAGTTGCAGCCAGGCGGGCCTAATGCGAACTTCTTGCCTGAAAATATGTAATGAACCAGCCTGCCTAACGTTAAGCATAATTTCGACCTAATCAGTACATGTAAGACATGCTAAACTACATGATCTTCTGTGATTTAAGGAGGTTTATCTGAGCCTTAATTGTTTTTGTGCTCCCATAACTGCCTTCATGTGTTTTGTTTGACTCCTTAGTATTTTTAACCTTTTTAAACCTCTGAAAAGCCAAGCTTCTTCCCTTTAGGATTAGTAGTCCTAAAAGCCTCCAGGACTGATAGGTGGGACGGGTAATAGCATGCAATAAGTAAACTAGACTATGTCGCGCTTAATACCTTAACGGGGTGGGAAGGGTAGACATGGAGATGATGATCACACGATAACACTACGCGTACAATTGACTACCGGTGTTGTGTGGATGATCCATATGATTTATAAACCTAGGACCCCTTTTCTTATACAACTTTGTTTAATATCCTGTCTTTTCCACTATTCAAAATTCCTCCTTAATTTTACTGCATTATGCCTTTTCTTCCAGATTTTTCTTCTTTGTTATTCAATATATTGATTAATTTTCTGCGTTTAGTCCCCCTTTTAAACAAATTGTAGATCATTTAGACCTTGATCCCACATACTTGTCCCGTATTTATTTGCAGCCCTTGTGTGTAAAATCCTTTGTGTATCTAGTTGCATTAAAGTCACAATATAGCATGGTCGGGAACCACACTAGTGGATCTTGAGGGGTGCCTAACACCTTCCCCTTGAGATAATTTCTAGCCCTTACCCGAACTCTGGTTTTCCAACTCAAAAACCTTTCTTAGTGTCCTAATGCACTCAATCATTAGGTAGCGACTCTTCAATTCCAAAAACCCAATTCCCAAACGGGAATAGAGTTGTCTTCCCAAATGTCGTAAACACGATTTCGCTTTAGAAAAAGGGGGCGTCGACAACAATCACACACAAAGCAAATAGAGAAGAAAAATCAACACAAGAATTTAACTAGGTTCGGCTAAGCCTAATCCTCGGGGCAAAAGCAGAGAGAGTTTTCCACTATGAATGAGAAGAAAAGCACAGTAGAATCTCTAGGATCCCCAACTACAACCCCTAGATATAGATCCCAAAAGGTCCCAACCTATTAGAGGAAGGTTTCCCAATTTGACAAGGACTATAGGTTTTTATTTCCCAAATATATTAATACAATGGGTTTTCCTAAACTATAGGATTTATGGGTTTCCTAAAAATACAAGGAAATAATTCAAGCCACAAAATAACAAATCTTCCCCTTGGCTTGAATTCTCTTCATCAACAGGAATAACGTCTCTCTACCTTGCCCTCAGCTCAAAAAATAAAATTATTGCGGAATATCGTGGGTTAACTAGCACACATTCACACACAAAGCAAATAGAGAAGAAAAATCAACACAAGGATTTAACGAGGTTTGGCTAAGCCTAATCCTCGGGGAAAAAGCAGAGAGAGTTTCACTATGAATGAGAAGAAAAGCACAGTACAATCTCTAGAATCCCCAACTACAAACCCTATATATAGATCCCAAAAGGTCCCAAACCTATAAGAGAAAGGTTTCCCAATTTGACAAAGACAATAGCTTTTCCTTTCCCAAATTCTATTAGGACAATGAGTTTTCCTAAACCTATAGGGATTATGGGTTTCCTAAAAATACAAGGAAATAATTCAAGCTACAAATAATATAAATTATGTGGTCCCTGCCGTGCCTAAATAATAGGAAATAAAGGAATCATTTCCTAAGGGTTTTAACCCTTAAAACTTGTGCTATAAATACATAGGGTTTTCCACCTAGAGGGAGTAGAGATGGTGGCCGAAATTTTCAGCCATTTTTCCTAGAAAATTTTGCCTACACGAAATTACTATTTTTGGATATTATTTGGGTAACACAGTAGAAGACCGTAGAACGTTCGGGAATCGTGATCGTGCTGATGATGGTGATTTCATTGAATTGCTGTGGAATTAGAAGCTCACGTGATAGAGGAGCTGTGTTCACGCTTCAAGAGGTAACCGGTGAAATCCCATTTATACTAGTTGTCTAGATTACATGTGATTTTGATATTGGGATTGCTCCCACCGCATATAATAATCCATCAAATTTAACTGTATAATAGACAATATAATGATCTTTTACGTTATGATTAACTTAACACGTTATTTACTTTATTTTTCAGGTTACTTACTCGTGCTTGACTTAGACAACTTTTTAAAAGTGATTTTTGACAGCAATGTATATATAGTAACTTAAACCTGAACTTTGCAGAATTCATGCAACAAAATCCAATTTTGGACAGAAAGAGAAAAGAAAAGCCTATTCAACTCTTACATGAATAGTAAATCGCAACGATTCAGCTCGCGCTGATCATATATAACTGAAGTTTGTTACATTCATATTCTTTGAAATTCGCCATCAAACTCACGAGGGCCAGTTTCTATACCAACCAGCCCATGCAGAAACTAAGCCACTAATGCCTAAAGTAACAGTATGGTTGCAGAATGGATTCGGTTCAATTTCAGCCAAGGCAATTATAAGGTCAGCTATATTAGCTGCCACAGCCATCAATCTCATAATTCTATCCATTCTAATTTTCTTGATTTCCCCTTCTGTTTCCTTAGACTCCTCCTCTTCAGTCAAAAGCTTCCTTTCTGCTTTTAGGCCCCTTGTAATGAGAATAAAATCCGAGATAATGAAAAACACGTATCCAACAGACTCACCAAATGCAGAAATGAAGCTCATCTTTTTTGCATACTTAGAATCCATTACTCCGATTCGCGACAGCCAGAGAAAATGGTCAAAGAAGAAATAGACCATCTCTCCTGAATTGGCAAGAACTGCTAGCAACCTGAAACCTGGGGACGTGCCGGGGCTCCTTCGTAGGGCATTGAATCCGGTGAGGAATCGACCACTTCGGAAAGCTTTTCGACTGAGGCCAGACGCAACTTCCCATTGCTTAGCTCTAGTGGCAAATTCAGGGTACGTTTTCTCGACGTGCCAATTTACAAGCTTGGATACGTACTGGAATGTCTTGACAAGTTTGTCAATTCCATCTCTCTTTGCCAAGAAAATTACTAGCTTGTCAACTGTGTCATTCATTGCTAGCTAGAGGTAAGAGGAGCTGAAGTTCTTGTTTTTGGTTGCTTTGCTTGGACAGAGAGTTGAGTGGGCTATCTTCTTTGATACAAGAGAGTTGCTATTATTGTTAGCATTAGAGCATTAAAGGATGGCCACAAATTGGGGTTCTTGGATAAATCCAGGAATTTTTGTTTGGATATCATTGTTTTGCGTTCTAGTGTTACTTCCTTGCAAACCATAATTTTTATTTTTATTTTTATATCCTTTTGCGTTATAATAAAAAAGAAAATTTGATTTTCAATCAATGGCCTAAAAGACTACAAGCGGGACTCTCACTACCACCAATGGGTTCTTTTTTGGTCTCATCTAAGGGGTTATGAGTGTTCGATTAGCAATTTTGGACCAATTATTATAGTATTTTGTTGTATCCCATTTTGTCTTCACCTTCAATTAGTTCCACCTTTATATGGACTTAACCATTGGAATTTCACTTTAATTCTACATTATAGCTTTGATTATGTCATTAATTGTATAGGAGACAACACAACACAATCTATCAAGGGTGTGCTAATTTCCTTCCACCTCTTCATTTACTGTACCTTCTTGAGAATCTTGACCGCGGAAAACAATTCCTTCATTATATCCCCGTGACACCTTCCTATAAAATAGTAACATATTATTATATAGAGAAACAAAGTTAATATTTAACGCAAATAAATTAGTACATGTCAAAGGAGCATAGAACCCTTCTATGGAATTGATGTTTTAAAGTGAGATAGAATTGAAGTACTAAAAAAGTTAAGCAATAAGAATTATCATCAGATCTGAAAAGGGCTTAAACTACCCCTATCGTATGGTAAATGATTTATATACACCCTCGTCCATCTATTCCTCTGATCTATTCGTTTGAAAATGTATGGGACATTAATTCTATTATCAAAATTACCTTCACGACTAACGGCAACACATGTGGGTCTCTCATTAAATGATGTGGTAACCTTTCATTTGGCCACGTGGCTTTGTGGGGCTGAAATTGAAATTGGGTATTTTACGACCTATTTAACTAATCTAACCCACCCTTTATTACCTGAGTCGGTTCTTTTTACCTTATACCCACCTATTTCAGCCGTCTTCTTTCACAATTTAGTTCCTAGGTCATCAGGTATGCTCATATCAACTTCTTTCCCAAATTTTTTCTTTTTCAACTAATTAATTTTTGTCTTTTCCCTTCGAATAATGCGTTGGTTGTAAAAGTTGCGCCTTTATTGATTAACAAAACATTCAAGATGTCTGAAAAATCTGCCTCTTCTGGTTCATCGCGTTGTTGTGGATGTGGTTTGATTGTAAATTATTTTGTGGCTAAGACTCCTTGAACGGTGGTCGTAGATTCTACAAATGCCCTCATTTTGACAAGGAAGCTTCAAGTGGTTTGTGAGAATGGCGTGATGAAGAGATGTCACACCCCCTTTTTACCCCTAGATTAAAAGATATGTATTATGTTATGAATTGTAGGGTTAAAAGAGTTTTCCATTTGAAGTGACAAATTTTGAGTAGGGATTATTTTATTTACGGAGTCGCCACTTGGAATTGATTTTTCGGTGTTCCAAGTCACCTTTTATTTGAATCCCTATTCAAAGGAAGATTTGACTCTTTTATATCGGTCCGCGAAACAAAGTTCGGGTAAGGAATTCTGTTGACCGGGAAGAAGGTGTAAGGCATTCTCCGAGTCCCGTGGTTCTAGCACGGTCGCTTTATTGACTTAAAACTTGGCTTGGATTAATTTTGGACAAACTGTGATTTATATGATTTTCATGTTTTACCTATCCGCTTTTATTTATTGATTATTAGAATTATAAAAAAGGGATTTAGATAATTTACTTCGTCATAACCACGCTACGCGAGCGAATGCGTGATCGAATAACAAAATTAATTAACTTATCATAATTGCGTCTCACAAGCGAATCCACAATCACGAAAATCAACTATTAGTAGTACTTTGAGAAATTACTACATTTAAGAAAATTGATTCTTGAAGATTATTAGAAAAAGTTAACTATCGCGCCACGCAAGCGAATCCGCAATTTTAACAAAAATTAACTGAAACTAACAGGTATGATATGAGATTATTAAATTAATTGATTACATGTTAAATATCATGCTACGCAAGTGAGTTCGTGAATGAAAAAGTTAAAACGCACCTATTAGTTGCTTAGCGTTAAATTATCTTTAAAATAATACTAGTTAAGTTATTTATTTAAACAATAAATAAAAATACTGATTTTATTAAAATCATTTTACTAAACTAAAATGTAAGAACTAATTGAAATTTTTTTAAGAGAATGCACTAGCGTATTCTATTTACTTTGTCAACATTAGGCTTGCCAAAATTATTCTTTATTAGGCCTAAAATGTAGTGGACCTTACATGACAAAAAAAAAACCTTATTAAGTTGCCAATGATATAAGGTACAAATGCATATGGAAGCATGATTAACGGGAAAACTCAATCCACATTACCTAGACTATCATGGAAAAGTCAAGTAAGAATAACACTATGTAAACCCTCATACCTTCAGAGAGAGATGATCTTTAAATTAATAGAACGGTTTTCTAACAAATGTGGACTTAACAAGTACTAGAATATCATTTTTTGAGCTTCACTAAAATTAGAATCAAATTTAGCTTAAAAAATAGAGCTTACACATGAATTCTAAATCTCATACATCACATGTAAAAATAAGGACCCAACTACATATAGAAAATTATTACTTCATTACCAACCTACAACCAAACATAAAAGATTTCGCAATTCTAACATTTATTTTCAACAACCAAGAGATACAATAAGAGGCATAAGACAACCAAGAGATAGAATAAGAGGCAAAAGAAACTAAAATGATTTCAAGCAATCAAGTCTTCCTCATTCCATTCATATCATGAAAACTACATTACAATGTTAAGAAGAGTACCTAGGCTGCAGAAACGGCAAAGGAGGCAACAAGGATGAACTTTGTTATTCACTATCCAATGAGCGCAATGTCACGACCCGGATTTCCCACCATCGGGGGTCGTGATGGCGCCTACTATCGGAGCTAGGCAAGCCAAACATTTGAAACATTTTTACTAATTTCATTCAAACAATATAATAAACGAGAACAATAAATAAGCGGAAGATTTTAGATTAACACAACTGAAAACCAAAAGTGCGGAAGTTTGAAACATAGTTCTACTCAGAGTCTGGTGTCACTAGCTCACGGACTACTATAGAATGCTAAAAACAAGTCTGAAAGGAAATAAATAGTGTTTGTTCGATACAAGGTAAACAAACTAAAACATAGAAGGGACTTCGGCCTGCGAACGCCCGCTAGGCTACCTCGTGAGTCCCTGGACTGAAGATAGCTCCCGGCAATCCTACTGCTGCGGTCCAAAAGCTGCTCCCTGATCTGTGCACAAAAATGCACAGAGTGTAGCATCCAACCGACCCCATGTGCTGGTAAGTGCCTGGCCTAACCCCGGCGAAGTAGTGATGAGTCTAGACAGGACCTACCAAAACAACCTGTACAGATATATATACATATACAAGAGCAACGTAAATAAAATAGAAGATATCAAGTAAAGCTGGGAAGGGGGCGTGCTCGGGGGTAACAGAAGAAGATGAATTATTAGAAATAACAGCAGAACTACTCCGGTTTTCCATGATATATATAGTGGACGGCGTGCCACACGATCCCATATTATAATACATAAGTGGTCGGCGCGCCACACGATCCCATTTCATAACATATATAGTGGTCGGCGTGCCACACGATCCCATTTCATAATATATAAGTGGACGGCGTGCCACACGATCCCATTTCATAATATATAAGTGGACGGCGTGCCACACGATCCCATTTCATAATATATAAGTGGACGGCGTGCCACACGATCCCATATTATAGTATAAAATATCTGACTTCGTAAAGAAGGCCCCATTAGGGGAATTCGACAACATAACACTTTAACCCGGCAAGGGTACAGCTAACAGCCCAAATATCCCGGCAAGGGAGAGTACATAATAATAGTCTACACGTCCCAGCAAGGGAATAATCACAACACATCCTCCTTTAAATCACTTCTTTCTCAACTATCACATTCTTGTTCGAGCCAACGCTCCAAAATATACCAATAACAATTCTTCCTCAACCGTTCACATTATATGAAATTTAACGATTAAACAAGGTAGTTGTGTCACATCATTCGAATTAAAAGCAATTAAGACTCACGGTCATGCTAGACTCCGGAGCATAGACAACCGTCACCATGCCTATACACCGTACTCCACATTTAGCAAGTAGCAAATAGCATCCTAATCCTATTCCCTCAAGCTAAAGTTAGCACAAACACTTACCTCGGTCCAAAGAATAGCAATCAACCCTCAAATACCGCCTTTCCTCTACAATCCGACTCCGAAACAATGGTATCTAGTCATAATTAGTTCAATAATATCAATAAGGGCTCAAAAAAAACAAATTCTCATAGCCTAGAAATGAAATTCCAATCATTCTTCCAAAAACACCAAAATTCGGCACCGGTCCCACATGGTCTAAACACGAGGCTCGGACCAAAACCCAATCACCCATAACCCCACGAGTTCAAATATATAATGTTTTTCAAGATTCGACCCCAAATTGAGGTTGAATCACCCAAAATCCCCAAAGCCCTAACTCTACCCAAAACCCATAATTTCTACTTTGATTTCATGATTTAGGGCTAGGAATTTAGTGATTAGTGAAGAAAAAATGAAGGAATTAGGTGGGGAATTACTTACCCAAAAAGTCTTGGAAGAGGGGAGCTTCAATGGAGTCCTAAGGCTTGATGGAGAAGAGAGCTCGTGAGAAGAAATGAATAATTTCCGAGCTACTGTTCTGTTTTTGGCTTAAAAATTCGCTGGGCAAAATTGCCCTTCGCGTTCGCGGGAGAGGGCCGCGTTCGCGAAGGGTAAGCTGGGTAAGCTATCGCGATCGCGTGGAGACAGACGCGAACGCGTAGAAGGAAATTGCTGGGGTCCAGGAACTGTTATACGCGAACGCGATAGGGGAAACGCGAACGCGCTGAAGGGAGTCTGGCAAGCTACGTGAACGCGGTCAAGTGTCCGCGAACGCGAAGAAGAAAAAAAAAGGACTAAGCTCTCAGGATTAGATGACTCTACGCGAACGCGAGGCGAGGGATGCGAACGCGATGAAGAGATTTGCTGTGCAACAGTTGCAGAAAATCTGTTATGATTTCTAAGGGAAAAATCATCCCGAACCACCTCCAATTCACTCCCGAGCCCTCGGGGCTCCTAAACAATCACACACACTAACTCAATAACATCCTACGAACTTACTCGAGCGATCAAATCGCCAAAATAACATCAAAATCCATGAATCAAGCCTCAAAATCATCATTTTCATTTCAAACTTCTTAAACTTCTAACTTTAGATATTTAGGTCCGAAACACGTCAAATGACATCCGATTTCGACCAAACTTTACAGAAAGCGCTTAACACCTATTTAAGACTTGTACCGGGCATCGGAACCAAAATACGAGCCCGATACCATAGTCTTTTAATAAATTTTCATTTCCATTTTCTTTAAGAATTTCAGAAAAATTCATTTCTCGGGCTCTCGACCTCGAAATTCGACTCCGGGCATATGCCCGAGTCTCATATTTTTCTACGGACCCTCCGGGACCGCCAAATCATGGGTCCGGGTCCGTTTACCAAAAAATGTTGACCAAAGTCAACTTTAGCAATATTAATATCAAAATTCTTCAAATTTTTCACAAAGTTCACATATTTCAACATAAAAGCTTTCCGGTTCCGCGCCCGGACTGCGCACGCAAATCGAGGCAACTAAAAGCAAGGTTTTCAAGGCCTCGAAAGCACGAAAATAGGAAGAAGTCCGGTGATGACCCTTTGGGTCGTCACATTCTCCACCTCTAAAACAACCGTTCGTCCTCGAACGGACAAAAGAAAGAAGTACCTGAGTCGGGAAATAGGTGAGGATAACGGCTCCGCATATCAGACTCGGACTCCCAGGTCGATGCCTCAGGAGGCTGACCTCTCCACTGAACACGTACTGATGGAAAACTCTTCGACCTCAACTGTCGAACCTGCCGGTCTAGAATGGCTATCGGCTCCTCCTCGTAAGACAAATCCTTGTCCAACTGGACAGTGCTGAAATCTAACACGTGGGCTGGATCGCCGTGATACCTCCGAAGCATGGACACATGAAACACTGGATGCACGGCTGACAAGCTGGGTGGCAAGGCAAGTCTGTAAGCCACCTCTCCCACACGATCGAGAATCTCAAATGGGCCAATGAACCTAGGGCTAAGCTTGCCCTTCTTCCCAAATCTCATCACGCCCTTCATAGGCGACACTCGGAGCAAGACCCGCTCACCAACTATGAAAGCTACATCTCGAACCTTACGATCCGCATAACTCTTTTGCCGCGACCGAGCCGAACGAAGCCTGTCCTAAATGATCTTGACCTTATCCAAGGCCTCCTGAACTAAATCTCTACCCAATAACCGAGCCTCCCCCGGCTCAAACCATGCGACTGGAGACCGACATCGTCTACCATATAACGCCTCATATGGAGCCATCTGAATGCTGGACTGGTAGCTGTTGTTGTAGGCGAACTCTGCTAAAGGTAAGAACTGGTCCCACGAGCCTCCGAAATCAATGACACAGGCTCGGAGCATATCCTCCAATATCTGAATAGTCCTCTCGGACTGGCCGTCCGTCTGAGGATGGAACGTTGTGCTCAACTGAACCTGGGTGCCCAACTCCTGCTGAACTGCTCTCCAGAAGCGCGAGGTAAACTGCGTACCCTGATCCAAAATAATAGATACCGGCACCCCATGAAGGCAAACAATCTCTCGGATGTAGATCTCAGCTAACCTCTCTGATGAATAAGTGGCTGCAACAGGAATAAAATGCGCTGACTTGGTGAGCCTATCAACAATGACCCAAATAGCATCAAACTTCTTCCGAGTCATCGGAAGTACAGTAACGAAATCCATGGTAATCTTCTCCCACTTCCACTCGGGAAGCTCAATCCTCTGAAATAACCCACTAGGCCTCTGATGCTCATACTTAACCTGCTGACAGTTCAAACACCAAGCCACATATGCAACAATATCTTTCTTCATCCTACGCCACCAATAAAGCTGCCGCAAGTCCTGATACATCTTCGCGGCGCCCGGGTGAATAGAATACCGAGAACTATGGGCCTCCGCTAAGATCAACTCTCGAATCCCATCGACATTGGGCACACAAACTCGTCCCTGCAACCTCAAAACACCATCATCATCTAAGGTCACCTTCGTGGCACCTCCACGCTGCACCGTGTCTCTCAGGACACACAAATGGGGATCATCAAACTGCCGATCACGGATACGCTCCAATAATGAAGAACGAGCGACCGTACAAGCTAGCACTCTGCTAGGCTCAGAAATGTCCAACCTCACAAATCGATTGGCCAGGGCCTGAATATCCAAAGCAAGCGGTCTCTGGCTGACCGGAACATAAGCAAGACTACCCATGCTGGCGGACTTCCTACTCAATGCATCGGCCACCACATTGGCTCTCCCCGGGTGGTACAAAATAGTAACATCATAATCCTTCACTAGCTCCAACCACCTCCTCTGCCTCAAGTTCAACTCCTTCTGCTTGAACAAGTACTGCAGACTCTTGTGATCAGTGTACACCTCACACGTCACACCATATAGGTAATGCCTCCAAATCTTCAAAGCATGAACAATGGATGCCAACTCGAGATCATGAACCGGATAATTCTTCTCGTGGATCTTCAACTGCCTCGAAGCATAAGCAATGACTCTGCCATCCTGCATCAATACAGCACCAAGCCCAATACGGGAAGCATCACAATAAACTGTATAGGGCCCTGAACCTGAGGGCAAAACCAATACCGGTGTCGTAGTCAGAGCTGTCTTGAGCTTCTGAAAGCTCGCCTCACACTCATCCGACCATCTGAACTGGGCACCCTTCTGGGTCAATCTAGTCATCGGGGCTGCAATAGATGAAAACCCCTCCACGAACCGGCGGTAGTAACCTGCTAACCCCAAGAAACTCCGAATCTCTGTAGCTGATGCTGGTCGAGGCCAGTTCTTGACTGCCTCAATCTTCTTCGGGTCCACCTGAATACCCTCTGCTGATACAACATGACCCAGGAATGCAACCGAACTCAACCAGAACTCGCACTTCGAGAACTTCGCATACAACTGACTATCCTTCAGAGTCTGAAGAACCACTCTGAGGTGCTGCTCGTGCTCCTCCTGGCTGCGGGAGTACACCAGAATATCATCAATAAAGACTATCACGAACATGTCCAAATATGGCCTGAACACTCGGTTCATCAACTCCATGAATGCTGCTGGGGCGTTGGTCAACCCAAACGACATGACCAGGAACTCATAATGCCCGTACCGAGTGCGGAATACCGTCTTAGGGACATCGGATGCCCTAATCCTCAGCTGGTGGTAGCCAGATCTTAAGTCTATCTTTGAAAACACCTTTGCACCCTGAAGCTGGTCAAAAAAATCATCAATCCTCGGCAGTGGGTACTTGTTCTTTATCGTCACTTTGTTCAATTGCCGGTAATCAATGCACATCCTCATCGATCCATCCTTTTTCTTCACAAATAACACTGGCGCACCCAAAGGAGAAACACTAGGCCTGATGAAACCCTTCTCTAGCAAATCTTGCAACTGGTCCTTTAACTCCTTCAAATCTGGTGGGGCCATGCGATACGGCGGAATAAAAATGGGCTGCGTGCCTGGGGCCAGATCAATGCAGAAATCAATATCCCTGTCGGGCGGCATACCCGGCAGGTCTGAAGGAAAAACCTCGGGGAACTCCCGAACAATAGGAACAGAATCAATAGAAGGAACCGCTAAGCTGGAATCGCGAACATACGCCAGATAAGCTAGACACCCCTTCTCAACCATGCGTCGAGACTTCACATATGAGATAACACTACGGGTGGCATGACCTGGGGTCCCTCTCTACTCCAATCGGGGTAAGTCTGGCAAAGCCAAGGTCACAGTCTTGGCGTGACAATCAAAGATAGCATGATGCGGGGACAACCAATCCATCCCTAATATGACGTCGAAATCCACCATATCTAAGAGCAATAAATCAACACGGGTCTCAAGACCCTCAAATACTACCACACAGGAACGATGAACTCGGTCGACCACTATAGAATCTCCCACCGGAGTAGATACATAAACAGGAATACCCAAAGCATCACTAGGCATAGACAGGTAGGGTGCGAAGTAGGACGACACATATGAATACGTAGACCCAGGGTCAAATAGCACTGAAGCATCCCTATCACAGACCAGAATAGTACCTGTAATAACAGCATCTGAAGACTCAGCCTCTGGCCTGGCTGGAAGAGCATAACACCGGGGTTGGGCCCCACCTCCCTAAACCATATCTCTGGGACGATCGGCTGCTGGCTGGCCTCTACCTCTGGCGGTCCGAGCTCCACCTCTATGATCTCTACCTCCACCTTTATGGCCTCTACCCCCGCCTCTAGCTGGCTGGGCGGCCTGTGGATCACCTGATGCCTGAATCATAGGACGGGGACCCTGCTGCTGAGAGCTGTCAGAAGCTCGAGGGCAATACGTGGCAATATGCCTCGTGTCGCCACACGTATAACAAGCCCTCGACTGCTGAGAATAACGGAGTGGTGGTGCGCTGATAGGTGCTGATGGTGAACTGAAAAGTTGCTGGTCAGAAGACTGCGGCTGAGAGCCACGACCACCTGAAGTACCATGTGAGACCTGTAGGGCTGACTGAAAGGGTCTCGGAGGATGGCCTCTACCATAAGAATCCCCACCTCCAGACGAGGTACCACTGAATCTACCTGCATGACGGGGTCTCTTGTCTGACCCATGACCACCTCCCCGTGCAAGAGCCATCTCAACTCAACGGGCCGCATTGGCCGCCTCCTGAAAAGAAATCTCACTACCAGCTCCCATAGCCATCTGGAGACGGATCGGCTGAATCAATCCATCAATAAACCTCTGCACTCTCTCTCTCTCGGTGGGGAGTATAACAACAGCATAGCGTGCCAGATCAATGAACCGAGTCTCATACTGTGTGACTGTCATAGAGCCCCGCTGGAGGCGCTCGAACTGCCTGCGTAGTGCCTCCCGCTGAGTAACTGGGAGAAACTTCTCCAAAAATAACTCCGCGAACTGATCCCATGTCAATGCTGGAGACCCTGCTGGTCTAGATAGGCAATAGTCCCTCCACCAAGTCTTGGCGGATCCTGCAAGCCGAAAGGTGATGAAGTCGACCCCATTGGTCTCCACAATACCCATAGTCCTAAGGATCTTATGGCAGCTGAATAAGAAATCCTGGGGATCCTCTGATGAAGCACCGCTGAATGTGGTGGTGAAGAGCTTGGAGAATCTATCAAGCCTCCACAAAGCATATGAGGACATAGACGCTCCATCGCCGGTCTGAGTCACAATACCCGGCTGAACTGCCACCGCTGGCTGAACCACTGGAACCTGTGCCTGGGGAGCTACCTGCTCCGGAGTACGTGTAGCAGGAGTCTAAACCCCTCCTCCAGCCTGAGAAGTGGCTGGTGCTACTGGAAGCAAACCCGCTCTAGTGACACTCTCCACAAAGCCTACCAATCTTACCAGAGTGTCCTGAAGAACTGGGGTGGCTATGAACCCCTCTTGGACCTGAGCTGGGCCCACCGGAGCTGCTGGGGCTGGAGCCTCCTCATCATAATCAACATGAGGCCCCACCTCTGGGACTGCTACTCGGGGCTGAGCTTTGCCCCGGCCTCGGCCTCTGGCACGGCCTCGGCCTCTGGCCCTCGCAGGAGCTGCTGCTGGGGGCTCCGGCTGCTGCGCGGTAGAAGAGGAAGCACGTGTTCTCGCCATCTGCGAAAGAACAGAGTAGCAAGACAATCAGTATTTGAGAAACAGAATCGCACGACAGGAAAGAACAAAAGTGAAACTTTTCCTAACTCCGTAGCCTCTGGGGATAAATACAGACGTCTCCGTACCGATCCCTCAGACTCTACCGAGGTTGTCCGTGAGTTGTGAAACCTATGTAACCTAGTGCTCTGATACCAACTTGTCACGACCCGGATTTCCCACCCTCGGGAGTCGTGATGGCGCCTACTAATAGGAGCTAGGCAAGCCAATTAGTTTAACATTTCTCTCAACATCATTAACAGTATAAAGAAGAACGAGGCAATTAATATAAAAGCGGAAGTCTCGATACATAAATAACTGAAACCAAGTGCAGAAATTCAAATACACCTCTACCCAGATCTGGTGTCACTAACTCACGAACTTCTACTGAATGCTAAATACAAAGTCTGAATAAGAATACAGTACTGTCTGATCCGATACAAGGGAAATCAAACGAAAGACAGAGATAAGAGAGACTCCGGGCCATGCGGACGCCAGCAAGCTACCTCGGGAATCTCCGGACTGAAGTAAGCTCCCAACGCTCCTACTGCTAACCAAAGGCTCCTGCTCCGGTGCTATGATCTGTGCAAAAAGCACAGAAGTGTAGCATCAGCACAACCGACCCCATGTGCTGGTAAGTGCCTGGCTTAACCCCGGCGAAGTAGTGACGAGGCTAGACAGGACCTACCAAAAGAAAATAACCTGTGCAGGTATATATATACAAAGGCAACAGAAATAACAACTAAAAAGGGGAAGGGGGCATGCGCGGGGAAAATACAGGGAATATATATCAACGGATATAACGACGAAACTATCTCAATACCATAGCTCATATATAAGTGGTCGGCGCGCCACATGATCCCATTTCTTAATTCATAAGTGGACGGCATTCCACACGATCCCATTTCATAATATATAAGTGGTCGGTGTGCCACACGATCTCAATTCATAATATATATAAGTGGTCGGCGTGCCACACGATCCCATTTCATAATATATATATACATATAATCTTTCTAAAGGGGGCCCCATTAGGGGGAATTCAACAACATAACGGTTTAACCCGGCAAGGGTACAACTAACAGCCCAAATATCCCGGCAAGGGAGCAACAACAATAATAGACTACGTGTCCCGGCAAGGGAAAAGTCACATCACTTTCTCTTTTAATCACTTCTTTCTCAATTATCAAATTCTAGTTCGAGACAACGATCCAATAATATATCGCAATTCCTCCTCAACCCTTCACATTATAGGAAACTTAGCAATCAAACTAGAAAGATGTTTCACAAAGTCCGGTTCAAACACAGTTAAGACTCACGGTCATGCTAGACTCCGGTGCATAGATAACCGTCACCATGCCTATACACCGTACTCCACATTTAGCAAGTAGCAAATAACATCCTAATCCTATTCCCTCTAACCAAAGTTAGAACAAACACTTACCTCGGTCCAAGAATAGCAATCAACTCTCCAATACCATCTTTCCTCTACAATCTGACTCCGAAACAACGATATCCAAGAAGCTTTGGTGAAGAATAGCTCTAAAAATCGCTTATGGGGTGTGGGGAAGAAGAGCTCGTGTGAAATTTGGGAATAAACCCGCAATGGCTAATGTTTTGAACTTAAAAATTCGCTTGGCAAATTGCCCTTCGCGTTCGCAGGAAAGGGGCCGCGTTCGCGAAGGGTAAACTGGACACTTCATCGCGAACGCGTGAAATAGAATGCGAACGCGTAGAAGAAAATGTTGGGGGGTCCAGGGACTATTATACGCGAACGCGTGAGGGGCCACGCGAACGCATTGAGGAAGCTGGTAAAGCTACGCGTTCGCGATAATGATGATCCGAATGCGAAGGAGGGGGAATTAGAACTACGCAATCGCGTGAAGTAGGACGCGAACGCGTAAGAGGGGAGTACCAAAGCACTGCGAACGCGAGCCTGAGGCCGCGTTCGCGAAGAACAAAATGCCTGTGTAAAAATGCAGCAAAATCTGATCCTTTCCTAAGTGTAAAAACACCCCGAACCACCTCCAATTCACTCCCGAGCCCTCCGGGGCTCCTAACCAATCACACACACTAACTCAATAACATCCTACGAACTTACTCGAGCGATCAAATCGCCAAAATAACATCAAAATCATTGAATCAAGCCCCAAGATCATCATTTTCATTTCAAACTTCATAACTTCAAATTTTAGATATTTAGGTCCGAAACACGTCAAATGACATCCGATTTCGACCAAACTTTACAGAAAGCGCTTAACACATATTTAAGAGTTGTACCGGGCGTCGGAACCAAAATACGAGCCTGATACCATAGTCTTTTAATCAATTTTCATTTCCATTTTCCTTAATAATTTCACAAAAACAATTTCACAGAAAAATTCATTTCTCGGGCTCTCGACCTCGAAATTCGACTCCGGGCATATGCCCGAGTCTCATATTTTTCTACGGACCCTCCGGGATCGTCAAATCACGGGTCCGGGTCCGTTTACCAAAAATATTGACCAAAGTCAACTTTAATTATTTTAAAGCCACATTTTGAATTTTTTTACAGAATTTAACATATAAGCTTTCCGGCTACGCGCTCGGACTGTGCATGCAAATCGAGGCAAGCAAAAATGAGGTTTTCAAGGCCTCGGAAGCACGAAAAAAGAGGGAAATTTGGGTCGTCACATTATGATTCTATACTTCAACATATAAATAGAGAAAAACAAATAGGCGTAGTGAACAGGCAAGGTCAGCCATATCGACGGAAAGAAGCAAGATATGAACAAGTCAAGATGAAAAACAATCACGCAGAGGTGATACAAGTAGGCTAAAGACTTAGTAGAAAACCCATTCGAAGCATGGTAACCACAGAAACGTAACAAAAATCAAGTAGACATGCTAACACACATAACAAAACAAAGAAGATCTAAGAAATTAAGGCTTTAAGAGTGTCGAGTTGAAAAAGCATTAGGAACACAAAAATCAGTCAAGATATGCGAGGAAAAAGGTTTAAACATAAAGAAAAATAAGTTAAAACAAGTGTAGAAGAAACTCCGAGAAACCCTAATTTTTAACAAAGTAAAGCGCTTTAAAGTTGAGGATTTTTCGGAAGAAGTTTAAGAATAGTGTAAAACGTAGGAAGAAACAGACTTAAATCGTTAGAAAGAGCACAGATCTGAGAGATATAAACGAAAGTTAGGGTTTCAAAGGAAACCCAAATAGAAACAGAAGAACTTGCTATAAGCTTCACAGATCGTAACATATATGGTGTAATTTTTCCCAAAATCACACCGGAGAAGCTGTGAACAACCAAACCAGAAACCCTAGATACAAAAGGCACGGCCCAGGGCCCTTGAAGGCCTCAGAGATGATGGGCAAGGCAATGGAGGGACCATTAGAGGCTTGGGGTTGAAAGGTGGTCGCCGGAGATGACCGGAGAAGGAGGCAGTGGTTGAAGAATGAATAGGGTTAGGTTGAGAGAGAAGAGAGAGATGAGAGCATCTGAAGGCGGCGAATTTGGGAAATGGCCTAGGGTTAGGGGATTGTATGAATTAAAAAAAGTAAGAAGTGATGTGGGTCGTTGATCTGGGAGATCAATGGCCAGGATTTAATTGGGTAAATGGGCTCCGAGTTTGGGTAGGGGTTTATAGGGTCTGGGCCGGGTTAATTGGGTAGGAAATTGGGCTGGGGATTGGGTCCAATTTGGCTAAAATTGAAAGCCAAATCTGGCTATAATTAAATAGCCAATTTTCCCTATTTTAATTTATAATAAATAATAAATAGTTTTCTGAAAATAATTTTCCTAAACCAAAATGATTTAAAATACATAATTATCATCTTAAAAATATAGGGCCAATTTTACACATATAAAATATAATTATACATTAAAATGGGCTAATATTGCAATTATGCAATTTAGCTTTAAAAATACTAAATGTAATTATAAAAATACATGAAAAAAAATTGAAGAAATATTTTTATATTAATAAATGATGATTACAAAAGCCCACGAGGGGTCCTTACACAGAAACAAAGAAGCAGAGAACAACAAGTCTAAAAGCCTAATCTACTGTTAGAGGTACAGCCTCGGGAGTGACATCTGGGAGAACCACTCCCTCGGGTGCCCCATTTCGATCTTCCAAACGGCATCTTCAAGAACCTCGAAGAAGCAGAAAAAGATGAAGAGGATGTAGCCTATCAAAGAGAAAAAGCTTTCAACAAGCGGGGAAAATGTGGCTTGGTGAAAAATTTGGCGAGTTTGGGTCGTGTCAGCACTACTATTGAGAAGCCACTTCTTGAGACGTTGCACCGGTGTGGGATGCAACAGTTAGTAGATGACGCCATCTCACTCCGGAGAAAGCAAGGGGAGTGAAGAGCCACACCAGGTTAAAGTTAAGAGAGATGAGCAGCACTTCACGGTCCACATATCCTCTGATGCAGGAACAGTTTGAAGCCCCTCTCTCGTTCTTTCAGGCCAACAACAACAATAACAACAAATCATTATGATCCCACTCAGTGAGAAAAAGCTTTGAAGAATGGCCATAACATGACTGGCAAAAGCGCTGCCGTGTGATCTTACGGTCACGGGCTTTAACCATGAAAAACATAGTTTGGATGAAGATGAAGAGAAGAAAAGGGTTAGAGGTTGTTGAAGAGTAACTGGATGGAGTTTGGGTTCAAGAAACCTCCAATTTATAGAAAGGCAGTAGCGTAACAGGTGGCACAATCAATGCCTTTTGGTAGCATAACAGATGGCGTAATCAATGCATTTCAGAAAACGGATCGGCGGCGATATTATCGCTTTTTGGGAAAATAAACCAGCGATACATTGAATGCTTCTGGAAAGATGAATCGATGGGACATTCCACTTATCACAAATAGCTTACATCATAAGCATGATGTAATCATGAGAGGTTTGAGGAGATCGATTTCAAAATCGTTTCTTATCATTTTACTCTAAGAAACACAGGGACTATCTGTATGCGGTAAAAATCAGAGGGTCCGATTTTATGGTCATTATGACGCTTCGTAGGCACGTCTCCAAAGGCTTGAGATAATGGTCGAGTTTCAACCCCGAGGGGTTATCAACGTTTGACCTCGGGACAGTGCAGATCGGTAGTTATGATGGGAAAACGGGAAGTTCCCAAGGCGCATGATTAAGGCTGACCAAGTCTATTAGGCTAGTATAAGCCCGTACCGTGGCATTAAATGGTTGTACCAACCATATATCTTTGTAAAAAATGCATTTTGTACTATATTGGGATTCCCCCTCCTATATATATAGAGAGAGGGAACCCTTATATTTTAGGAGATACACAACATTGAATACAAGAACATTCTCTGCTCTCTAACTAAAACACATTCTCCCTTATTCTATTATTTTACATTTATTGCTTACATTTACTATGTTCTATTAATTGTTCTTCATTTATTGATTGTTATTGATCATAAAGAGCCTTCATCAAAGCTCCCAAAATTGTTAGTCCTTCACCGGCTGTCCATAGCTTAGTATCGAGCTCGACCTCGAGGCCCCGTATAATCTAGCTCGAGGCCCCAATTCTTAGCCACTCGGTTTGCTTAAACATACTGCTTTCACGTTCTTATCTTACTTCCTAGTCTCATAATTAGCATCTATTGCCTAACAACTAGCATAAAAACATATCACGTATTTTTAGAATCACAAAATCAAATCTAATTGTAATTACCATTTTCAAGGTAAACAGGACCGACAACACCTGTGATGAAGGAAGAATAGCTGGTGGAGGAACTACAAAAATTTCTTGGCTTACTCATTTTCCTTCCTCTCTTTTCTTTCTAATTATCACTATTTTCTTTCTCTCATCCCTCACATCCCACAACTTCATTCACTTTTTCTTTCCCTTTTTTTTAATAATGATTCGATCGAACCCTATGTAGGTTGCCTATGTATCATGTTCCATATGAATCAGACCAAGCGTGGTTCTGGAAAAGTAACAGACAAAATAAACTAAAAACAAGTTATTATTTTTTTTTGATTTTTCATTTATAACTTTTTTTTTTCAAATACAAATGGTAAGTGCGATGACAAAAGACTTGACAAACTCTTACACCACCTAAAAGACTCAAAACTACTAGACAAGACAAAAAATTAAAAGAAAACATGAAAACAGACTCAAAATATAAAAAGTCTCTTCAAACAAGCTCCCAAATGCGATGGCCCCGGGGTATTTGTCATGCTCGAGCTCTGGTACACTGATCCATACCTGAATGAGAAAAATAAGACCAAATAGAGTTAGTGACTCAGGACACTATGCAACGTCACAACACCTCCCATTGGACACATGTAAGACATGAATGGGACTATATTTTGCAAAATGACCTATGTGGCCAAGAGTGGCTAAAAGTGCAAACTCGGCAAGGATGACCTAAGACATCAAAAAAATTACTTTGCAGAAATGACTTATTTCGTAGAAATGGCCTATGTGGCCAAAAAAATGGCTAGAAGTGCAAACTCAACAAAATGAACCTTAAACAGAGAGGACACCTTGTTGTAGACTTAGAACTCTAAGACATGGGTCACTGAACCACTTTTGTGAAAATAATCCCATTTTGCAAGAACGGCCGATGTGGCCAAAAGCGGCTAGACATGCAAATTCGACCAGGATGACCCTAAAGTAAAGAGACACCTATATGTGGATTCAAGACTCTCTAGACACAATTAAACAAGCCAGTTTGCGAAAATTGGCCTATTTTGCAAAACAACCGACGTGGCCAAATGTGGCTAAACATGCAAGATTTGCTTACGACCCTCGAAGCCAAGAACCTAAGACTTACTAGGAAGACCGGACCCTATATAGGATGCCTACGTATCTCGCCCCGAAAGACGAGAATCATATATGCGTAGTTCGGAATGATTGGACATGGGGGAAAGCTTTAAAAAATGCAACAAAAGCTATATTTGTTGTCTTTTTGAAAAATGATGGAAAATGTAAAATCTTTTTGGATTTTCTTTTTTTCTCTTTTTTTTTATTTCTGGAAGATGATGGGAAAGTGCAAAATCTTTTTGGATTTTTTATTTTCATTTTCTTTTGGTCTTTTCTTAAAAAAGTTGTGAAAGAAAAATATAATTGGACCCTACTTGCTTCATTTTTACACTTCATCCATTTTTCCAAACATCAGTCCGCCAAATGACCTTTCTACCCTCAAAGATGCAACATGTATCACATAGGGATGAGTGAATGTCCTTTTGGGCCATGGGCCCACTTGACACAATTTGGACAGGCTTCCTGCGAAGGGACACGGTGTTTAGGACCGAGCCCTACTAAGTCACAATGATATGATACAAATAAAACTAACCTAAAGGCTGACCTATGTTTGGGGTTCACTAACAAGGCAATTTAGGTGAACGTATGGTCCTTGGTGGCTGCTCAAGCTTTCCACCCACTCCATACGTCCGACGGCCCCCTCCTAAAATAAGGATGACTCAACAAAAAGTTCGTGTACGCGACGCGTACTACGAGACTTGTTGCAGAAGGAAGATCCATGGTTTGCAAATGATGACAGTTATAAAGCGGTAAACACATAAGAAAAAGCGATGAACAAATAACCAACAAAACAGAAAATAAGACAACAAACTAAATAAACAAAGCAAATAAAGAAAACAAACACCTCAATCGAATATCCTAAAAGCTAACAAGATCAAGTATCAGCTCGAACCTGCAACTCCCCAGCAGAGTCGCCAAAGCTGTCACACCCCTTTTTTTAACCTCACTAACCCCTCTTAAAATAATAAAAGTGATTTTGAAGCTCAAAAGGGTTTTTAAAATTGAAAGTGACAAAAAGATTGCATTTAGAAGGATTTTCAGAGTCTTCACCTAGCATTTGGTTTCGGTATGCCAGGTCACCATTTTTTTTTAAATAATAATTTACCTTCAAAATACATTTGACTCTTAACCAGTTTGCACTAGAGATTCTAGATAAGGGGGTTCATTTGACTCACAACAAGAAAATTAAAGCAGATGAAATAGTGAGGAGAAGAACCTGTTTAAACAAGATTTCTTTAATATTGATAGAAGAATCGTCGAGTACCAAGTTTCTACTCCAAATCCGAGTGAAAAAAGTGGCAAATACACAGTAGAAACCGCCGACCTAAAGCGGCGGATGGAATCGAACTCACAATCCAACACCGAACCTCAAACGATTTCCATTTTTATAAACAAAATTTGACGGACGGAGATAGCAATGGAAGAGAGGCTAATAAAAGGAGTCAGATATGGAAATATATGTATTAAATTGAATGAATCAAAGTGAGAAAACCAATAGCCACGAAAACAGTGTAAAGGAAAAAAGAGACGTTTGGCTAGTTGCTCTATCTCTTTCATTTTTGTTCGTTGAACCAAGCAGCTGTGAAAGTGCGGCGCAATTTTTTTGTTTCTCACTACTGTTCCCTTCCCCTCTGTTTGTTACTGTGTGTGTCTTATCTTATCATTTTTTGCTTTTTGTTTTTGAGAGAATGAATAGAGATGGGTGTACGACTTTATGTGTGTAGTTGGCGGCTGTGGTGGCGTCTAGGCCTAGCGCGACTAGAGATAGGGGTTATAGAGGAGGGGCTTGGTTGTTGCTATTCTTAGGCGAAGGGGTGTACGGTCGGCTCGTTAGGGGTGAAGAAGAAGGGATTGGTTGTGAGAGGGTCGCTGATGGCTGCTGGATGTTCTTAGAGATTAGGGGTCCAAGAAGTAGGGTCCTTCTAGGGTTTTAAAATTGGGGTTTATTGTGCATGGGGAATTACTGGTGGCCCTAGGATTAGACTGGATAAGTGGCTAGGATTTAGAGGGCAGATGGGTCAGACGGGTCATAGGTCTTGGGCTATCCGAATTTGGGCCAAGTCAAGCTCAAAATAATGATCTTCTGACATAAAATAAGACAAATTTAGTCCACAATTTTTCTTCTTATCTTTTTGAAAAAATAAAATATCAATGCTATTTTTGTATTTTTTTAATTTTATGAAAGGTAGATAAACTAAAAGTAACTAGATAAAATATCAGTGCTAAATAAAATAAAATATTTTTGCAATTTTCATTTTTATGATAAAATAAAGTAAAAGAGTCAAAACTAGTTAAAATAGAGATATTAGGCCGAGGTCATTCTTAAAGAAGGCAAAAATTACATGTCTACAGACCTCGCCTGAAAGAAGGCAATCAAGAATCAATTAGGCCGAGGTCATTCTTAAGAAGCAACATTGGCGAGCCGAGTAGCTAAGGTCGAGGTCGAGCACTCAGATCGGCCAAACGGCTAGTTTAGTAATAAGATATTTTAAAGCACCTGCACTTTCAGTAGGTAAGGGATATGTCCCATATAAGTAGGAAGAGAGAGAGAGAGAGAAAGAGAGGGATATGTAATATTCTATATGATATGCTCTCTCTAAAAAAGTTAATTCTCAAGTAACTACAAATATTATCTTTACACAAGATTCGGTTTGTTGTTTGTCCCATACTTTTGCACATCAGATCCGATAAAGTTTTCTATATTCCCACATTTGGCTACCTTACATCACTGTCAGAGGGAGAATCATCCACTTCATTGAATATTTGGGTGAATCGCTCCCTCTATTTACATTTATTGCCATTTATCATATTCATTGCTTGCCACTATCCCCTCATTCATTCATAGCAATATCATTAAACATCCCCTTGATATTTAATAGACTTGAATGTGGTTTTATATTATTGTTATCCCCCAATCTTAGATCTAGGACTTATTATATTTTACTAGAATTTATCCGTTATCATTTTATTTAATTAGTTTAACTAAAAGGCTTAACACTTTTTGGTCAAACAATTCCCAGCCTCAGGATCGTGATGGCACCTAACATACACTTAGTAGGCAAGCCGACTTTAACAAAGTATTTAACCAATTTATAACAATTAATATAAAGTAATTATAACGACCCGACCGGTCGTTCTGAGCTCTAACGCGTCGTTCAGCAATTTGAGTCCATGAGCACCTTCACTTCAGGTATTATGACTTGTACGCGTGGTTGGAATTGAATTCCGGGAAGTTCGGAGTTGATTTGGAAAAAGAATTCCCATTTCAAAAGCTTTAAGTTGGAAGAATTGACTAAGATTGGATTTTTGAGTAAACAACCTCGGAATCGAGATTTGAAGGTTCCAACAGGTTCGTATGATGATTTCAGACTTGGGCGTATGTCCGGATCGGAGTTTTGAAGACCCGGGAACGTTTCGGCACCTATTATGGAAGTTGGCATTTTTTAAGGAATTTTATAAGTTTGGGTTGAAGTACATATCAGAGTTATCGATGTCCGTTTGGGATTCTGAGTCTGGGAATATCTTCGTATGGTAATTCTGGTGTTAGGAGCACGATCGTAAGTGAATTCGGAGGTGCGTGAGTAATTTTGGAGTCATTTGGCTAAAGTTAGAAATTTGAAGGTTTTGAGGAGTTTGATAGGAAGTGAACTTTTTGATATCAGGGTCGGGACCGATTCCGGAAGTTAGAGTAGGTCCGTAATGTCGAATATGACTTGTGTGCAAAATTTGAGGTCAATCGGACGTGATTCGATAGGTTTCGGCATCGAATATAGAAGTTTGAAATTCTAAAGTTCATTAAGCTTGGGTTGGAGTGCGATTCATGGTTTTAGCGTTGTTTGATGTGATTTGAGGCCTCGAGCAGGTCCGTGTTATGTTATGGGACTTGTTGGTATGTTTGGACGGGGCCCCGGGGGCCTCAAGTATGTTTCGGGGTGGTTTCGGATCATTTCGAGTTGTTTTGCAATGACTGATGCTGGTGTCTGGTGTTGTTCTTCGCGTTCATGAGGATCCTCTCGCATTCGCAAAGAAGGATTTGGCATCTGGGATTTCTTTCTCCGCGTTCGCGAAGAGAGTCTCGCGTTCCCGAAGAGAAGATTTCTGTTGCGCATGTCTTACTTCAGAGGCTCATATCTCACAATCCACAAGGGAATTT
>NC_031989.1:12274330-12275203 GCF_001879085.1 Nicotiana attenuata
CTCGGTTTGGATTCGAGACCTTGAGCGGCTCATCCATTTTCTTCCCAACCAGGGTTTATATGCTGTCTTGAGGCGATTCTCGATTCGAGATTCCTCCGTGCTGGTTTCCGGCTGGAGCCCTTATCAGGGATGTAGGAGATCTCTTACGAAGATTCTCCCCAAAAGAGAGGGGGGCTGGCTTCTTCTTCTTGTTTGCACCATCCGATAGATGAGAGACAGAGGAACTGGATCTCGATTCGAGATCTTCGAGTTCCATCGGCCTGATATGCCGCTTTGGCTTGTTTATGCGAGGCTGCTTCTTCTTGTTTGCACCACCCGATAGATGAGAGACAGAGGAACTGGATCTCGATTCGAGATCTTCGAGTTCCATCGGCCTGATATGCCGCTTTGGCTTGTTTAAGCTGGGTTGTTCTTCCTTTTCCAGCGTTTCTTTCCTTTTGGTCCATGGAAGAACTACGCGATTTTGCTATGAAATCCCCACAGACGGCGCCAAATTGTTTGCTCAAAAGTTATCATGTGCTTTATGAGTGCAAAACAATACAAATAAGTTACGGGAAAATCATAGCAAATCGTAATAATCCATCGGACCAAGCGAAGAACATGAAAATAAGTACTCAAGGTTAGGGGAAGAAATCTTAACAGCTTTTATTGATAGTATTGGTTTGGTCTGCCTTTCCATGAATGGTTAAGAGCCTTACAATGGTGTTTTCTCTTCCCATAAGATGGGTATATTTTCTCTTCTCTCTCTCTCTCTTTTGTGAATAGTGATGAAGAAGCACGCCCCCTTTCTAGGGCTTCCACTCTTAGTAGTTATAGATGTGAGCTTCGTGAGCTGGCAATAAATGGCCGTGGCCACGCTGAGGTTCCGTCCCC
>NC_031989.1:12279311-12283120 GCF_001879085.1 Nicotiana attenuata
TGGCAGAGTATTAAGAAGCCAAAGTACCTTGTATCTCATCATTAAATTAACTCCCATTCTAGATAGCTGATCAAGGACGCCCTGAAAATCATTTATGTGATCAAGGATAGGGCTGCCTTCCTTGTATTTAAAGGTCATCAATTGCTTTAGCAGAAATAATTGTTGTTCCCGGTTTTTGAAGCATAAAGAGTCTCTAGCTTTTCCCACAATGATCTCGCATGTATCTCGTTCACAATATGGTTGCGAACGTTATCTTCAACCCATTGCTGTATATATCCACATACTTGTTGGTGCTCGAAATCCCAATCTTCATCGGATATACTCTCGGGTTTATGAGCTGAAAAAACGGGTAGATGCATCTTCTTCACGAACAACAAGTCTTTCATCTTGCTTCTCCAAACATTATAATTTCTCCCATTTAAACATACCATCTTGCTCATATTCGCCTCCATTCCGTAACAACCCGGACAAATAACCAAGGCTCTGATACCACTGTTATGTTGAGGAAGAGGCAAACCCGAAAATAAAGAAGATAAAGAACACCAAATTTTAACGTGGAAAATCCTTCAAATCGAAGGTAAAAACCACGGGATCACAAAGATCCAAAAAGCTCCACTATAACAATAAGAGGGTTACAAAAGTTCTCCAAATTGGCTACACAACAAGGGCCAAACACGGAGCAACAATAGCAACAAGAGCAACAACTAATCAATTGAAGAAAGAGTATAATCCACAAAAACGAAGCTGCTGTTTGAGGCTCGAAATCAGATGCTACGAGCCTTCAAATCCAATCTCCACCATTCAAATCCAAAATCAAGATGTTACGAATACTCAATCAAAATTTCAGCCCGATCCAATGGTTAGCGAATCGGAAAACGTGATTTGAAGTTGGCTGGTCGGAATAAAAATCTGCAGCAAAACAAATACTTTTCTTCTCTCTTCTCTCTTGATGAAAGCTCTCTCTAAACCACTCTTATGTGCTTAAGTCTTTCAAAGACTTGTATCAATGAGCATATAATAATTCTCCAAGGTTGTCCTATTTATAGATCATGAGTGGTGCTTTCTCTTAAAGCCAAAACCCACTCAAAATAGGAATAAACCGAATCCAATTCCAAATAGGAATGAAAACCAAAAGAGAATAGGATTAGGCCATTAGACCTTTGGTTGGACAGTATGAGCATGAGCCCAACAGGTTCGTGGTGCTGAGATATATATTTCAACTAGTGACATTATCTGAAGTTCACTAAATTGTTATAGTATGCTTTAAGAAAGTAGAGGAAATACATGGTGCAATCAACTATCACCACCTATGACCACTCAAAGATAAACTTCTCCGGTGAGTTGCTTCTTCCTAAAGCCATCAGCGTTTTCCTGCTGAAGGAATTCTTTAAATGCTTCTATCTATGGCAGGAACGGACTTATATCAAAATATGTCAAATACTAGTTTGAAGCACATGAAATGTTCTGCAACGCAAAAGTATTGCTCCAAAGAGGATGAGGTATGCTTTAACTTACTAACCTTTAGTATTGGTCTTCTTGTAACAATGAGCAGCATCAGCATAAGCATTAGCCGCCTCATGTTTGCTATCCAACTGTGAACATAG
Organism: Nicotiana attenuata; assembly: GCF_001879085.1. Lineage (NCBI taxonomy): Eukaryota > Viridiplantae > Streptophyta > Magnoliopsida > Solanales > Solanaceae > Nicotiana > Nicotiana attenuata. The sequence goes on from NC_031989.1 coordinate 12,280,916, forward strand.
AGTAAAACTAATTTCAAGAAATTAGAATTGTATAGGAAAAGCTAGAGAAAAGCATCAGATAGAGACATATTACAACAGGACAATCTAACACTACCTACAGATGACAATTAGCCAATTTGACATATACCGCTCCAGCTTGATCCACTGAATAAGCATCCGCAGATTATATGCAGTTTCTCAGCATATATGACATGGCGATCTAACTTACAAAACCGTAAGCCTTTTCCAATTAGATCCTCAAGAACTCAAAGAATCCTCGACCTCATCATGTTTAGAGACTAATGTAATTTTTCTAAAATTACAACTGAATGTCAATCTTATAAACTGAGCAATTCAACCAGGAATAGAATACTTTATCTCAAATTTACATTACTTTCCATCTTTTGTCTCGAGTAACATAAGCATTTTCAATGTCATACACAAATCACAGAGACGATTGGAGAAACATCAAAATCTTGTTGTGCATGTGACATTGGGCTAAAATAGTCCAAAGATACTCTTTAACATTCCGCTTTGGGCCAAGCCCGCACGGTTTTTCCCGAAAGGCTACACACGATTAAGAGTATTAAACACCTTATAAGTAGAATTTTTTTTTTTCTACTTTCCATGTGGGACTTTGTTCACACACCCAACACATAGATTATAAGCAAGAGTTGATCCATTCAAATATAAGAGCAGGTCCATAACATGGTAAAAGCGGCTGAGTAAATAACTCTCCTTAAATGAACATTAGAACATTAGAAGAACATTAGAAGAATTATGACCTTTCCACCTACTTTACACACAAAATTTTACAGAAAATTAGACATTTTCAAAACGAATGTATCAGATAATTACTTTAACCAAACAATAATCGGCATAAAAGAAACATTTGTTCAGATAACAATGAACTCGCAAAACAGAATCACGTGTCGATATATATAAGAGGAAGACTTTTATATCAAAAATGATAATTAGCATAGAGTGTAGATAAGAAACTAACAAGATTTGGCGAGTTTGAAGAAATTGGCAGCTTTATCAAAAAAATCAGCAGCGTCTTCAAATTTGGAGCCGAAGAGACCCCAGCCGCTGAGCTTCTTCTCAAATTCCTCTCCTCTGGTAATGTGATCCCCCATTCTGGGACAAGGGATGACGATGATCGTTGAATCAAGTGAAAATTATAAGACGAGAAACTGTGATGGAAAAGATGAGTTTTGTATTGGTCAGAATCTGACCACACGACCACAGCGGCAATGATCCCGTCCCGACCACCCTACAGTAGTAATCAACGAACTCGACTTCATCTAATCGTTGATATTTACGACATAAGCGTCGAGGTCGTATGATGAGCACGAGCAGCTCTTGGCTATAAATAGAGGGCAGAAGAACCCCTTAGGGGGCTGGGCTCTCCATGATCCACGAACAGTGGAAATAATGGGAGAACTCCATGAAAGAGAGACTGAGCCTATACAAAGAGAGAGAGATTCCACCTTCAACCTGGAAGGAAGAAATAATTTGATTGTAATCTCCTGAACCTCTTTAAGGAGAGGCAGGCCAAATTTCTATAATCAATAAAACCTCCCAAGTGTCATTTCGATTGATCTTCTATCTTTATGATTCTGTTCTTTGATCCAGTATTAATTATGGTTGACTATGATTTACCCATTCATCTATGTTGATTGATTTGCTTGAAAAGTGTTAAACAACTTTTGAGTCAAACAATTTGGCGCCGTCTGTGGGGATTTCCTAGTGAAAATACTTAGTTCTTCCTGGATCGAAGAAAAAGAAACACCAAGAAGAAAATTCGACTCAAACCAGAGTCAATGGAGGCGCATCAAACAAAAAAAGAAGAATCGAATGCGCCAACGTGAGCTAGAAATCTTCCGCCCTGTTGACCTCGAACAGCCCGAGCGAGGAAAGAAGTGATGCAAAGCGTCCCCCCTTCTCCTCCTGATCGCCGGGCAGAAGAATGCAGCACCCCCCCATCCACCATACTGTGTCAGGCCGGAAACCAGCGCGGAGGTGTTCCAAACGAGGAATCGAAAATCACCTCGAAGCAACCTGAATGCCACGGTCAGGCGAACAACCATAGCACGGGTACAACATACGACCACAGGCCAAAACGAAGCCGACACTTAACGCCCGAGGCGTTGAACCATCGATGTAAACAACGGGACTCAGGCTAAGTGCCTTTGCCATCAAAGTTTGACAGTTCGACCTCGCTTG
>NC_031989.1:12283318-12300543 GCF_001879085.1 Nicotiana attenuata
AAGTGCCTTCGCCATCAAAATTTGACAGTTCGACCTCTCTACGAACTGGGACTCAGGCTAAGTGCCTTCGCCATCAAAATTTGACAGTTCGACCTCGCTCGAACTTGGACTCAGGCTAAGTGCCTTCGCCATCAAAATTTTGAATATTCCCTCTGAAGTCATCACATGAGTTTTATTCTTCCGTATTATTGAGTTGGTTGATCATGTCGTGCTGCATTATCACCTATTTATTCCTTGTTGCTATTTGTTGTTTTTACTTTCCATTGGTAACGTTATATTGTTATTCTTTCCATGTTTAACTTTACGTTGATTTGTTAGCTTTATACAATCCATGTTATTATGTACAATTCGACCTCGCTCGAACTGGGACTCAGGCTAAGTGCCTTCGCCATCAAAGCTTGACAGTTCGACCTCGCTCGAACTGGGACTCAGGCTAAGTGCCTTCGCCATCAAAGCTTGACAGTTCGTCCTCGCTCGAACTGGGACTCGGGCTAAGTGCCTTTGCCATCAAAATTCGACAGTTCGACCTCGCTCGAACCGAGACGAGCTTTCCTCTCAAAAGGTTCATAATGAAACCCACGACCAGAAACTTTCATCACATAAGGGGAATCAGGGACTCATTTGACGAAGCCCCCACCACGCGACTGGATTGTAAGCCACCAGAAAACTGAAATGTAAAGCAAGAAGCGAAGAATTCTTTATTCACGAAGTCAGAAATTCGGGCTATTGCCGCTTACATCTGGTCCAGGCCAGCCAACTAAATAAAAAGACAACAAACAACGAAACACAATTTTCTCTCACTCGGCGCCAACACCGTCGTTATCATCATCACCATTGGCGTCCCCATCAGCTTCGGGTGTCGCCACATCATATCCACAGTTGGCTCGAGCCTCACGATCCTTCTAACACGCCTCCTCGAAAGCTGCCTCAGTCATGGTCCCTGCCTCCCATAAGTTCTTGAAAATATCACGTTGAGCTTCAGCATAGACCCAGAGTTCATGAGCTTGGCGGGGAACAGCGACACGGGATGATCCAGCCTGGGCCCTCAATCGCTGATTCTCCTCCTCCAAAGCCGCAACCCGATCTGACAAGACTAAGGCCTCCTGGTCAACCGCGCCAATCCACTCCTCGAGCCTCGCCTCCCTAAGGGCTGCAGTAGCTCTCTCCGACTCTCGCTCGGACTCATGTACACGAATTGCCGCCTCTAAGGACGCTGCCCTCGTCGAAGCATCCAACGATGCCCTCTCCATGCGCTTCAAATCGGCAACATTGCCTTCCAGCGCAGTCAACTTCCCGCTCCACTCGGCGTTCATCTCCGCTGCTCTGGCCTGGCTCTGCTCAATTTCCAACTGCATTGCTCGTAACTTGCCCTGTATGTGCTCGCATTCCGCAGCGACCCCTTTGCCCACCTCGAGCTCCTCGTCCTTGAGGCGGATTTGCTCTTCGAGCTCGCTCTTGCTGCGAAGCGCCTGCATTAGCTCCTGGTCCCTCTTCTCCAACTCCTCGCCCAAAGACCGGTTGCGGGGATCAGTCCTTAACCGTTCGTACAACTCACGACACCCATCGCGATAGCGATGGTATTTTTCCAGCATCTGCAAGAAGATCCTCGATCGGACATTGGCTCTGCGAATTTTCTCTACCTCCAACATGTACGTCTGCAAAACAGGAAAGCAGTTAAACTAATGCTCATTCTGCAACAAAGGAGAAACAAATCGAAGTCAGTTATAACATACCCGTAAGCCCATTACAGCTACTTGGTCCATCACTTCGACATCCGAAACATTCCTCAGGGACTCGTTCTCGGCCTCCGAACACAACAAGCTGAATTGTGGTACCAAGTTGCCTCCTTGCATCAACAGGTTCACGTCGGAGAGGATCTCAACGAGACGGGCCGACCCCTCCGCATTAACCACCGAGCGAGTAATGCCTTCCTCAAACATCCGAATATCATCAGGGTCCAAGTTAGACTCAGACTCGTACTCGTCGATCACTACACTCTTTCCCCCCTCTGCTGCCGACGGTGTGGCACGACCTGCCGAGGACGGTAACGGCGCACTCGAGGTCACGACGGCAGCATCAGGGGTCCGATTCTACTCTACAGCGAGATGTCCTACGTTATCGGCAGCGAGAACTCCTGATTGGGTCGCTACACCAGCAGAATTTTCCTGGCTCTGACTGGTGGAAATAGCCCCGACCATCTGCTCCCCCTCAGCGGTAAACGTCGCAACAACACCTTCCTCTGGGTTTGCTGGGGGTGAATCCAAGTTGATCACTGCCGGAGGGACCATCTCAAACCATACCCTCCGCCTCTTCGATGGCCCTTCTTCCTTCACGGCTGATGGCGAGTCGTTCTGAGGACGGACGGTACCAGACCGACCCTCCTCTGGAGATATAGTCTGGGTCGGAGCGGCCAAAGCCACAGATTCTACCGATGCCTCCCTCGACGGACGGGCTGCAGGTACTGCACTGATACGAGTGGACGCGGACGGCCGACGGAAAGCTAACTGAGGAGCCCTGACTCTGCGAACCCTCCCTGGCCATGGCAAACAATACTCTAAAGGTAAGATCGAAACGAAAGAGAACGGGTAAAAAATAAGGGCGCTATCTCACCTGTAAGGGGCCTACGTCCGAATCTCATATGAAACGTCGACCATGTGCGAACTCCCGTTGTATGGGGAAGAATGGCCTCGACCCATTCTCGATCCCCTCCAGTGGAGGCGGGGGTAACTTCTCGGCTGCAAAGCATCGAAATAGATCAATATTTACAGCATGAGATATAAAGAAAGCGAGGCCAAAGTGGGTACTCCACTAGTCAAGGACGAAGACTTACGAGCAAAATTCCACACTTCTGGAAACCCAGTTGGATCACCTACAAGGTGCTCGGTCCGCACGTAGAAAAAGTTATCAAAGAAATGACGATTGGTCCTGTCGTCCATCTTGACCACTAAACCTTTCGACCCTCGAGGACGCGCGTGGATCATAGTGCTGCGAATCTTTTGGGAGCGAACAGGCTGAGCACGTGTCTCAGAGTGACCTCCCGACCGGCTAGCTCCGCATACTTGATAAACATGAGGAACAGCTTGTACAGGTAAGGAGAGAGTTGGGCAGGAAACACCTCATAATAGCGGCATAAATCGACCACCAACATTGGAAGCGGAAGTGTGTACCCCACTAGGAAGGGGTAAGCATAGAACGAGCAGAACCCGGGACGGTCGATCTGGACCCTATCTTCTCTCTTTGCCGGCACCATCTTGACATAATCAGGAATACCCCATCGTGCCCTTAAATCCGCTATTCTGATCTCCCCTATAAGGGGAGGAATATTTACCTCCTCCGCACCACCATCAGCGCTGAAATCCACCACAGCCTTCCCCGAGCGGGATAAAATTTCCTCTACTGAAGGAACATCTTCGCACTCCATCGGGTCTACGTCTCCGTCTGCCGGAGCAGGGTCCCCGGCCGTCGGAGAGATAGCCGAAATATTATCGTAAGAAGAAGTTCCTGTCATCTTTAACTCACAAAAAGAGGAGGGAGGAACTTTGAGGAAGAAGCGAGAAAGCCCAAGATTGCCGCGAGCAAAGGAGTCAAGAAGAGCTCAAACTAATAGAAAGGGAGATATTCTGGGAATTCTCTCGAAGATGAGCGATAAAGTGTGAGAAACGAGTGACAAACCCCTCCAATTTATAAGACACAAATTCTCCAGGGCACAAAAACCAACGGTCGCCGCCAGAACCTGGCCGGGCATAAAATGATTCAGCTCCTTGGGAACATGCGCCAATGTGACCGCTTGTACAAAGCTACGTTTCATTTATCAACCGGCTCTTCGGTTTCGAAACCGTCGTGACGGCATAAGAATATTAGAAAGATGCCTCCGGGCAGTTTCGAAATTCATAACGCGACCAAAGAAAAACACGCGGATCTGACTCCCTCCATGATTACGTCACAAACATTATCCGTTCGCCGAGGTCGGTAAGATACAACCCCGACGAACGGAGGGACTAACTGTATTGGTCAGAATCTGACCACGCGACCATAGCAGCAATGATCCCGTCCCGACCGCCCTGCAGCAGTAATCAACGAACTCGACTTTACCTAATCGATGTTATTTATGACATGAGCGTCGAGGTCAAGGCCTCCCCATGAGGGAAGGTCACCTCCCCGACCCGGCCCGAACAAAATATGATAAGCATGAGAAGTTTTGAGCTATAAATAGAGGGCAGAAGAACCCCTTAAAGGGGGAGGGAATTCGGAAAAACAGGGGAGAACTCCATGAAAGAGAGAGAGAGAGAGAGAGAGATTCCACCTCCAAGGAGGTAGAAAGAATTTGATTGTAATCTCCTAAACCTCTTCAAGGAGAGGCAGGCCGAATTTCTATAATCAATAAAACCTCTCAGGTGTCATTTCAATTGATTTTTCTATCTTTATGATTATATTCTTTGATCCAATATTAATTAAGATTGACTACGATTTACCCCTTCATCTATATTGATTGATTTGCTTAATAAGTATTAAACAACTTTTGAGTCAAACAGTAAATAGTTTACATTTGATCTCCGTTATACTATTCAAATAAAAATACCTAGGGTTATTAAACTCATCACACAAAAATAAATTGTTATGCATGCACTTGATGAAGCTCTTTTGAAGTTTGGTCATAGTATTTGAATCAAAATTTGCAGAAAAATTGCGGAATAAGGCATCCCCGTAATCTCTAGAGTTAATACAATTGAATCTAATCGCCAATCCACAATGTAGTTTTCCCTCTTAAGATGCCCACAAGAAAGATATTTTCCAATGAATGTAAATCTAAATGTCTCGCGCGATATGATATTAGAATTTAGAATTGGAGAACGTTGTGGATGGTTCTCCTTCGTAACCTAGGCGATTTACGAGGATCTTGCTCCTCTTGATATGTTAAACAAAAAAGGGTCATATATACCCTTATACTAGTGAGAATAAATATATCTACCCTCCCTTTTAATTTTTGAATATTTAAATTAATTTTGTACCTATATATGCTAAATAATAACCTAATCTATATCTATATTATTATAAAAGTATGAATACAATATCAAGTGACCAAAATTGTCACGCTCCAAATCTAGGGAGGTGTGGCCGGCACTCGGTGCCATATTTGGCCCGAGCGTACCACTCTGTAACTGTGAACTCTAGGGGGTAACCCTCAACTTAGGCCGACGAGGCCTACCTGCAAGCTGACAATGCCAATCAAGGTCGACGAGGACAGCATGAATGTCTACAACCAGCAATACCAAACTAACAAGTACACAGGAATGGCAAGGCCACAATACTGATATATAAAATATACAGGACTCATCTACAAGCCTCTAGAGATAACTGAACTGTATCATAGTCGGGACAGGACCTCGACCTACCCATCAAGCCTGTATATATAAAATGGACTCCAAGGTCTAGACCAGGTAACTCCGAAGAAGTGGAGCTTACCAACCAAGCTGATGTTTGACTCTATATACTGGGAAGGTCTATCCAGCTGTGTATCAGGACCTGCAGGCATGAAATGCAGCATCCCTGACAAAAGGGACGTCAATACGAAATAATGTATCGAGTATGCAAGGCAACAGAATAACTAAAAGTTGAAACTGAACTAATAATACAATAACTGAAAGTAACTGTGAGTCAAAGATAATTTGAAGATATGCTTACCTACCGATATTGACTCAACTCTCTCAATATAGTAAGTAAAATAGTTGTTCGGCCCTATAAGGCTCGGTACGTATAACTGCTCTACCGTAGTAGGCTCACTCATAGGTGCTCGACTATACTAGGCTCTGTATCTCTGCCATTCTGGGCTCTCTCATAGGCGCGCAGCCACAGTAGGCTCACTATGTAACTTACCATCTAATATGAGGTTGCCTAATAGGGGCGTGCCCACCGATTATAGCTCGATGGTGGTGAAAATACTGTAATACTGCCCAATAGGGGTGTGCCCACCGATTATAGCTCGATGGTAGTGAAAATACTATAATACTATATATACTGCTCTGCTCTCTTGACTAGAAGAAGACAATACTTAACTGAATATAATATCTCGATAAGGGAGAATACTGTAATTTATGAGACTAGGATAATGCACATAAATTCAAGAATACTAACTCCTCATTATGTCGTGTTATCAAACACATGTAGTTACGAGATCATACCAAAATGAAGGAAGGGTTTAACCTTAACATACCTTACCACAATCTGTCCAATAACCACGTTGAACTCGTCTCATTTCACCATAATCTACAACAACGATAACAATACTATCATCAAATTACGGAAGGTACAACTATCACACAACGAACGACAAGCTTATTTTATATTAAAATGTGCAGCATCTCCCCTATAATCTTTACTTCCTCCCAATTCGAGACAACACCAACAACACAAAGAGCACAATAATAACACATCTATACATTATTTTCCAACCTTATATCCATAAAAAAATAGCACAAAACAGCCCAATGCACCCAATATCTTCATACGCAAAGCGACCACCATAGTAGTGTCAAACAATCCGAAAATGTTATTACGAACGACCAGCCAACCATCTCGCCTTTATGTGGTGTTTCTCCACACCCTTTCTCCTCCAAAACTCCATAAAGCAGTAGCAAAACACACAATCCAACAACAACACAAAACAACCCACAAAACAGTCCACTACAAGTTGAATAACTCGAACTCACGGCTTTCGATCACCGTCCCGTGAGTTCTTACAATAATAGAACGAATTTCTATCATTTTCCAGAAGAAAAAATGGATGAAGGATAGCATAATACTTACCTTATTTGGTAAATATCTCAGCTCCTATCTTGGTTCTTCAACCGTTAGGTTTTTCCTCCAACTAGAACTTGAAAAGAAGAGAAAATCAATTAGGGTTTGTGTTGAATTTTTGGGAGAATTTTGCAGGGGCTTATATCTAGTTTTTAAGATCTATAATTAGTGTTAAATATGAAGGAAATAAGACCTTAAAAGGGATCTTTGGACGACCCGAAATAGCCCTTTTTGGACATATTTAGTCCTCTCATTTAAGCAAGTAGGTGACAAACCTACTTGTCACCTATGCAGTCTGCGCAGTCTCTCCAAAACACATATATCTCTCTACTTTGATATCGTATTCACAAAATATTTAATGCATTAGAAATTAGACTCATAGATCTTCAATTTGATGAGTGGATAATCCAGTAACTCTAAGTACACTGGGATAAAAGCTCAGCTACATTGGACCTAATTTTCTGCATATTTATGAATGTAACTTGTGATGATCTTTGCCAATTTTTGTTCCATAACTCGCTTGACTTCAAAACATAACACACGAATATCATAAGACTAAAATAACTCATAACCTAACCTCCTTATAATGTTGGGCACCCTATTCTCACTCCAAATTATATTTTATAACATTTCCAACTTGTCTACTTTCAACGAAATTTATTTTCTTCAATTCGTTTAGCTTCTAAGCCTTTCAACCCTCTGAGTACTTGCAGTTCATGAGCTTAAGTATTTGTAACGTCCAAGTTAACATGATTAACTTAATTTATGTACTTTCAAAGATGATCTCATTTCTGAGCTTACATCAATTGACTTGCGACGTACTTTTACGTACGAAAACATGGGGCATAACATCATTCCCCCCTTTGGAAAATTCATCCTCTAATGCTTACTGATGTGCTTATCAGTCTCATAACCTATAGCTCTTACGAATACTTTAGTACTGTCCTTGCTATCTAGGCAACTATTTCGTGAATAAATCCAAAGGCCAGGGCATTCCCCCCTTTAGGCCTCTTTCTCACACCACGACCTTTGTGTCGGAATTCTTCTAATCTCGTAACTATTGTGACCTTTTGTCATGCAGCCTGTATAACTATGTTCTTTTATGTGCGCCTATGCGACTCTTCTCCTTTTTTTTCTCCATTATTTAGCCAATCTCTAGGCCTCATTTAGTGAACATATACAGAACTATGACAAGCTATCCCTTTGGGCATCTATAGGTGTACTGAAGTTCTTTGCTTGGTACTTTGTCGAACTTATGACTATTGCTGTATTTTTGTCTCATACCCTCGGTTATCTATCCTTATGGCGTTACTGCATCTAGGTAGGTCATACCATACCATAACACTTACATCGATTTATAATTACTGAGGTTTGCTACCCAATTCTAGGTTACTCTCTCGCTGCTTACCTTATATGTATAAATCTAAGTCCTTTAATGCTTCCTCATTACTGTTCATCTTAAGAATGACAGCCTAATCTCATCTCATCATTTAGAACTTCCACCCATCTATTGTTGATTCACCTTAATGTTAATCTATAGTCTACCACTGATAACTTGAAAACTCTTACGTAATACATTGTCACTAGGGCTCATGTCTCATTAGAGAACATCTGAAGCTATTTGCCTGATCCACCTAGGGGCGATATTATACTTCAATAACCGTATTTCATAGCATCTCAACGTGATTCATCTTATGGTGGGTATTCTAATCCCATGCAGTTCATGAAATCCCTTCTCTTTGGATCAATACTTAATCGAAGACCTAAATTTCATCCTTTTATATTTATCACAATTACCCCTTATTCTACTACCAGGGCAACATTCCATCTCTTCTAAATGCTCATATCCTTAAACTCCTCTGAGTTCATTCAGGCTATACAGAGCTTTCTATAACTTACGGAAACCATTGTCTCTCTTGTTTTGATGGACTTAATCCTGAGGCCTTACCTATTCTTGTCACCTTCCTACTCACCGTTTCTTGTCCTTACTCATGCCTACCTAAAACCTTGTTGCTCTACCATACTTGAGCTTGTGACCTACGCATATCTATTTATACTAGTCGCAACCTTCCTTTAACTTGCTAGAACCATAGATTTTCTTATGTTATTCTGGAACCTCAAGCGAGACATCACGCCGTCCCTGACTCTTCTTTACTCTCTTAACTAGACCTCTTGGTACCTGGAAACCATATGGTGGAAGATATGCTACTGATGACACCATTATCATTTTTTGATACTGAATCACAGCGCTTGTAGCCATCTATCTGAAGTATGAACTATTCACAACCTTCTGCACTTGAGCATCTCGTACCTTATTCACCTTTAACTTACTTACCTATAAATCTCACATTGTATATTCTGTCTCTTTCATAACCTGCCTTCCACATAGGTAGAATTCACATCTACAACTTGAATCTCTACTATAAACTTGCACCTCTAGTGCATACACAATTCGGCGAGAGCTTCATACTGATTTCTTATGAGGTTGGTACTCTTCTAACTGGCATTGTCATAGAGTCATTATAGAATATGGATGCTTTACTACCTCTCTTGTACCTCTGATATTAAGAGTGATTCTGCAATGTTCTCAATCACGATTTCTATAATTATCTGGGTCTAAAAAGCAGACTCCTGATTTACTTAGATGATATAACTCTTTAGTTTCCTCTTCTCTCTCAGCCTTTATGTAGGCTTGAGCTATCTTCCGCTGTGGCTCAAGGTATTAGTTATTACTTTAGCCTTTCATGGACGCTATGGAATATTCACCCTACAATAAACTTGCCCCTTTAGTGCATACACAATCTGGCGGGAGCTTCATACTGATTTCTTATGAGGCTGGTACTCTTCTAACTAGCTTTATCGTAGAGGCCGTTATAGAATATGACTGCTTTACTATCTCTCTTGTACCTTTGATATTAAAAGTGATTCTGCAATGTTCTCAATTATGATTTTTTTAATTTTCTGGGTCTATTAGTCAGACTCCTGATTTACTTAGATAGTGTAACTCTTTAGTTTCCTCTTCTCTCTCAGCCTTTATGTAGGCTTAAGCTATGGACGCTATAGAACATTCATGATATAATCTTCTAACATTTCAAGCTTGTCTGTGACGTGGACTCAATTCTTTCTTTTAACTTATACTGGAGTCTTCTACGGCTGTATGTATGTCAACATATATACTGTATGGATAATACACTAAAAATTTAAGTGTGTTCATAATGTAACTAATTTTGGGTCATTGACCGAATAATTCCTTTCGTTCCTTTGCATCTTTCTTTAAACGTAAGCAATTATTTTTCCTGGTCTTTCTGCCACTTGTTTCATGAATACTTGGCTTATCCTAGTTCCTATGCATGCTGGAATTGTTTTGCAACTCATATGATCTCGAATATTACTTTCGATTTTACATCTCGTTAATTAGCCACGATAGGTGCCACTTCCTTATGGAGTGCATAGAATGTTCTAGTGAGAATGTTGTTACAAGACCATTTATTCTTCAAGTTACTATTCTTAGGTTGAAGCCTTCTTCCTTATTTTCTCAGCAAGTCTTTCATTGTAATACTTAGGGAAGACCCTATGACTCTCGTACAGCAGCGAGCTTATTACATTGTATACCCCATAGAATTTTTTATGTTCGTACTCGCCCATAATTATCCTTAGTTACTTACCTCGCGCCTTTGTGCACATAGGGTTACTTCTGAACTAAAAATTTTGACTGTCTCCCCAGTGGCATTCTCTTTTATTTCCGTAACACTTACATGGTACCTTCAAATACCCCAACTCCTATCTGAATATTTCTCAAGGATTATGATGTCATGTTTGCGGGACTAAATTCACTATGTTGGGGTATACTACATTTATCTTGCACGGTCTGCTGATTTGTCTGTATCCGCTTGTAGCCATAACTAGGCTCTTCCTAAATCAACTACTAACTACTCGTTGGTCCATTCTCATATCTATATTTCGCGTAATCTCTCTTGGGTTGTTTCCTTTGTCTTAACTTACCTCTCGCACTGGCTCCTTATGTATCAAGTCATTCACACTTATTTATCACTAAAATCCTGTGCATGAACCCTTACTACCCCTCCTCGGTGTCGTGCTTGCATAATGTTCTGGAGTCGTAACATATCTGTAGGATCTGGATAAATGCTATCTTATTCCTTTTGCCTTTTTACCGCATTCTTCCTTTACTATTCTATAGTTATTTGAACCACTTAACTCCGACATAATTCCATATCACACCATCTTTCCCTCTTTAGGGGAGTACTAACATTTAATTATCTGAAGATCTACCAATATATGTTTTACCCCTTCATCTTTGGCATCTTTTCACATCTTCACTAACTCTTACTCACCTTGCGATAACCCTTCTGTACCAAGGATAACTGAATTTCTTATGCACGAGGGTGACACCTAGTGTAACGGGCATACTTAATCCCTTAAGCTTAACTCTGCTCACAGTGCTTGCTTTAGGGATGCGTCTTCTTGAATGACCTTTAAAGTATATTCTTCTGTTGTCCAATCTATTATTGTCGGAACGCGATCTCTAAAATTCTCACAATGTAGACTATTATCAAATCTTCCGATCCCTAATTCATGTTCAGTTTATCTTGTTCACTAGCCTATACTGATTTTTATTACTCCGGGGGTCTAACTTTTCCTTCTGGTAATCACATTGGAGTCACTAACTCCTTTCTCGAAATAAGGATATGATTTTATGGCTTATACTCTTTTATAGTCTCAAGGCCTATCTCCTTTTGCCTTTTCCTTCACTTGGCTATGGACTCTATCATCTTGTCATATTTTGATTTACCGTTATCACCATTTATCACATCTTACTCATAATGCTTCAATGACTCTCTTCTTATTCTCTGGCTAATATTTTGGTTATTACGTTATTCTGAAAACTTCAACAACATTCTTTCACTTTAGCTCCCCTTGATCCATCTCACTGGCTCGTCGGGTCGCCTAACATTCTCTCTTTACTAGGGAAGGGAGTCATACTAAAGTAAATATTTATCCATTCTAGGATGACAGTGCCTACCTTCTCAATATTTCTGAACCTTCTAGTATTAATATCTAATTGTACTATTCTTGAGTGCACTATCTGGGTCTCTCACAAGGAGAACTATTCCCATGTTTGAAATATCCTTTGAAAATGTCAGTTAACGCTAACAATCTACCCACCATTTTGGGTTACTTTAACTCTAGATGGATCCTGATATCCCATCTTTAACTTAAACTATATCTGTTAGCTTCCGCATGGCATAACTGAGATGGGTGTGGCCAATTGTACATACCTCTATTACTTTTGAAGGTAAATCAAAATGCTTATATTTCTCTACTTGAAGTGTAAACAATGATAATATTCACTAATTGGGTACCTCGTACCCTCCTTGACCTTGCTTCTGTTACCTATTGAAACTTATACTTTTATGTTCTGATACTCCTATGGCCTGCTATTCACGGGGTGTGTTTGATATTCCCATCTCAGGGTCTTAAGCTGGAAATTTGCACATCCGGTGTGCATGATCTGATAGGGCCTCAATCTGGGCCACGTTGTCAAGAATTCTCTCTCTACTAGTGCCATTGCCTGCTGCTGTATTAGCCCTCTAGCTAGCTGTAATTTTTCCAATTGCAAGCATCTCTATATCATTAGCAAATATAAGTCCTGGGTTGAACTCTTATGACTCAGCTATATAGCACGATTGGATTTGAAAGAAGGGTAAAAGACTCATCAATGCCTTGTAGCTTCCTGTTTATATAATGTGGTGCAAAAAACATCTATAAACAAGGCTCTACTAGACACGACTTGTAGACTCCCTAGAATATAACTGCTCTGATACCAAGTTTGTCATGCCCCAAATCTGGGGAGGCGTGACCGGCATCCGGTGCCATATTTGGCCTGAGCATACCATTCTGTAACTGTGAACTCTGGAGGGGTAGCCTCAACTTAGGCCGATGAGGCCTACCTGCAAGCTGACAACACCAATCAAGGCCGACAAGGCCACCATGAATATCTATAACCAACAATACCAAACTAATATGTACACAAGGCTGGCAAGGCCACAATACTGATATATAAAATATACAAGACTCATCTACAAGGCTCTAGAGATAACTGAACGGTATCATGGTCGGGACAGGGCCTCGACCTACCCATCAAACCTATATATATATATGGACTCTAAGGTCTAAACCTGGTAACTCCGAGGAAGTGGAGCTTACCAACCAAGCTGATATTTTACTCTGTCTACTGGGAAGGTCTATCCATCTCTCTATCAGGACATGCAGGCATGAAACCCGGCATCCTCGACAAAAGGGACGTCAGTACGAAATATTATACTGAGTATGCAAGGCAACAGAATAACTAAAAGCTGAAACTGAACTGATAATATAATAACTGAAAGTAACTGGTTATCAAAGATAATCCGAAGATATGCTTACCTACTGATATTGACTCAACTCTCGCAATATAGTAAGTAAAATAGTTGTCCGGCCTATAAGGCTCGGTACGTGTAACTTGTCACGACCCTAGTTCACCAACTGTGAACATGTCATGACGGCACCTGGTCTCCATGACCAGGTAAGCCTAACACTTGCGGAAATGTAATAATTGCAGAAAAATAGAGAAAATCAAATCAAATATCTAAAGGAAACTGTACTGAATGCCGCATGGCAAGTACAACTCAACATCACAAGTCTAAAACAATTCCCAAAACCCGAAAACTCACAAATCACAAGCTAAGGGATACAAAAGAGGCTCTGACTCAAGAATATCTATACAAAGGAGAAATACTGAAATAGCTATACTTATTATAGAAAGCTGGAAAGGGACTCCTCGGTCTGCGGACGTAGCAGATATACCTCGAAGTCTCTACCGATACGCCTCCTTCCAAGGCTGACAGAACTGAGTGGGAGTACCTGTATCTGCACAACAAAAATGTGCAGAAGAGTAGCATGAGCACACCACGACGGTGCCCAGTAAGTATCAAGACTAACCTCGGTGGAGTAGTGACGAGGAACAGTCAAGGCACCTACCGGTCAATAAACAGTATAATCATAGGAATAATGGAAATGACATATAATTATGTAAAGACTGCATGAATGACCAAGAATGCTACAAATCACAATAAGGGAAAAATACAACAAGTAACAACGAGAATATAATAAATGAGGATAGGAAATGACGACAGAATCACAATCCAAATCCTAAGGTCACAACACAGAAATGGGAAAACAAGTCAATAACTCATATCCTACAATGATGTTCACAAAGGTCTTATCCAACTCTTTCCACAATTTCACCAAGTCTAGGACAAACCACAACTCGCGAAGACCCAGCATCTGAAATCTAATAATTGGCATCCTGTGCCCCATCAATCTCATGGTCATACCGACAACTAACTGGCTAACTAGGGCCACTCTCACTAACATAATGGATAAACGAGGGCGTACCTCCACTCTTAGCAAAATCAGGAGGAATTCACCTCTAATAGGGGTGTTCAGCCGCGTGTATGCTTGTGCAAATGTTTCTAACAAAATTCTACCAGCTAGTAAATACGAAAAGGAGACGGACCGCACGTATGATGTTTCCTCACAACTTCCAAGCGATAAAGCTCATACCGGTAAGCAACCCACAATCACATTATTAAACAAATAGGAATGTCTCCACAGGCCGTCACAATTCTCTACAATCATCCTCTGACATAGCCCACCTTATTTCGCCATGTGTGCAATTAATAACATAATAAGCACCGCCTTATTTCGCCACACGTGCATCACAATATTCCCACCTTATTCCGCCACATGCGCAACCCACATATAAGCATATAACATATCCCGCCTTATTACGCCGCATGTGCAAAATATCAATAACAACAATAGCACGGCAAAGACCTCGTGCAACCCTTCAACAACAACCGCACGGCAGAGACCTCGTGCATCACTATACCAACAACCGCATGGCAGAAACCTCGTGCATCACAATACCAACCACCGCACGGCAGAAACCTCGTGCATCACAATATCAACAACCGCACGGCAGAAACCTCGTGCATCACGATATCAACAAATGACAATATATACAGGAACAAAGCAAGAGAATCAACTCAAGAGATTCCGTTCACCAAAAGACGGTACAACTAACGTACAAGGAAATAAATGTAACAGGGAAATACTAAGCGCAATAAGGACAACTCAACAAGGGAGAAATGATACGAAACAACGATTCCATAATACTCAGTTCTACAACAAGGAAGTTAACATGGATCAAATAATTACAATTAAGGAAGTATCGACTAAACATAGGATATCCAACTTCTTTCCAATTAAGACCAATTAATTACACGAGAGATAGAAATAATGCTTTCCAGATAAAGACAAGCAGTTAGGAATGATAATGTGACTACAGAAGGGCAATGTCTACAGTTAAACAAGTGAAAGTCATTTAGGCAACAAGAATAACCAAAAAGGGCAGATAAATTCCAAGTAAGTCGTGTAGAGGTGGAACTAATAACAGGGAATTCAATCGTATCCAGAACAACTTCATATTCGGTGATTACAAGTACCTAAGAGCCTAAAAGGGCAATTTTCCAAGAATAAATCCGAGCACGCACTCGTCACCTCGCGTACAGGGAATACAATCAACAAGGAAGACTCGAATCCTAAGGGGAAGTCCTCCACACAAGGTTAGGCAAGATACTTACCTCGAACCGGCTAAAATCAACTAGCAACCACGTTCTTGCCACGAGTACTCGACTTCAAATGGCCCAAATCTATTCAATTAAATCACACATTGTAAATAACATCTCAAGCAACTGATCCTACTATTTAATTCAAAGCTAAAGCGCGAAATTAGACAAAATGACCAAAACGCCCCTCGGGCCAACGTCTCGGAATCGGATAATTTTCACATTTTCAGAAACCTCGTACTCTCACGAGTCTAACCATATAAAAATCTCAAAAATCGGAGGTCAAATGCTCCCTCAAAACCCAATAGTTTAGTCAATGAACTTTCACCTAAATTCTTCCATTTTTGATCCTTAATTCGAATTTAAAAGGTGGATTTAACTACTAAATGATAGAATATAATTAGAAAGGATCATAGAAATGTTACCCAATAATCTCCTCTCCAAAATCCTCTCAGAATCGCCCTTGCCCGAGCTCAAAATTGATTTTCAAACTTATGAAATTAAACCCTCGAAATTTCCTATTTCTGCCCAGACATTTCCGCTTCTGCGGACAAGGGACCGCTTCTGCGGTCCCGCTTAAGCGGCAAAATAACCGCTTCTGCGGTTTCTCATTAAAGGGGGAAATTCCGCTTTTGCGGACACATGACCGCTCCAGCGGTTCCGCTTTTGCGGAAAGATGACCGCTTCTGCGGTCTCTGAGGGGAAGCCAAAAAAAAAATCGCTTCTGCGGTTCCCAAACCGCAGAAGCGAAAATACCAGAAGGGAAAACATACCAGCTGCAACAACTTAGAAAATTTCCTTGTTAACCACCCGAAATCATCCTGAGGCCCCCGGGGCCTCAACCAAAAGCACCAATACCACCTAATACCTTATTCGAACTTGCACCAATCCTCAAAACACCTCAAACAACACCGGAAACCCAATTAAATCAAGGATTCAAGCCTAAGAACTTCAAATTCTAACCAAATACGCTTTCGATCAAAAACCTAACCAAACCTCGTCCGAATGACCTGAAATTTTGCACACACATCCCAAATGACATGACGGAGCTTCAGCAACTTCCGGAATTCAAATCCAAACCTCGGATCAAAAACTCACTATCGGACCGGAAACTTCAAAAATCCAAATTTCGGCACTTCAAGCTTAAATTAGCTACGGACTTCCAAAATACATTCCGAACACGCTCCCAACCCCGAAATCACCTAACGGTGCTAACGGAACCATCGGATTTCCATTCCGAGGTCGTCTTCACACTGTTCTGATTACGGACCATTTTTCAACTCTTAAGCTCTCATTTAGGGACTAAGTGTCCCAAAACACTCCGAATCCTAATACTGAACGTCCCGGCAAACCAAAATAGCAGAAATTAACTTAGGGAAAACAGTTAATGGGGGATCGGGGCGTAAATTCTAAAAATGACCGGTCGGGTCGTTACATAACTGCTCTCCCGTAGTAGGCTCGTTCATAGCGCTCGGCTATACTAGGCTCTGTATCTCAACCATTCTGGGCTCACTCATAGGCGCTCAGCCATAGTAGGCTCAGTATGTAACTTACCATCTAATCAGAGGTTGCCTAAATAGGGGCCCGCCCACTGATTAGAGCTCGATGGTGGTGAAAATACTGTAATACTCTGTGTGTGTATATATATATATGTGTGTGTGTGTGTGTGTGTATATATATATATATATATATATATATATATATATATATATATATATATATATATATATATATATAACA
>NC_031989.1:12300586-12338646 GCF_001879085.1 Nicotiana attenuata
GATGATGACACAAATTCATCTTCATCCCAGTCTAGTCAAGAAGAACCTGCAATTAATGTTCTCTCCAAAGAACAAGATCTTCTTCTTGAAATAATAAGCAATCTCCAAGATTCTGAGCAAAAGAAGTATTATCTCGAGAAATTCAAATGAACAATAGATAAGCCTTCCACATCTTCCTCTAATGTCTTTAGCAATCATCCTCAAGTTGCCAATACTTACAATATTACTGATATCCTCAGTATATTCCCTTCCCAAAAACCTAAGGTAGTAACTATCCAAGATCTTCAAACTGAGATAGCATTCCTTAAGGAAGAAATTCGAGAAATTAAGGCTAAACAAGAATTAGACCGTTTTGTTTTCCAATAGCTCTCTACCAAACCTGAAGAGCCAAAACCAACTGAAGTTAAACCAGTTGAACAAGAAGTTTTTTGCAACCACCTCTCCAGAATCTCCATAAGAAAATGGCATATGAGAGTCATCCTAATTGTCAATAAGTCCTTTACTTTGGATATCACTGCCTTATTTGATACAGGTGCAGATCTGAACTGCATACAAGAAGGGCTCATTCCAATCAAATTCTTTGAAAAAATCAAAGAAGGTCTTAGAGCAGATTTTTTCTATTATCTCCTTGAAAATTCTCAAAATACCAAGTTCTTTTGAAAATATTTTCTGGTGAATAAAAATTTGCTCGAAGTTTTTCTTTATCAATTTGGAAATCTTTTTCTAAAACACCTAATTCAGCACCTAAAGCTGAGTAAGTGGGAGATTGAGGTTGTTCATAAATAACTTCTGTTGGAGGGGTTGTCTCTACAGAATATTTGGCTTGTGGGATCCTAGAGTCAAAATTAACAGTTTCGATCCTAGAAGGAAAAGAAGATATTGAATGTCTTCCAGGCTGAATCTCAGACTGTGTTGAAGAGGACGAGACACAGACTCTTTGGCTAAAGGATCTTTGGAAGGAAATGGCTACATTTTAGATCAAATTTTGAAAAGATAGTTGCAGCATAAAGCCTTTGAAGTAAATCCTTTTTGTTTGGAATAGGGTATCTAATCCAGCGAAGTGCTTTGTTCAAAGGTTTATAATTGATGACTAATCGAGGAACACCTCGTTCTATTTCAGTTTTTATTGGCGTAAAAGGCAGCACAACTCCAAGGGGATTTGCTTGGAGAGATGATGCGTTTTTCAAGAAGATCATTGATTTCTTTTTGACAATGAATGGTTAGCTCGTGATTCATATGAATAGGACGAGCTTTTGTGGGGATTGTTTTTTCATCAAAGTCAGGTTCGTAAGGGAGCCTAACAATGTGTCTCTTGCGATTCCAAAAGGCTGTAGGTAAGTCAGCACAAAGTTCTTCCTGGATTTTGGTTTCTAAAATTTTTATCCTGGATTGGAGGAAGGCTACTTCCTCTTTGAGAAAATTGATTTGTGCTTCTTTACTTTTTATGGTAGACAAGAACTTTGCCATTGGAGGTCTATCGAAAGGAAGAAAGGTTCTACCTCTTATGCGTTCAATTAGAATTCCTTATTTTTGTTACCATAAATGGTATGAGCTCTTCGATAAAGGGAGTTCCTAATATAACTGGATTAGTAAGGTCTTTTACTAATAGGAAAGAACTTGAGGCTAACAAGGGAGAATTTTTTAGGGAGGTTCTTAGGGGAAAATTAAATGGATGCAAGGACAGGAAGCAAACAACAAGATAATTAAACCTGCAGAAGATAAAGTTAGAGTGCAAGCAAATAAATTTATGGGGCAGAGCCGACCATGTAAATAAAATGCGATAAAGTAAATTAGGTGGTTTAACCGACCATAATGCAGAGTAATATAAATGTAGACTTGGGCAAGAGTAATATAAATATAAACTTGAATATTATTGAAACTGAAAATTTGATAATACAAGTTAAAAACTTATATTAATATAGTAGAGAGAGAGCTCTAACCAATTCTAGAGAGAGGAAGAGAATTCTTTCTCAAGTGGTAGTGTAAGGTGTATGTCTTACAAGTGATATGGGGGGCTATTTATAGCCAAAAAGGTAAAAATTACATAATATTTTCTAATGTCATTCATGATGTCATTAGGAGTAAGTGCTAGCTGATGTCATGGATGATGTCAGCCGTGATGTCATTGTGCTGTCATGTTGATGTAACTTCTGATTAATTTTTCAGAACATTAAATCAAGCTCTTCTTCTTCTTCTTCCTCTGATGATTTGTCAGACAAAGATGCTTGATTTTGTTGACCTGGAATTTGTGTCTTGAGGGTGTCAAGAATTTGCTCCATTTGCTAAATAAAATCAAGCCTGCTGCTGGAATCGGCTAGTTGTGCACTTGCAATGGACTTTTGTTGTAAAAATAAAATTTGAGCAGCACTGTTATAGCTAGATACTGCGGATGGGCTAGAAACCACTTGTCTACCGCAGGTACATAGGCTTCGGATGAATCCCACATTTTATACCATTTGCAGTGTCCTTAGAGGGCTAACCACGGTAGTCCTTTATGTCCTTCTGGCTTGTGGAAGGAAAACTTCAGGGAGTATATCCATGGGATATGAAATCGGTGGGAAAATTGGAGGAGTATGGGTATTTGCTGGTCACTAGAAAACCTATGACAGAAATAATCGTATCCTTCTTTTACTGGTGCTGTGAGGATTTAAGCTCTATGACCGTATATAGGCCACCATTGATGTGTAAACCACTGAGGGAATTCAGAGGTTAGTTGTTTACTCCAGAGGATGAACCATGAATTCTTTCCAAGTTGGTTTTGGAAGGTGAAATCATTCATCCACGCTGCCTGGTAATCATAGTAATTGTAAAATTGTGGATCAAAATGCTGAGAAAGTCTTTTGTATTTGGCTGGATGGGTTCCCCATTCTTTTGGTGAGATTATTTTGTTAATCCACACCATAGTATGTGTGACATATGATTGGGTTTGCTTTTCTTTGTGGGGCTTAAACAAGCAGGATCTGGTATCTGTGAGAATAAACTCATAATATTTTTGGGTATGTTTGTGGGTGTTTTGAATGAAGTTGGCTGAAGGGCTAAGTATTTTCTTAGCTACCTCTTGGGGGTTGGAATGCCAGAATTCTGGTTCAATTTGAATGAGTGGGTAAACACTTTCGTTCTTAATATAAGTGGGATCCTCGGAGGAGGAGCCCTTGTGTAAAGAAATAGGTTGTGGCACTGATGAAGAAAGTGCCTGATTGGTTGTAGTCTTTGGGATTTGGATGGACACCCTGTACCTGCAATGGGGCTTTTAGCCTCCAATATTTTTTGTACGGTGCTTCTGGCAGCCATAGGAAGTGGAGAGGCCGTGTGACTTTGGGCCGCCACGGAGTTGGAAGAAGATGCGTGGATTTGTGCCGCCACATTAGAACAATAATTTTTATACAATTGATACTGTTCTCTTAGTTGTTTTTTAAATAAGGCAGGCATGGTCATTTGATCTTTAATGCCCATGAGTTGTTGCCATTGCATGAATTCTTCTTCTGTCCAAGGAGAAGACATGGTTTGTGCTAGCTGAGCTTGAGATTCTTGAGACTCTTCTTCTTCAACTAGGTCTGCCCATTTTTTTGGACTGGAAATTGAGATTGGTCCTGAACTTTCTATCATACAAACTTGGGATATTTCTATCTCTAAGAGACACCGTAAAATTAGGAAAATAATCAAAGTAAATTGGACCGCTACAAAGGCTGGTTTCTATCATTCGTAGGAGAGAATCATTGAAGTCTAAAAATCTAGAATCTCTAAGACAGAGGAGTAGAGATGTGTCTAGTCCTTCCCTGGACAGAGGTCTAGCTGCAATCTGTACTAAACCAAAATGGAGATAATTGTATTTTCGCCTATATTTTTCTATAGACTTTGGGTTTAAAAGTTTGATTTCCTCATGATCTGATTCAAGAGGAATGGTTTGCTCAATTGTAGAAATATGGTAATCACTAGTTAAGGGCCATCGTGAAGACTTGTAAATTGTGGACTTGGATATTTAGGGATCTTCCAGTCATCAATTGATTGCTGCAAATCAGAAAAGCTAATTTCTTCTTTGAGTTTTGGATTAGAGGAGGATGATGAGGAGGAAGATGAAGAAGTTGGAGAAGAGAAGGAATTTTTTAAAGGGGAGGAAAAAGGATGGAAGAAAGACATCCTAGGAATTATATTTCTTTGAATGGTTTGAGGCTTATGCTGAATACCACCAATTAGATTTTCCTTTTTCTAAATCAATTAATGTTTCA
Source organism: Nicotiana attenuata (assembly GCF_001879085.1). Classification (NCBI taxonomy): domain Eukaryota; kingdom Viridiplantae; phylum Streptophyta; class Magnoliopsida; order Solanales; family Solanaceae; genus Nicotiana; species Nicotiana attenuata. The sequence continues at coordinate 12,304,813 of NC_031989.1, forward strand.
AAAATTTGGAAAACCTCCTCCGGAGAAGAAGTCCTCTCAGAACTTCCTCCGGCACAAGGATTTTCAACAAGTTATGCAAATGCTTCAGTAGTAGCTAATCCTTTCAAATTAAAAAAGAAAATGAAGCTATTACGGGCAAAGATATTAAAAGTATTTTTGAACAAAATAATTATACAAACAAATATTTACAATCCCTTGGTGAATATTTAGTTACAAAACCAACTTCAGCATCTACTAGTTCTAAGCCAGCAGATACCTCCACTTCTTCAATCCCTTTGTTTACCTTATGAGATCCCTAGAACTTTCGCTACGAAACTTCGGATCCACCAAGCTAAAGACTATCCTCAGTTCTCTGACCTTCAGCGTAGGATCCTAGAAATTGAGAAAACCCTGATAGCTCAAGATACTCCAACTAAGGAGTCTTTTGTCCATGTTCTCCGAGAAACCGATTCTGACCAAGAAACCAATTCGCAGTCAGAGCAATTTTATGAAAATCTTTCCCTAGAAATTAACCCTGTCAGAACAGGATCCTTCAACTGGCGTCAGCCCCAAAGACTTTACTATTCTAGAGCTACCCATCCTGATGTAGCCTTAGAAGAGAGACCCAATGTTATGCAAAACAACTATAATGCCAATAATATCTATGAATGGAACATAGATAGTTGTTCTGAATATAATATTCTGGCCAAATTACAACAAATGACTATGGTAACCACTGCATACCGAACTTCTCATAACTGTTCTGACCAGCTTACTACCCATGTCTTAGTAGCAGGTTTCACATGTCAACTTAAAGGATGGTGGGATACCCATCTTAGCGAAGAAGATAAGAACCAAATTCTCTTAAGTGTCCGAGTTGATTCAACGGGAGAACCAATTCTTAAGGATGGCCTTACCATTCCTGATTCAACCAACACCCTGATTTATACCATTATCAAAACATTCATAGGTAGTCCAGGTATCTTTAGGGAAAGATCTTCTGAGATACTTAACAACCTTAAGTGTAAAACTCTTTCTGATTTCAGATGGTATATGGATTCCTTTCTTACCCGAATCTACGAAAAACCTAACGGAAATCTCCTATATTGGAAAGAAAAATTCCTAGACGGTCTACCTAAGTCTCTTAGGGATTTAGTTAAAGAAGAACTCCAAAATCAACATTCTGGTAATATTATTCTTTACGAACAAATAACCTATGGCCAACTCACCAGTCTCATTCAACATGTCGCTCTCAAAATCTGTCGACATGATAAGATATGGAGATAATTAGCAAAAGATAGAACACAGACTCGCCGAGATCTAGGCAGTTTCTCTGAATAATTTGGTTTACCACCTTGTAGCAAAAAGCCGTAAAATTAAAGGATAATGAATGATATTTTTAATCGTTTTTCAAATTTTATTATTGTCTATATTGATGATGTTTTAGTATTTTCTACTAGCATAGATCAATATTTTAAACATCTAAAGGTTTTCTTTAATGTTATCAAAGAAAATGGATTAGTTTTATCAAAAACTATATATATATATATATATATATATAGAGAGAGAGAGAGAGAGAGAGAGAGACCCTCTGCGCTCTTGACTTGAAGAAGACAATACTTAACTGAATATAATGTCCCGGTAAGGGAGAATACTGTAACTTATGAGACTAGGATAATGTACATAAATTCAGGAATATAAACTTCTCATTATGTCTTGTTATCAAACATATGTAGTTACGAGATCATGCCAAAATGAAGGAAGGGTTTAGCCTTATCATACATTATCTCAATTTGTCCAATAACCACTTTGAACTCGTCTCTTTTCACCTTAATCTACAACAACGATAACAATACTATCATCAAGTTACGGATGGTACAACAATTGCACAACAAACAACAAGCTTATTTTATATTAAAACGGGTAGTATTTCCCCTATAATCTTTACTTCCTCCCAATTTGAGACAACACCAACAACACAAGAACACACCAATAACATATATACACATCATTTTCTAACCTTTTATCCATAACAAAATACCACAAAACAGCCTAACACACCCTAATCTCTTCATATGCAAAACGACAACCATAGTAATGTCAAACAATCCGAAAATATTACTACGAATGGCCAGCCAACCACTCCACCTTTATGTGGTATTTCTCCACACCCTTTTTCCTCCAAACTCCAAAAAAAGTAGAAAAATACACAATCCAACAACAACACAAAACAGCCCACAAAACAGTCCATTACGCGTTGAATAACTCGAACTTGCGGTTTTCGATCACCGTCCCGTGAGTTCTTACAATTATAGAACGAATTTCTATACTTTTCCAGCAAAAAAAATTGGATGAAGGAGAGCAATATACTTACCTTATTTTGTGAATATCTCAGCTCCTATCTTGGTTCTTCAACACTTAGATTTTTCCTCCAACTAGAACTTGAATAGAAGAGAAAATCAATTAGGGTTTGTGTTGAATTTTTGGTAGAATTTTGCAGTGGCTTATCTCTGAGATTTGAGCTCTATAATGAATGTGAAATATGAAAGAAATAAGCCCTTAAAAGGGCTCTTTGGCTGACCCGAAATAGCCCCTTTTTGGACATATTTAGTCCTCTCATTTAAGCAAGTAGGTGACACACCTACTTGTCACCTATGCAATCTGCGCAGTCTCGCCAAAATACATATATCTCTCTACTCTAGTGCCGTATTCACAAGCGATTTAATGTGTTAGGAACTAGACTTATAGATATTCAATTTGATGGGTGGATCACCCGTAACTCTAAGTATACTGGGAGAAAAGCTCAGCTATATTTGACCTAATTTTCAGCATATTTATGAATGTAACTTGTGATGATCTTTGCCAATTTTTGTTCCACAACTCGCTTGACTTAAAAACATAACACATGACTATTATAAGACTAAAATAACTCATAACATAACATCCTTATCATGTTGGTCACCCTAGTCTCACCCCAAAAGTACATTTTATAACATTCCCAATTTATCGGCTTTCGAAACTTATTTTCTTCATTCGTTTAGCTTCTAAGCCTTTCAACCCTCTGAGTACTTGCAGTTAATGAGCTTAAGTATTTGTAACGTCCAAGTTAACATGATTAACTCAATTTATGTACTTTCAAAGATGATCTCATTTCTGAGTTTACATCAATTGACTTGCGACTTACTTTTACGTACAAAAACATGGGGTATTACAAAAGTAGCCTTAAAAATAAATTTCATATTAGACAAAATAGTCATTTAATGATTTTCTAATATTTAGAATTTTAAAATCAATTAAAAATCATTCTTATAAAGTCTTTCCTTATTTCACTAATATTCCTTTAGTTCAGGTCTGTTACATTCTATATTGAGTAAAATTATACTATCAAATGAATATTTTAAACATTTGCTTTCATCCAAAACTATATAGAGACAATAAATATTTATTGTCCACTTAGAAGTCCTCCCGTCCAAACAGCATTGGAATTATGCTTAAAAGAGATTTTTAAGTCAACACACGATAAAATACCCTTCGATTGCTTTTTTTTCTTCAAAAGATAATTCCGTATTGGAGAAAGTTATATTTTGCTACAATGTATGCAAAATAAAATTATAATCACCATTATAAACTTTTAGATGAACTAATAGTCATTCTAAAGTCTACTATAAATTCAGAAAAATAAGATCTATTTTCTTATAATAGGAAGTTCCTTTAGAGTTAAAGACCGCCCAGTTTATCTAATTCTTCTGAAGGAAAAATTCCTTATTCTTGATTTGAAATGATTATTTTAATTCTTGCGATCAATAAGAGTGATAAAGTATGTTTAATACAATAACAACATTAAGTATACCTTAGTCCATAAACAATTGGGATCGGTGATATGAATCCTCATTTTTTTTCTTGAAACTCAATGCAAATTATCATCATTATCACAAAAAAATAAAAAATAAACTATAACTTTAAATTATATATGGATTAAATACAATCAGTTAACTAAATATTTTCAAACTTTCTCAAAATATTTAACAGGCATTAAATTTTTTGTGGACTAAACAACTTTAAGTTATATATCAATTATATACAATTAACTAAATAAATATTTTCAACCAAGGAGATAATGTTTTTCAAATATTTGTGCAACTTATACAAAGTTAAATTATTCCTTTAATCTTGATAGTAGTACTTGAAAATTGAAAGCCCTTGACCGAGTAATAGAAGAAAATGGAAATATATGTTGAAATTTGTTGCATTAATAAGAAGTGAAAGAGAACAAATAATAACTACAAGTAGTAACTGATATTCAAAAGGAAGTTTACGGCTTTGGGGACTTTGAATTTCCTACTTCCAAGCTAAGGGCTATTTCTTAAAAACTACTATTCTATGTTGAATTAAAATGTAGTACTATTTAAGATTTTACTTAATTTTGGAACTTTAATAACTAAAATTATTGTTTGACTATCATAGTAATAGAGCCGTCAATATGGGCTTGGCCCGTTGGGCCAACCCAGCCCAGCCCGTGATTTCGCAGGGTTGGGCTAAAAATTTTGGAGCCCATTTAAAAGCGAGGCTTTTGAGCCCGGCCCGGTAAGCCCGTGACCCGTGAGGCTTGACTGAGGTTGGGCTGGGCCGGCCCCTGGGCCAAATAAAAATATTCATTTAAAATATATAAAATATAAAAAGTATACTACCTCTAGCGATGGAAAGTATCACGACCAAAATTTCATTATAGGTCGTGATGGCGCCCAACACCATTGTTAGGCAAGCCAACCCTAATCAACTAGTGAGTTCTCATTTATTTTATTAAACAATCCCAACATTTACTTAACTTAAATTTAAAACAGTCGATAAATAGCGAATTGTAAAGCAATAGAAACGGAAATGACTAAAGGAATTCATGATTTTAGGAATACAACCCAAAAATAATAGTCTACTAATGTGTGTGCCAGGATCTAGTGTCACAAGTACGAGGGCAACTAGTAGAATGTACAAAAGAATACAACTATCCTACTGCCTGAAATACAATAGACAGTAATAACAAAATGAGAGACTCCGGCATGCTGCTGAACGGCTCAGAAAAGGCAGCTCACCGTGAAATCTCGATCAAGTATCAGGGATGCGCGCCGGCTGGGTAGCTAGATGCACCTGCCTCAGATCCTGTACAATTAAGTACAGAAGCGTAGTATGAGTACATAAACAATATGTACCTAGTAAGTATCCAGTCTAACCTCGAAGAAGTAGTGACGAGGGGTCGACTTGACACTTACTAGGGTCAATAATAATATAATTTAGGTGTTACGCTAAGCATAGATAGCATGAATAATAATGACAGTTAAGATCATGGAGAAGTAAGATATTCTTTCATAAACAACATGTCAAGTTTCAGTCATATCATGTAACACTTACATTTCCAACATTTAAGCAGTGTAAATCACGGGAAATTCAAAATAAATAACATGCGCACATTATGCCGAGGTCATACGGTCCAGTCCAACATAATATTAAATTGTGCACTGCCAGAGGGTCGAATGGCGCGAACCATAGATGCATCTATTTACTACCGAGGTGCTCGGCCCGATCCACAAATAATAATTTATTATCAAGAAGCACACAATGCCCATTTATAGTCAAGTAATTCATACAAATTCTCAAGTAAGTGAGTTTAGCCGTCTATATTTGTTTACCAATTTCCAGCATGACTTAAGTGATCCTAGTAGCAAGTAAGGATGCAAGTATTTGTAAGTATAGCATGATACGAGTCCTAAACTACCCGGACAATTAGCATAATAGTAGCTATGTATAGACTCTCGTCACCACGTACATACGTAGCCCCCACAGATAGTTACATACATTTATTTAATTCACCTATGGGGTTAATTCCCTCATACAAGGTTAGAAAGGAGACTTACCTTGCCCCAAAGCTTACTTCCAAATTCAAGAATGCATTCAAACCCTCAAATCGAAGCCGAACGATATTGCCAAGTTGCAAATGATCCCTTGCTTTCTTTAAGTGAGATGATCTGGACAGTAATTAGAATCCTTACTCTTTGCCCTATTTTTCTAATGATCTATGTCTTTCCAATTTATTTTGCTTAGCTTTAAAAAAAACCTGCCTGAGAATAATATGTAGAATACTATCTCTTATTCTTCATGATAAAGAAGTGGTTTCAGTGTAGAAATTCACTGGCCACTTTTTGGGCCGGCTATTAGAGTTTAATCAGTTTTTCAAATGCTTAGCAATGTAGCCATTGGTCCATGTGTTAGAAAAATAACTACATGGCTATTAGAGTTTAACCAATTAGCAAAGTAGCCATTGATCCATATGTGTTAGAAAAGTAACTATACTATAAAGTTAGTGTACATTGATTTTCTTTTCGAGAAACAAAGTAGAAAGTTAGTTTGTTGATCAAATTCTTGTGTGATCCAATAGGACTTAAAATCCTTGTGCTTTGTGCTCACATCCTATTAGACCCCATTGATTCATCGTGCTCATTAGCATAAGATTGCATATATTTTGTTGGGATTATCCTTTTATTTAGGAATTATTTATTTAATATTTGTTTGGTCTTTTATTTAGTTGAATTGGTCAGCTCCTAGTTATTAGGAAGTGGACGAGTGATTTTAGTTGACATAGTGGAGTCTGTTAAGAGTCCTAGTTAATATTTATTTAGTCGTGAGTTTGTGGGTTTCATGCGCAGTCATGAAGTCTCTGTAAAAGCCTATATAATGGCTTCTTCTGTTGCAAATAAATGTGTGAGCTTGCACTATTAAAAATCCCATCTTGTCAATTTTCTTATTTGTTCTATTTTATCAGTGGTATCAGAGCAAGGTTAGATCCAGAAAGAAAAACTCTGTGACAAAGAGAGTTTACCCAAAAACTAAAAAATTTGTTCCTCATATATAGCTTCAGAGAGCAATTTTGTGCAGGCAGCTATTGCCCGTTTTGATGGACACTATGACCATTGGAGTATGCCGATGGAGAATTTCTTACGGTCAAAAGAATATTGGCCAATTGTTGAAGACGGCATTAAAGCGTCAGCAGTAGACGAAACTTTGACGGATGCTCAAAAGACTGAGTTCGAAGCAAGAAAGCTGAAAGATTTAAAGGCAAAAAATTATCTCTTTCAGGCTATTGAGCGTCCCATCTTGGAAACCATTCTTTACAAAGAAACTTCCAAGGATATATGGGATTCCATGAAGAAAAAGTAACAAGGCTCTACAAGAGTGAAACGAGCACAACTTCAAGCCTTGAGGAGGGACTTCGAAACCTTGCAGATGAAGGAAGGAGAATCTGTCACCAACTACTGTGCTAGAACCATGGAGATATGCAACAAGATGCGATTCCATGGTGGAAACATGGGCGACGTCATAATAGTGAAAAAGATATTGCGCTCTTTGATGCCAAAGTATGATTATGTTGTTTGCTCCATTGAGGAGTCAAAAGACATAGATGCACTATCGCTTGACGAATTGCAGAGTTCCTTATTGGTGCATGAGCAAAAGATGAACCGTAGTTCAACTTCCGATGAACAGGGTTTGAAGGCTTCTACTTTTATTTCTTCTTCCAGTTCTAGAGGAAGGGGTAGAGATAGAGGTCGAGGCAGAGGCAGAGGCAGAGGCAATCGTGGAGGTAGAGATTCCGGCAGGAATTTCAAAGCAAATAGTGACCAATCTCAAGGCAAAGGCAGAGGTCGAGATACTGACAAATCCAAGGTTGAATGCTACAGATGTCATAAATTTGTCCATTATGCATCTGAATGTTATACTAGGCTGCATAATTACACGGAGAACAAGGAAGGGGAGACCTTGTTGATGGCAATTCAAGTAGAGAAGAAACCTGAGCAAGATGTTTGGTATTTAGACACAGGATGCACTAATCATATGACTGGAAGTAAGTCTTGCTTTTCTTACTTAAATGAAGGCTTCCGTTCTAAAGTTAGTTTTGGTGATTGTTCTACTGTGGATGCAACGGGAAAAGGTGACATCAAGATTAAAACCAAGAATTATTTTGTGGAAACAATCTCTAATGTGTTATATGTTCCCGACTTGAAAAGCAACTTACTGGGTGTTGGTCAGTTGCAAGAGAAAGGTTATGTCATCGCTATTAAGAAGTGTGAGTGTGAAATTTATGATCCTGTGAGAGGAGCTATTGCAATAATTCAGATGAGTTCCAATAGATTATTTCCCATAAAGATTGATAGTATTCAATCTTGTTTGATGACAGAAGTGAAGGATCCCTCATGGCTGTGGCATTTTCGTTATGGTCATTTGAGTTTTGGAGGATTGAAGACACTTCAGCAGAAGAATATGGTCACAGGTCTTCCTCAAATTACTGCTCCTTCACAAATTTGTGGAGAATGTGTTGTTGGAAAAAAACACCGATCTCAGTTCCCGAAACGCAAATCATGGCGAGCAAAGCATGTTTTGGAGTTGGTTCACTCTGACATTTGTGGACCAATAAGACCAATCTCTAATGGAGGCAAAAGGTATTTTATTACCTTTATTGACGATTATTCTCGAAAGACCTAGATATACTTTTTGCAAGAAAAATCAGAAGTTTTTAATGTATTTAGAATCTTCAAAGCTCATGTGGAGAATGAGATAGGAAGGACAATTAAGAGCCTCTGAACGGATCGTGGAGGCGAATATTTCTCTAAGTCATTTGCAGAATTTTGTGGGACTCATGCAATCGAAAAGAGCTCACAACGGCATATACACCACAACAAAATGGTGCATCGAAGAGGAAGAATAGAACCATTCTCAACACGGTTCGAAGCTTGCTGGCTCGAGAAAGAGTTCCAAAGGCGTTTTGGCCAGAAGCAGTAAATTGGAGCACTCATGTTTTGAATAGAAGTCCAACATTTTCTGTTAAAATATGACTCCAGAGGAAGCTTGGACTGGAAGAAAACCGGCTGTAGTCCATTTCAGAATTTTTGGGTGCATTGCTTATGCACATGTCCCTAATGCAAAAAGAAAGAAGCTTGATGATAGAGGCGAAAAATGTGTTTTTCTTGGTGTTAGCGAAGCATCCAAGGCATACAAGTTGTTCAATCCTTTGACAAAGAAGGTTGTGACCAGCAGAGATGTTATTTTTGATGAAGAAAACACTTGGGATTGGATTATACAGCAGTCTACTCCAATCTTCACTGATAATGAGGTCGAAGAAGCAGCTGCAATACCCCCAAAATTCTGAAAGTTTACTCCAGCAGCTGCTGAAATTTTACCATCAGCTTTGGAAGAAACTAATGTAGCGGATGACCCTCTTCGTCGTGCTCGCAAAAGGCCTGCTTGGATGATGGATTATGAGGTAACTGGTATTAATATCGATGAGGAGACAATTGCTCATTTTGCATTGTTTGCAGATTGTGACCCAACAACTTTTAAAAGTGTTGTTCAAGAAGCAAAATGGAAGGAGGCAATGGATGTTGAAATTTCAGCAATTGAAAAGAATGACACTTGGGAGCTTACTGATCTTCCAAAAGGGAAAAAGTCAATTGGAGTCAAATGGATTTATAAAACCAAACTCAACGAGAATGGTGAAGTTGACAAGTACAAGGCGCGCTTGGTGGCTAAAGGATATAAGCAAGAGTATGGTGTGGATTATAAGGAGGTCTTTTGCTCTAGTAGTTAGACTTGATACCATTAGGTTGGTGGTAGCATTGGCAGCCCAAAACAACTGGCCGATTTATCAACTAGACGTGAAATCGGCATTTCTTACATGGAGAATTGCAAGAGCAGGTATATATAGATCAAACTTCTGGTTATGTAAAGCATGGAAGTGAACATAAGGTTTATAGATTGAAAAAAAGCATTATATGGGCTAAAACAAGCTCCACGAGCTTGGTATAGTCCCATTGATGCTTATTTCAGTATGGCAGGTTTCAAAAAATGCCCATATGAGCATACGATTTATACAAAAATTGAAGATGGGAAGCTTGTCATCGTATGCTTATATGTAGATGACTTGATCTATACTGGAAATGATCATGTGCTGCTTAAAAATCTTAAGCAATCGATGACGACTAAGTTTGATATGTCGGATCTTGGGTTGATGCATTATTTTCTAGGCATTGAAGTGAAGCAATCTTCTACTGGAATTTTATCTCACAAAGGAAATATGTCCAGGAAATTTTGATGAGATTTGGAACGCCAAAGTGTAATTCTGTCACCACACCAGCAGAGGCGGGGCTGAAGTTGGAGAAAGATCCCACAGGGAAGAAAATTGACAGCACCTTCTACAAGCAAATTGTGGGGAGTTTGATGTATTTAACAGCCACTAGACCTGATATAATGTACTCTGTAAGTCTTATAAGCAGATACACGGAAAATCCTAAAGAGATTCACTTGTTGGCTGCTAAAAGAATTCTCAGGTATTTGCAAGGAACTACTGATTTTGGCATTCTATACAAGAAAGAAGGAAAGTCAAATTTAATCAGCTTTGCGGATAGTGATTTTGCTGGAGATAAAGATGATAGAAAAAGCACATCCGGTTATGTTTTTATGTTTGGATCAGGTGCTATTTCATGGTGTTCCAAGAAGCAACCAATTGTTACTTTGATCAACCACAGAAGCAGAGTTTGTGGCATCAACTGTGTCTGCTACTTAAGCAATTTGGTTAAAGAATATTCTTGCTGAACTTCGTCTTCTTCCGCAGAAATCAACTCCAATTTATTGTGACAATGGTTCAGCGATTAAGCTTTCTAAAAATCCAGTTTTACACGGGAGGAGCAAACACATTGATGTGAAATTTCCCTTCCTGAGAGATCTCACGAAGGAGAAGATCATTGATGTTGTCTACTGCAGAAGTGAAGACCAAGTTGCTGATATTTTAACCAAGCCTCTCAATTAGGCAAAATTTGTGAAGCTGAGAAAGCTACTGGGAGTTTGCACTTTGAGGGAGGCTGCAGCTGGTGAAGGCAATTAAACTGAACATCTGTAACTTATCAATTTAAGGGAGGCATTGTTGGGATTATCCTTTTATTTAGGAATTATTTATTTAATGTTTGTTTGGTCTATTATTTAGTTGAATTGGTCAGCTCCTAGTTATTAGGAAGTGAACGAGTGATTTTAGTTGACATAGTGGAGTCTGTTAAGAGTCCTAGTTAATGTTTGTTTAGTCGTGGGGTAGTGGGTTTCATGCGCAGTCATGAAGTCTCTGTAAAAGCCTATATAATGACTTCTTCTGTTGCAAATAAATGTCTGAGCTTGCACTATTAAAAATCCCATCTTGTCCATTTTCTTATTTGCTCTATTTTATCATGTTTGCCGTCAAAATATTTCATCTATTTATTGTAGATTAAAAAATGATTTTTGCGCCTATCTCCTCTTCTCCTCTAAAATCCTCTACTTTTCATTATATTTTAATTTTAATTTTCGAATGTTCAAGTGTCCATTAATAACGTCAAAAGATGATTAGAGTGAAATAACACAATAAAAATCAGGACATGTGCCAAAACTATAAATCATACACTCAATCAAATTAGCTGCATATTAGTCTCAAGTTAGCTGAAATCCTAAATAATTCATTCTATCCCATTCAAATTCTAATATTTAGACAATTCACTATATATCAATTATTTTTACCTTAATTAACAACGTATCATATTCTCTTTCAACTGAACTCAAGGGTGCACCATCACCATCTATAATTTAGTGGTATAGTGGAACAGTCTCATGAAATAGGTATGGATTCAATACCTCATTGTTCCCCTCCACTTCTCCTTCTGCCTCCCGATGTAATAAAAGAAGCTGTAGAAGAAAAAGAACTAAGGGGTCCAATAATATTTTTACCAGTGTTTTGTACGCCGGGGCATTTGAGGCGCGTTTTTGTAGCGAGGCGTAAGCCCTAGAGACTTTTTCAAATTAAAATAAATTTGTTAAATAAGTCCTTCATATGTTACCCAAATTCTCAAAAGTCAGCTTGTAATTACTCAAAAGTTTTAAAAAGGAACTGAAACGTGTTAAATTGAAAAGTCAACACCTTTTTTATTGATTGAAGCCCTAATTTATGGTCTTTCCCAATTCTTTATCTTGTACGCTAGTCTGTTAATATCTCCCGAAAGCAACGAATATTCAATATTTTTCTTACAAATACAAAGAGAACTACATTCTCCTTCATAGCAACAAGTTTAAAGTTTAAATTGCAGGTTAGTCTTCCTTTTTGTTCCTCCATGTAAAAAACTTTATTTTTTTACGCTTGATTTTTCCTCCGCCTCCTCCTCTGGCCACTCAGATTATTCCAGTTCCAAAAGAAATATAAAACGAGCTCCTTTTTCTGATTAATGCTCATAAACCCTACCCAAAAACATAAAAAACAAAAAATCTAAAACCCCAAACACGCATAAAACACACAAAAAGGTGCAAGTATAGGGCTGAGATTGAGACCTCAATTTCACCTTCTTGGTCGGAACATGGCGTCATCTCCGGTAACAATGATGAAGATGAAGGTAAACGACTGCTCTCCGCCGTCAACCGCCGCAGCTCGGCTCCTACCGCTTTTTCGGCGCTACCAAATTCACTTGCGTTCCTCTGTGGGCCCCCTTCAGAGCCCATGTTTTCGCAGAACCATCATCACTCGTGCAACTCGCTCATCTTTTTCCTCTTCCTCCGTCATCACTGGTAAATTCTGTTAAAAATATCGCACAGTCAATTCATTTAATTTTCATATAATGAATCAAAGTTAAAAGTACTATAAATCACATTTTCTTATGGTTTAAAAGTTAAAAAAGAATTGGCAATTTTGCTTTAGGTTGGATGAAACAAAAGCTTAAAGATCTAATGGGATTTTTTTATGGTGTAGATATACAAAGTTCAGACCTTTACTTAATTAACTGTGGAATTTGTTCAGATAGATATATCTTTTAAACTTAGTTTCTCAATTTAGCAACTTCATCTTTCACTGCAAGACTTTACTTTGACCAACGAATATATAGTTTTAATAATTAGTATTTGAAGAGTTATGACTTCATTGAGCTTCAGTAGTCGTAGGTAAGCTAGTTGAGAATTTCGTGTGTTCAGAGTGTTGCTGTTTGGCTCGCTATTTGGCTTTGTTGGAACTTGGATTCATTCTGCCTATTATTCTTAATTTTTTCATTATTCTCGTTATTGTGCAGCCTCAATGACTACTGAGGCATCGGCAAAAGTTATTGATGGGAAAAAAATTGCAAAAGATGTCAGAGATGAAATAACTGCTGAAATATCTAGGATGAAAGATTCGATAGGTGTTGTTCCTGGCCTGGCAGTTGTACTTGTTGGGGACAGGAAGGATTCTGCAACTTATGTCCGCAACAAGAAAAAAGCTTGTGAAGCTGTTGGGATCAAATCGTATGAAGTGTGTTTGCCTGAAGACTCAACAGAAGAAGAAGTTCTCAAGTATATCTCAGGCTTCAATGATGATCCTATGGTTCATGGAATTCTTGTTCAGCTACCGTTACCTTCTGTATGCTACCTTACTTCATTCATTGTCTTTTATTGCTGAATTTTTTTAGAGTTATGAATGTTATAGGCATGGCTTGATCTGAATAAGTTACACTCAAAATGGATATAGATGAAGAAAGATGTTCCCAGAATTATGTCTAAATATTGGATTTAGAGAAAGAAACCATAAGCTTGCCTCTGCTCAATGTGTCAGATATTACACCAAGACATTATTTGTGGTCCCCAATCAGATTTTTTGTTGCTGTTGTGTAGTTTCACTAACCTAGTCTCTCAACATATTTTGCTTCTTTGAGAAGCGGTAATTGGTATTGAACATATAGTTGCTTGAATTGAAGTTTGATCTAACTTTGACTGACTAGTTTATTATTTTCTAAATGGCTTTTGAGTATTATTATATATGTAACTCTTGGATGCATTTTCTGTACACTTGAGTAATAGTGTATTCTAGCATGCTCAGGCTTCTACTTAAGCAATTCCTGCCAATGCAATAATCTTATCCTTTCTTTTTGTACTCATGTCATGCAGCATGCCATGTTGATATATTAGGTTCAATAGAATTATAACTCTTTAACAGGTGTGTGAATGGGAGAAAAAACTGTTCTTTTGCTGCTAGAGTGTGTGGTTGATTCATATGTCTATCATATTGCTGTATGATGCAAAAGATGCTCTCCTGGACTTGCTCTTTGCTGTTAGAGATGAGTTAATAGATAAAGAATAAAAAGCTATAGTACTTAGATAGTTGTTAATGTCTTTGTAGCTGTTGTCTTCTAATTGCTGATTAATATGTATTCATCAACTTTGGATCAGCATATGAATGAACAGAACATCTTAAATGCTGTTTGCATTGAGAAGGATGTGGATGGATTCCACCCGCTAAATATTGGCCGGCTAGCGATGCGAGGTAGAGAACCATTATTTGTTCCCTGTACACCTAAAGGATGCATTGAGCTGCTGCATCGGTATAATGTGGAGATCAAGGGGAAAAGAGCTGTTGTCGTTGGCAGGAGTAATATCGTCGGAACGCCTGCTGCTCTGCTTCTGCAGGTAATATTCTAGTGTGCAATGAGTTTCTTTCTAATAGCATGGTATTGAACTCTTATAAAATCTATGTAATTATTTTTGTCCTTCTCTATGTTCTTCCTGTATTTACCCTAGAGGGAAGATGCCACTGTCAGCATTGTCCATTCTAGAACCAAGAATCCTGAGGAGATCACGAGACAAGCAGATATCATAATCTCAGCTGTAGGTCAACCAAACATGGTTAGAGGCAGCTGGATCAAGCCTGGGGCAGTGATTATTGATGTCGGGATCAATCCTGTTGAGGTCTGAAATCTACGAACTGTCTCCTTATTCTCATCCCTTGTCATTGTGCATTATACTTGTGTCTGATATTGCCTCTCCTCATGATCCTCTTAAGGCAAAAATATAAAAATATGCATGAGCATATGCTTGTTCATAAGACCAGTTAAAGAATGTATCAACCATTTGATGGCGGATAGTTTTAAAGATCACGGCTCGTCACCCTTTAAAAAAAGCAACAAAAAAAAGGAAAAAGATCTCTACTTGTTACTTCCCTGTAGTGGAATGCATGTTTGCCTCCTCATTGTCCCTAAAGGACAGTTGATTTTCATGTTGTCTAACAGGATGCTACAAATCCTCGCGGCTATCGGCTAGTTGGAGATGTTTGTTATGAAGAGGCCAGCAAAGTTGCTTCAGCTATCACTCCTGTTCCTGGGGGAGTTGGACCCATGACTATAGCAATGCTTCTCTCTAATACTTTGTTATCAGCAAAGCGAATTCACAACTTCAACTGAGATTTTAAAATTCGTTACACTAGGTAGGTGGAGCATATCTTTGAGCTTCAGATATCTTCCCAACTAGTCTAGATTGGCACTGGATAGGCCCACGTAAGGGGGTAAAATGCTCCCTAGTTTTCTATTATTGGGACGCGAACTCGAGTCCTTTGGTTAATGGCAGAGGGATCCTAATTATTCCACCACATTCTTTGGTGGTTCTTATCTACCTTTTTTCGGTCATCAAAGTTTAACATGTATTTTGTACCTTCCCTAAATCTTGTATCCCATCTGGACGTGGCACAACATAAGTAAAATGTTGAAAATATATGTCCGACATAAAATAAGGAGTGGTGGACGTGATTTTTTACTTTTTGATGGATATAGTAGAAAAGGTTACACCAAGAATTACAAAAGTTGGTCGTGTAAAGGCAGTCGACCTTTTCTTTTTCATTTTGGTTATTTTTTTTATTATACTGAAGAAAAATACTCAATTTAGGATGAAGTTTTGCCAAAATAATCGTTTGGGTAAAGGCAGTCGAATGGTCTTTTAATTTTTCATCACTAAGAAACTAAATACTATTTCCTTTAATTGAAGCTCTAAAAGGTGCAGGTATGCCTTTACAAAATTAAATGAAAAATGGAACTCAACCTACCATAGTTAATAGTTTGGTGCCCAAACCAATCAATTGGAACGCCGATAAAGTAACAAGCAGTCGAAAATTAAGTTGTTATTCTTGATAGTTAAATTAGTCGATTTCACTTCTTTGTTTGGTATGGATAAACCTAAAAGAAATTTTAAACAACCAGCTTACCTCAAATATAACTAGTATCGTTGACATTATTATAAAAACGGAAAAGGCCAAAACTATCCCTTTCATTTGCTAAATGGTTTATAAATACCCTCCGTTCATCTATCCGTTTAAAAAAATACACTCCGTCCATCTATCTGTCCAAAAAAATACACGAAGTTAATTCTATTAACAAAAATACCCCCGCGACTAACGGCAGAACTGATGGAGTGTGTTTTTTTGAACGGATAGATGGACGGAGGGTATTTATAAACCATTTAGCAAACGATAGGGATGGGTCTTTCATTTAATGACGTGGCGATTCTTATCTAAAATAGAACGAATGAAAGAAAGATTATGCTTCGAGAAGCTTACAAGCTACGTAACATATAGTTTTTAGACGACGTTGCAGAATAGCAGATGTAGAAATAGCAAAATTACTGTTTTTTTTTTTTTTTTGAGAATGGTAACAAAATTGCAAAATAACTGTTATGTTGTCCAAGTGGTGGAGTTCAAACACAAGATAACACATTACAACTTTTGTTAATGAAAATTATTCCTATTGTAATTTGTTGAGAATTATGGAGCTAAGAGTGCATCAAGATATGGAGGTATTAAAATATTAGTAGCCAGGGTAAAGTACTTTATGTTAACACATCAAAGGTGGGTGATCTCCAATCACAATGAACATTTGGATGGACATACACAATGGCAAGATATACAAATAAAATGTCTCAAGTGTTAAATGGAAGAAGCCTTATATAGTGGAGCTGGATAAAGGGAAAACCCACTTTATACCTATTAAGTCCAAACTATTTACTCTTTAATATTCAAGTCTAAACTATTTACTTTTCCTACCTATGTAGCCCAAACTATTTACCTGACCCATCCATCTTCTCATTTGAAGTACAGAATGTTAAAAACATTCGACTTCATTTTTGCAAGGTTACCTGGTAGTGGACTTGAATGGATCTACTTCTTCTCTGCCAGATCTATCTTCAATAAGATGGTCAACCCAAGCTAATGCTCTACCTCCTTTCCTTATGATTTTTGTGTGTATGAAGACCCACCATTGTTGAGCTTGAAGCTTCTAAATGTGAAATTTTATTTTGAAGATTTATTGTTTGATTCGTGTGGGTGCTATAAAATATTGCTTATGGTACCTTCGAGTAAGCTTCCCAAATCTGAATTTTATGTATGTTTGAATATCCACCATTGTTGGCTTGAAGCTCAATTTTTATTTTTGAAGATTTCTTATTTGATTCAAAGTGGGTGTTATTAAATATTGCTTATAGTACCTTCTGGAAGTTCATACCGAATTTTGATCACATTTGAAGTTGATTTGAGATGATTGAGATCGAATCTTTCCGCTGAAAATCGAAGAAGAACACAGTTACTTAATAGTATACTGCTACGGTATACAATATATTGTAGGAGTATATAGCAATATTGTAATAATATATTATAGTATACAATATACTACAACGGTATATTATAATAATCGAAGAAGAACACAATTAACTAACAGTATACCATTACGGTATAAAATATACTGTAGAAGTATATAACTATAATGCAATTGTATACCATTATAATATGTAATATACTGTAACGGTATATTGTAATAATGTGCAATATACTACAACAATGTGCTGTAATAGTATAGGATATACCATAATAGTATACTATTTAATGTAATAGTGTAATGTCGAATGAAGAACATAAAATATTATTTTCATATATTGTATGCTATTTTGGTATATAATATATAATTCAATAGTATAGTTTATTACAATAATATATTATTATAATATACAATATGATATTATAATTTATTATATGGCAATCACGTGTTGATTCTTAGAATCTGATTCTGTTATTTATGGTCCTCAGCAGCAGTCAGTGGGATATTCAGTGAATTAGCTCAAGTGAAAACTGATATTATTTTAATTTAATAATTAAATTTAGAAAATGAAAAAAAAGACAAAAGTTATATTATACTAGTTATATTAAAAAAAAGGTGAACAAAAATTAGATTATGAATAGAAAAGAATATAAAAAAAAAAAAAAGAAGTTAAATGAAATTAGAAAAGGAAAAAAAATAAGAAGAAAACGAGAAAAGAAAGAAAAAAAGGAAAAGAAACATAGAAATAAAAAAGAATTGGAGAAAAAAGAAAATTTCGCATAAAAACTACTATGGGTAGGAAATATAATTAGTTTGTGAGTAGAAAAATAAATGGGTAGATAAGGGTAAATAATTTTGTCTTTGTGGGTAATTTTGTCATTCTCCCCTAGATAAAAGCGAACGTACACTTATGGGAGCAGTTTTGAAGATGGTACGTATTAGGTGGGGTCCACATTGAGTGTAGGAATAAAAAAATAAACTAATTTTAAAGAGTTTCACGTGCTCAAATCTGAGTGTAAAACACAAATTTTGTCATGTCAGCGTAAAGGGTTTAAGAGACCTACATTATTAAAGGGCAGAATAGCCTAAATGACACTTATACTTGTGCCACTTTGTCATGCCGGTCCCCAAACTTATCATTTTGCCAATTGAACACTTACACTCGTTCAAATCGTGTATAATAAATGCTTATGACAGGAGCTACCGGTGCGTGTAATACAATCTCCTACATGTAGGACGCCACATCATTACTACTGCCACGTAGGAAAATAAACTATTGAAAAATTGGATTGGCCACCCTACACAAATACCGAACCCATAGAAAAGAGATACAGTAGGTTCTTTCTTCTAAACCTAAATATATCTAGAAGCTTCAAGCGAGCTTTAATGGCATCTCTGTGTCACGACACCGGTTCGCCCTCCGTGAACCATCGTGACGGCACCTAGTCTCTACAACTAGGTAAGCCTAAATTGCGGAAAAGAAACCAAAATTTTGCGGAAGTAAACAACTTAAAACAGAAATAAGGAAAGTAAACAGTGGTAGAATGTGCCGCTCGGCATACACCGTATTTAATTCTCAAAAAACAACACATAAATCCAAGACCCGGAAACCCATGAATCACAAGCTAAGAAGTACTACATAGCTCTAACTCCAGAATGTCTAACAAGAACTGAAATACAGAAGGGCTAATACTAAACAACAGGAATAGAAGCCTCGCCTCAAGAATGGTAAGCTTGAGTAGTGGTACCTGGATCTGCACATGAAAAACATGCACAGGAAGGGCATGAGTACACCACAGCTGTACTCAATAAGTGCCAAGCCTAACCCCGGTTGGGTAGTGACGAGGAAGGTCGGGGCCCTACTGAGATTAAATAAATATTAAAGTGACAGGATAAGATAAGCTGTGCAATTGAGAATCTACAGTAAGAGCCTATACAGGATAATAAAAGTACAATAACGGAAAACAGAGGTAAAGGCAAACCACAAGGAACTACCACTCATAGCAAGGATGATAACCGGGGATCTCTTGGTATCCTCAAAAATATACTAGGGATCTCTTGGTATCCCGTGGATCTCTTGGTATCCCGCACCTCAGTCCAGATCATAAGTACTTACAGGGGATCTCCCGGGATGCCGTCCCGTAGTCCCAAATTAAAACGCACAACAGCAACACAAGAATACTCAATAAATGGTAAATTTAGTACTAAGTAAACAGATACGTCTAGACTAACATGCTTCACGTAATGCTATTAAGGCAATTTAAGCAAATAGGCAATTAAGTCAACTTAACATGCTTTTCTAAACTAACAACAGGCTAAATACGCAAGTATAATGAAACAGGAGAAGGAACTCAATTGAAATACTTAAAGAAAATCGGATTTTCAACAATTAGCTCAAGTACGCGCTCGTCACCTCACGTACGAGGCATTTCATTTACCACGATATCAATCCTAAGGGGAAAGGTCCCCCACACAAGGTTAGACAAGCCACTTACCTCGAACAAGTGCAAGTCAACCCGAAACCACGCCTTTGCCACGAGTATCCGACTCCAAATGGCCCAAATCTATTCAATTCAATTTCATAACGTAAATAACACTTCAAATAACTGATTCTATAATTAAATTCTAAGCTAAGACGCGAAATTAGGTAAAATGACCAAAACGCCCCTCAGGCCCACGTCTCGGAATCGGGTAAAATTTACATTTTCGGAATCCTCATTCTCTCACGAGTTCATACATACCAAGAACACTGAAATCGAAGCCCAAATGACCCCTCAAATTCTCATTTCAAAGTCTCTTAATCCCAAGCCCTAAATCCCATAATTACCACTGATTTTCCTAAATTTTTCATGCTTAGGATGATAAAAATCACTATAATAACGAGTTTTGGGACCAAAGACCTTACCCCAATGGACTCCTCTGAAAATCCCTCTTGAAAAATGCTCCAAAAGCTTTTTCCCGTTTGAAAAGAGGTGAAAAATGACTAAATTTTGCGAAGGAAAGTATTTATGTTCTGCCCAGCAATTTCCACATTTGCAGGCCCTGGGACCGCATCTGCGGTCCCGCTTCTGCGGAACTTATGTCGCATCTGCGACTTTCATTAAATGGCCTGAAGCCGCATCTGCGATTGCCCTTCCGCAGATGCGCCACCGCTTCTGCGATATTCCTTCCGCATCTGCGGAACCTGAAGGAGAACCAAAAATCCGCTTATGCGGTCTTCTTAGCCGCTTCTGCGGTGCCGCATTTGCGGTTCCCAAACCGCAGATGCGAAAATACCAGAAGCAACATAAATACAGCAGCTGCAATGTGAGCACGTGATTTTTGCCACGCTTAAACTACTCCTACAAAATTCCTTAGAATTAGGATTTTTCTTTATTATTTGGATTTTTAGGAATTAAATTGCATGATTCTGTGTCTTGTTTGCATTTTTGTGTGCATTTTACTTGATATAATTCCAAAATTACAAAATAGTATGCATTTCAATATTACAAAAAATAAAGAAAATAACAAAAATGGTTCTTTGCATTTCTACTTTTAATTTCTAGTATTTGTCTTAAATTTTCTTTTAACATTAGGAATTAGTTTAATTTTGAAATTCAATTAGTATAATTTTTGAATCCATTTGGGTCTTTATTCTCGATCTTACATTTAATAAAATCAGAAAATAAAATACAAAAATCAAATAAAAAAAAAGAGAAAAGAAGAAAATAAACAAACAAAAGAATTTAAAATAAAAGACAAAAGGGCTGGCCAATTTGGGCCATTGTTTCATGCAAAGGCATAAGCCCAATCAATCCATAACCCAGTCCCCACCCGTGCAGCCCAAAATCCCAACCCAGTCCGGTCCAGAGACGCCCAAAAAACGACGTCGTTTTGGCGTCAATTAATCTTGACCGTCCATTTCTCATCATCCGACGGTCCTCATTCGTTCAAGGCTTTTAAATAAAAATGTCCGAAAATTCTTCATTAAACCTAAACATTTCCCATCCTCCTCGTACCCCTGTCTCCCACCGCCATCTACCACCGCCCTCCGCCCTGAGCCGCCGCACACCACCGTCCCTCCGCCGTCCACCGCCGGCCGGAAATCGTCGCCGGCGGCGGCGAAGCTCCAATCAACCCCAAAAATACACCATAGACTCATCTTCCTCTCCTCTTTCCAACCCCCAAAACAATTCCCTTCAATTCATTGGCAATCTTTTCGAATTTTAGATCGAAAATCCGAGCCAAAACATTAACTCACCCAAATCCAACCAAATTTACACCATATGCTCTTCCGACCCCCCTCTACCCGAATCCCTAGCCAGAATCTTTCGAATGTTGCCAAAACCTCTCGAATTTTAGATCGTAGGAGCGGCAGAACCCTAGAAGTTCAAATCGTGCGATTGCTGCCCCAATTTCTTGAGTCTGTTGTTGGATTCGAGTCACGAAACAATGTTTTCGTTTGTTCTTTTTGAAGAACAAGCGTTAACATTATTCCGAGGTTCGAATCGATATCCGGCCTTTGCACAAGCCGTGCATAGGTGAGTTTTTCTTTTCCTTCTTTTGTTATTTGAATTCTTTGTGTGTTAAAATTATTTTCTGTTAATCTGTTCTAGGTTTGTATTTTTCTCGATTTAATTTAGTTTGATAATCTGATTCATACTTCTGCCTGTTCTTGGATTTTTTTTATTTGCCAGTGTTGAATTTTTCTTTCCATACTGATCTTGTTGATTTTTGTTCATTTTCTTAGNATAATAGTAGTTTGTAATCCGGAATTCAGTAGTTAGTTTTAAATTTAAGAGTTGTGATTGAATTTGGTTTTAGCTGATTAATTTTCAGAATTGTTAGTTTGACCATGGTTAGTTAGAAAGGCTAGGTTAGTTAACATGGGTTAGTAATTTTAGGACTAATGCAGGGGCAATAAGGGTAGTTTACTTAGGGAATATTGCTGCAACTGAAAGTAGAAGCCCCTAGAACTTTCTAGATTGAGGTTCCAATTTGCATTTCAGAAATTGAATAGTATAACTTGGCCAACAAGGCATGAATTAAGGGACTAATTGGCTAAAAATAAATTTGAAATAAGGGACTTAGGGTGTAAAAACGAAATCTGAAAGTTACCTTAGTTTTGCCTATAAAAGGCACACCCATTGCCTTGTTTCACAAGTTTAGACCCTCTGAAAAATTCCAAGAGCTTTCAGCCTAAGAAATCCCAGAGATCTCAGCCATCAAGAATAGTATTCTTCTTATAATTTTCAGTTTTCAATTCGAAATTCAAAAATACAAAACCCAAAAACAATAGAAAACCAAAAATCTAAAAATATACTACTGTTCATTGCAATTTTAGCTCAGCTTCAAGTTGTAGTGTGGATTTGCATTGTTTAGTTCGAGTTTTGATTGGTGAAGTTGTTCTGGAGTGTCCTGGGATCAATTTCAATTTGTTTTGGATGAATTCGAGCTATTTTTGGGTGATCTATGGGTTGTAATTAATCCTGGTCAGCTGATATATCAGTCCTGGGTCAAATTTAGTTCAAAGCTATTGCTGGTTGTTGAATCATTGCTGTTGATTATTGACTACTACTGCTGACTCCTTATCCTTCTTTTGTGTTCGAATTCCCAGGTACACCTCTTGTAGATCTCAAGCATTGCAATTGAAGTAAAATGCTATTCGTTCCCCCTTGCCTGATGTCATTAATATGTTGTCTAATTCATGACTCTATTAGGATTATGCTGTGTGATTGTATTGGGAATCAGTTTGTAGATGTTTGTTGATGGATTTAATTAGGATGGCTTGTATAATTAGGACTGTTCTGGGCTGCTTTTAATTTGTTTCGGATTGTTCTAAATCTCAGAATGTTGTAGCACGATACTCAGTGGTAGTAGGTTCATGCTGTTTAAAAATTGATAGCTTAAGTTACATGTCTTAATCAGGAAGTAGCACTAATATGTGCACCTAATCATAATTTGTATGAGACAAGCCTGTCGATTTAGGATTAGATTTAAACATGAGTTTTAGCATATTGACTCACAAAACTGGAAAATCACGTTTTATAGTATGCATAAGTCTTTTGTTGATGCACATCTCAGTAAAATCACGTTCAGCTGTAGTTTTAGATATTTAGCTTATGATTTGTCTTTAAAATGCAAGTTATATGTTCACTCTAGAACGCGTTTGAATGTTAAACAAACAAATTGAAGGTTTAATAAACAATTAGAGATGATTGTAGCATTATCAGTTGCTAAGCTTGATCCCTGCCTGGATTGTTTGGGCCAGGGCAGGGTGTTTCAATTTGGCCCAATTATGAGAAACTTTTTAGAATTGGTAACGGGCCCGATTTGTAGTGTAAGTGATTAGGGGCCCAGGCAATCTTGGTTAGACCTTGATTTCCTCCTCTTTGTGACATGGCCCAAACATGGGAATTAATTGTTGAAGGTCCTTGTTCATTTTGATAATTTTCTTTAAAATAAAAGCAAATCAATTTTGAGCCTTCCAAATTAGGTAGCGGATTTAAATTAAGAGGTTCTCCTCTTGTTTAAGTTCGGACTTGAATTTGAGGCCCAAATGGTAATATTAATTAATTAGGTCCCTTTAGAAACAAAAAATAAATAGAAAATCATAGGTCACTTTAGGATTGACCTTTAAATAAAAGTGGGACGAGCCTCGCCAAATAAAATGCATAAATTGCGGGGCCCTCATTAAATACTATATTAAAATATTTTAGAGATTCGGGACATGCCATTTAGCGAATTTTCATGGCTTCCCGCAAAGTTAATAAGACGCTAGCCACTTTAGGTGCGCTTTTAATATTACTTTCCTAAACTCGGGTGTGCATTTCATGCAACCCAAATCCAAATCTCAAAACGTTGAATAAGAGGTGTCGAGGATCCGGATGCATTTCATGTGATGTGATCCAAAAACACGCTCGGCGTTCACTTTCATAAAAACTAATTAAAAGCGGTTAAACAAATTTATAAAATTGCACTATAGGTTTGAACATGTATAAAAATCAGATTTTAGCCATTTATAATAATTTAAGCGACCGTGCTAGAACCACGGGATCTGGGGGTGCCTAACACCTTCCCTCGGGTCAACAGAATTCCTTATTCAGAATTTCTGGTTCGCAGGCTCCAATTGGGAAGTCGAAATTTTCCTCGATTTGGGATTCAAATTAAACCGGTGACTTGGGACACCAAAAGCCAATCCTATCCCAAGTGGCGACTCTAAATAAATAAACAATCCCATTTCGAATAGTGTCACTTTAAATGGAAAAACTCCCTTATACATTATCCTTCGGGGTGGATGTGAAAAAAGGAGGTGTGACATGCAACATTTCTCAAAACTCCCCGTCAACCATCTGAAATCATCTCGGGGCCCCCGGGACCTCAACTAAAGGCACCAACAAGTCTAATACCACTCCCCCAAACTTGTACCAATCCTTAAAACACCTAAAACAACATCGAAACCTCAAATTAACCATGGATTCAAGCCTAAGAACTCCAAATTTCTCAAAATACGCTTTCGATCAAAAAGTCTATCAAACCTCATCCAAATGACCTGAAATATTGCAGACACGTCCCTAATGACATAACGGAACTACTGCAACTCTCGAAATTCAATTCTGACCCTCGGATCAAAATCTCACTATCGAACCGGAAACTTCAAAATTCGGCATTTCAAGCCTAAATTGGCTACGGACCTCCAAAACACAATCCGACCACGCCCCTAAACCCGAAATCACCTAACGGAGCTAATGGAACTATCAGATTTCTATTCCGAGTCCGTCTTTGCACTATTCTGACTACGGTCAACTTTCCAACACTTACGCTCTCATTTAGAGGCTAAGTGTCCCAAAACTCTCCGAAACTTAAAACTGAAAATCCCGGCAATTAAAATAGCAGAAATAGACTCGGGGGAAGCAGTTCATAGGGGATCGGGGCGTAAATTCCAAAAATGACCGGTCGGATCGTTATATCCTCCCATACTTAAACATTCGTTCGTCCTCGAACGAGCACAAAGACATACCTGAAGTAGTGAAAAGATGAGGGTACTGGCTGCGCATATCCTGCTCGGTCTCCCAGGTCGCCTCCTTGGTCGGCTGACCCCGCAACTGAACCTTCACTGACGCAATGTTCTTTAACCTCAGCTTCCTGACCTGCCAGTCCAATATTGCCACTGGCTCCTCAACATAAGATAGATTCTTTTCCAACTGGACTGAGCCGAAATCTAACACCTGCGACGGATCACCGTGATACCTCCGGAGCATCGAAACATGAAAAATCGGATGAACTCCTGCCAAGCTGGGAGGTAAGGCAAGCTCGAAAGCAACCTCCCCAACACGCCTCAATACCTCGAAAGGGCCAATAAACCTCGGACTCAACTTCCCCTTCTTCCCAAATCTCATAACGTCCTTCATGGGCGAAACCCGAAGCAGAACCCGCTCTCCAACCATTTAGGAAACATCACGAACCTTCCGGTCCGCGTAACTCTTCTGTCTGGACTGGGCTGTACGGAGTCTATCCTGAATCACCTTGACTCTCTCCGAAGCATCCTGAACCAAGTCTGTGCCCAATAATCTAGCCTCACCTGGATCGAACCAACCCACCGGAGATCTACATCGTCTACCATATATGGCCTCGTACGGTGCCATCTGAATGCTGGACTGATAGCTATTGTTGTAGGCAAACTCTGCCAATGGAAAGAACTGATCCCAAGAACCTCCAAACTCAATCACACACGCACGGAGCATATCCTCATGAATCTGAATAGTGCGCTCGGACTGTCCGTCCGTCTGAGGGTGAAATGCTGTGCTCAACTCCACCCGAGTACCCAACTCCTTTTGTGCGGCTCTCTAGAATCGCGATGTGAACTGAGTACCTTTGTTTGAAATGATGGAAACTGGAATACCATGCAGACGGACAATCTCCTGGATATAAATCTCCACCAACCGCTCCGAGGAATAGGTAGTACACACAGGGATGAAATGCGCGGACTTGGTCAACCGATCCATAATAACCCAAATGGCATCGAACTTCCTCAAAGTCCGTGGGAGTCCAGATACGAAGTCCATGGTGATTCGCTCCCACTTCCACTCTGGAATCTCTATCTGCTAAAGCAATCCACCCGGTCTCTAGTGCTCATACTTTACCTACTGACAATTAAGGCACCGAGCTACAAACCCAACTATATCCTTCTTCATTCGCCTCCACCAGTAGTGTTGCCTCAAATCCTGATACATCTTCGTGGCACCCGGGTGAATGGAATACCGCGAACTATGGGCCTCCTCTAAAATCAACTCCCGAAGCCCATCAACATTGGGTACACAAACTCGACCCTGCATCCTCAATACTCCGTCATCACCAATAGTCACATCTTGAGCATCGCCATGCAACACTTTGTCCTTGAGGACAAGCAAATGAGGGTCATCAAACTGATGCTCCCGGATACAATCAAACAAGGAAGACCGAGAGACCACACAAGCTAGAACCCGGCTGGGCTCCGAAAGATCCAATCTCACAAACTGGTTGGCTAGGGCCTGAACATCCATCGCCATAGGACTCTCTGCTGCTGGTAAATAAGCCAAACTCCCCAAACTCTCCGCCCGACGGCTCAAAGCATCGTCCACCACATTGGCCTTGCCCGGGTGATACAAGATAGTGATGTCATAATCCTTCAGCAGCTCTAGCCATCTCCTCTGATGCAAATTAAGGTCCTTTTGCTTGAACAAATGCTGCAAACTCCGGTGATCAGTATATATCTCACAAGGCACACCGTACAAGTAATGATGCCAGATCTTCAAGGCATGAACAATGGCAGCTAACTCAAGGTCATGGACAGGATAATTCTTCTCATGGATCTTCAACTGTCTGGACGCGTAGGCAATCACCTTACCGTCCTGCATCAATACCGCTCCAAGGCCAACTCTCGAAGCATCACAATAGACAGTATAAGACCCCGAACCGGTAGGCAATATCAAAACTGGGCTATAGTCAGGGCTGTCTTGAGCTTCTTAAAGCTCTCCTCACACTCTTCCGTCCGCTGGAACGGAGCACCCTTCTGGGTCAGTCTGTTCATAGGTGCTGCAATAGATGAAAACCCCTGAACAAATCGACGGTAATAACCCGCCAAGCCAAGAAAACTACGGATCTCTGTAGTTGAGGATGGTCTAGACCAACTCCGCACGACCTCTACTTTCTTCGGATTTACTTGAATACCCTCTCTCGAGACTACATGACCCAAGAACGCCACGGAATCCAATCAAAACTCACATTTTGAGAACTTAGCATACAACTTCTTCTCTCTCAAGGTCTGGAGCACTATCCTCAGGTGCTGCTCATGCTCTCCCCGACTCCGGGAATATACCAGAATGTCATCAATAAAAACGATCATGAACGAATCAAGATATGGCCGGAAAACACTGTGCATCAGATGCATGAAGGCTGCTGGGGCATTAGTCAGCCCAAATGACATAACAAGGAACTTGTAATGACCACACCGAGTCCTGAAGGTAGTCTTCGGGATATCCGGCTCCCGAATCTTCAACTGATGATAGCATGAACGCAAGTCAATCTTAGAAAACACACAAGCACCCTGCAACTGGTCGAACAGGTCATCAATACGAGGCAAAGGATAGCGGTTCTTCACTGTCACCTTATTCAACTGGCGGTAATCAATACACATGCGCATAGAACCATCCTTCTTCCTCACAAATAACACAGGAGCACCCCAAGGCGATACACTGGGCCGAATGAAACCTTTATCAAGTAATTCCTGCAATTGCTCCTTCAACTCCTTCAACTCCGGAGGAGCCATACGATACGGAGGGATAGAAATGGGCTGAGTGCCCGGCAATAGATCAATGCCAAAATCAATGTCCCTATTGGGTGGCATGCCCGGAAGATCAGCTGGAAACACATCAGGGAAATCCCGTACCACTGGGACTGAATCAACAGAAGGAGTATCCATACTGGCATCTCTCACATAAGCTAAGTACGCATCACAACATTTCTCAACCATACACTGAGCCTTAAGGAAAGAAATAACTCTACTGGGAGTGTGACCTAAAGCACCCCTCCACTCAATGCGCAGTACACATGGCATGGCCAGTGTCAAGGTTTTGGCGTGACAATCAAGAATAGCAAAATAGGGCGACAACCAGTCCATGCCCAAGATAATATCAAAATCAACCATGTTGAGCAATAATAAATCGGCTCTGGTCTCAAAACCACCGAGAATAACCAAACATGACCGGTAACGCGGTCCACAACAAGGGAATCTCCCACAGGGGTAGAAACATAAACTGGGGAACTCAAGGAATCCTGAGGTACACCCAAATGTGGGGCAAAATAAGAAGACACATAAGAATAAGTGGAGCCTGGATCGAATAGAACCAATGCATCTCTGTGACAGACCAAGATAGTACCTGTGATGACAGAATCAGAGGCGACAGCCTCAGTACGGGCTGGAAGAGAATAATATCTGTCCTGGCCTCCCCCTCGAGGGCGACCTCTACCTCCCCGACCTCCACCTCTGGTTGGCTGGGCCGATGGAGTAGCAACTGGTGCTGGGACCATAGCCTGAGAGCTCTGCGGGGTGCGCTGCGGTTGAGGGGTCTGTGGGGGCGTAGCCCTCCCAAGTCTAGGCCAATCCCTCACCACATGGCGTGTGTCACCGCACTCAAAACAAGCTCTGGGAGGACGTGGCGGCTGTGACTGGCTAGGGCTAGGTCTGCTGGACTGACCACTGGAAGCACCCCGTGCAGGAGGCGCACTAGAGACTGGAGGTGCATAATAAGGCTCTTGAGGCCTAGGTGGAGCTGGAATACCACTGGCTGCTGGAAGAGATGAATGAACGGGGCGACCCATATGACCCCTACCATGACGACCTGGAGCTGGGGCACGGGCACCAGAATAATGGCCCGACTCTCGAGACCTCTTGTCCTCCCTCTCCTCTCTGTCCCTAGCATGCATACCGTCAATCCTTCTAGCAATGCTCACCACCTGCTGATAAGATATATCCATCTCTGACTCACGAGCCATGCTAGATCTGATGCTGGGAATAAGCCCCTCAATGAACCGGCGAACCTTCTCGCGAACCGTAGAAACCAAAGCCGGTGCATGTCTAGCCAAGTCGATGTAACGGACAGCATACTCCGAGACAGTCATAGTACCCTGGCGCAAATGCTCAAACTCTGCGCGTCAGGCGTCCCTAAGACTCCGGGGAACATACTCCCTCGTGAACATATCTGAAAACTGAGCCCAAGTTAGGGAAGCTGCCTTATCAGGACTGTCTAACTCATAAGCGCGCCACCACTGATAAGCGGCTCCTCGAAGCTGGAAAGTAGTGAAGGAAACCCCGCTCGATCCTGATATGCCCATAGTACGGAGAATACGGTAGCACTCCTCCAGAAATCCCAAGGCGTCCTCTGATGCTAACCCACTGAATACAGGAGGATCATATTTCTTGAACCTCTTAAGTCTTCGCTGCTCATCCTCTGAAGCCGTTGCCCTATCCTCGGGCTGAACTGGTACTGCAGGCAGTGCAGGAATAATCTCTGGGACCTGCTCAACATGCACTCGCTGCTCAGGAGTGCGGGCGGAGGGAGTCTGTACTCCTCCCCTGGCCTAGGATGTGGCTGCAGCAAGGGGAAGCAACCCTGCCTGAGCCAAAGTGGTGTACATGCTCATAAACTGTGCCAAAGTCTCCTGGAGTGCTGGAGTAGTAGTGGCAGACGTATCAGGTGTCTGGACTCCGACTGGTACTGCTGGTGGTACCTCGGCGGCAGCTCGCGCGGGTGCTATGGCTGCACCACGAGCGCGTCCTCGGCCTCTACCCCGGCCCCGGCCTCTACCCCGGCCCCGGCCTCTAACGGATCCAGTAGGGGGCACGGGTGCCTGGTCATCTCGAGTAGCACGTGTCCTCACCATCTGTGAGAGAATAGAAAGACAAAAGTTTATAATTGTGATATCAAAAATTTCGCACGACAAAAAACTAAAATAAAGTGGAATTTTCCTAACAGTTACATGCCTCTCGTAGATAAGTACAGACGTCTCCGTACCGATCAGTGAGACTCTAATAAACCGGCTTGTGATCCATGACTCCTATGAACCTAGAGCTCTGATACCATCTTGTCACGACCCCGGTTCGCCCTCCGTGAACCATCGTGATGGCACCTAGTCTCTACAACTAGGTAAGCCTAAATTGCGGAAAAGAAACCAAAATTTTGCGGAAGCAAACAACTTAAAATAGAAATAAGGAAAGTAAACAGTGGTAGAATGTGCCGCTCGGCATACACCGTATTTAATTCTCAAAAACCAATACATAAATCCAAGACCCGGAAACCTATGAATCACAAGCTAAGAAGTACTACATAGCTCTAACTCCAAAATGTCTAACATGAACTGAAATACATAAGGGCTAATACTAAACAGCAGGAATAGAAAGAAACTCCTCGGTGTGCGGACGCGGCAGATATACCTCGAAGTCCCGGAGAATCGCCTCGCCTCAAGAATAGTAAGCCTGAGTAGAGGTACCTGGATCTGCACATGAAAAACATGCGCAGGAAGGGCATGAGTACACCACAGCGGTACTCAGTAGGTGCCAAGCCTAACCCCGGTTGGGTAGCGACGAGGAAGGTCATGGCCCTACTGGGATTAAATAAATATTAAAGTGACAGGATAGGATAAGCAGTGCAATTGAGAATCTATAGTAAGAGCCTATACAGGATAATAAAAGTACAATAACGAAAAACAGAGGTAAAGGCAAACCACAAGGAACTACCACTCACAGCAAGGATGATAACCGGGGATCTCTTGGTATCCCGAGGATCTCTTGGTATCCTCAAAAATATACTAGGGATCTCTTGGTATCCCGTGGATCTCTTGGTAACCTCAATATACGTGCCAGTGATCTCTTGGTATCCCGCACCTCAGTCCAGATCATAAGTACTTACAGGGGATCTTCCGGGATGCCGTCCCGTAGTCCCAAATTAAAACGCACAACAGCAACATAAGAATACTCAATAAATGCTAACTTTCGTACTAAGTAAACAGATACATCTAGCCTAACATGCTTCACGTAATGCAATCAAGGGAATTTAAGCAAATAGGCAATTAAGTCAACTAAACATGCTTTTCTAAACTAACAACAGGCTAAATACGCAAGTATAATGAAACAGGAGAAGGAACTCAATTGAAATACTTAAAGAAAACCGGATTTTCAACAATTAGCTCAAGTACGCGCTCGTCACCTCGCGTACGAGGCATTTCATTTACCACGATCAATCCTAGGGGAAAAGTCCCCCACACAAGGTTAGACAAGCCACTTACCTCGAACAAGTGCAAGTCAACCCGAAACCACGCCTTTGCCACGAGTATCCGACTCCAAATGGCCCAAATCTATTCAATTCAATTTCATAATGTAAATAACACTTCAAATAACTAATTCTATAACTAAATTCTAAGCTAAGATGCAAAATTAGGTAAAATGAACAAAACGCCCCTCAGGCCCACGTCTCGGAATCGGGTAAAATTTACATTTTTGGAATCCTCATTCTTTCACGAGTTCATACATACCAAGAACACTAAAATCGGAGCCCAAATGGCCCCTCAAATTCTCATTTTAAAGTCTCTTAATCCCAAGCCCTAAATCCCACAATTACCACTGATTTTCTTAAATTTTTCATGCTTAGGATGATAAAAATCATTATAATAACGAGTTTTAGGACCAATGACCTTACCCCAATGGACTCCTCTGAAAATCCCTCTTGAAAAATGCTCCAAAAGCTTCTTCCCGTTTGAAAAGAGGTGAAAAATGACTAAATTTTGCGAAGGCAAGTATTTATGTTCTGCCCAGCGATTTCCGCATTTGCGGGCCCTAGGACCGCATCTGCGGTCCCGGTTCTGCGGAACTTACGTCGCATCTGCGACTTTTATTAAATTGCCTGAAGCCACATCTGCGATTGCCCTTCCGCAGATGCTCCACCGCTTCTGCGGTATTCCTTCCGCATCTGCGGAACCTGAAGGAGAACCAAAAATCCGCTTCTGCGGTCTACTTAGCCGCTTCTGCGGCGCCGCATCTGCGGTTCCCAAACTGCAGATGCGAAAATACCAGAAGCAGCATAAATACAACATCTGCAACATTTCTCAAAACTCCTCGTCAACCATTCGAAATCATCCCGAGGCCCCCGGGACCTCAACCAAAGGCACCAGCAAGTCTAATACCACTCCCCCAAACTTGTACCAATCCATAAAACACCTAAAACAACATCAAAACCTCAAATTAACCATGGATTCAAGCCTAAGAACTCCAAATTTCTCAAAATACACTTTCGATCAAAAAGTCTATCAAACCTCGTCCAAATGACCTGAAATTTTGCACACACGTCCCAAATGACATAACTGAACTATTGCAACTCTCAAAATTCCATTCCGACCCTCGGATCAAAATCTCACATCGAACCGGAAACTTCAAAATTCGACCTTTCGGCATTCAAGCCTAAATTAGCTACGCACCTCCAAAATACAATCCGACCATGCCCCTAAACCCAAAATCACCTAACGGAGCAAACGGAACTATCGGATTTCCATTCCGAGGCCGTCTTTACACTGTTCCGACTACGGTCAACTTTCCAACACTTAAGCTCTCATTTAGGGGCTAAGTGTCCCAAAACTCTTCGAAACTTAAAACTGAACATTCCGGCAATTAAAATAGCAGAAATAGACTCGGGGGAAGCAGTTAATAGGGGATCGGGGCGTAAATTTTAAAAATAACTGGCCGGATCGTTACACTCTGCTTGTCCCTCCGATTGATCCTCAAACACAAACTTTTATCGCATTTTCAAGTCTAAATTTCAATACCCAGCTGAGTTTTAGTGCTATGTAAGCAACAACTTGAGGTTTCAAACCACTAGATTCGTTCTTCACAAGACCAACAATAGAATTTCGAAAATTCTCAAGAAACAAGCCTTTGAGTCTCCTCCCCAAAATTCGATTAAAGATCCAAATAGCGAAACACAGCAACAATAACCAAAACAGATCCATTCGTTAACCTAAAGAGTAGTCGGAAACAAACCACCATTCACCTACAAAGCTTCTTCACAGCCAACACTCCACCATTGTACCACCAATCAACCATCAGAAAAAGAGCCGACCATAAAAAATGACTACCCAAAAGACCAACATCACACAAAACAATCTGAAATTTTGCTACAGGAAAACGAACCGAAAATAGGTTTGACCGTCAATCTTCTTCCACTATTTCTATTTCTTTTCTTTGCAAAGGCTATCTTTCAAAGTAAGGGAATAGGAATGTGAGAAAAGTATTCCCCAAAAATTGCTGCTAATCTGGTAGAGGTTTTGGATCTGTGGTGGATGCAGATGTGAAGGGAAGGGTTGTGTTGTTGGGGGTGTTGGGTTAAAATGAGGGAAGAGGAGTAACATGGAGAAGGGAGGGAGATAG
>NC_031989.1:12338666-12365053 GCF_001879085.1 Nicotiana attenuata
GGGGGGGGAGGGATTGGTGGGCGGCATAACTAAGAGAAAGAGAACGAACGCCTTTATTCTTCCTTTTTCTAATTTTATTTTTTGTATTTTTCTTTTCTTTTTATTTTTTTCCTTATTTTAATCATTAAATTTTTATGTTAACGCTCCATATACGTGTGAAATACACGTATTTGTCCACTTCAGCAATTAAGTTGCCACGTA
This sequence comes from Nicotiana attenuata, assembly GCF_001879085.1. Lineage (NCBI taxonomy): Eukaryota > Viridiplantae > Streptophyta > Magnoliopsida > Solanales > Solanaceae > Nicotiana > Nicotiana attenuata. The sequence continues at coordinate 12,338,868 of NC_031989.1, forward strand.
GACTTGGTCAATGGTCAGAGGGGTTTAAAATATCGACTTTGAACAACTATAAGTGTTTGGACGAAACTTTGTCAAGTATAGCGACCGGGATGAGAAACGCGAACAAGTACAAGTGTCTACCACGCTATTCTGCCTTATTAAAGGTTTGAAGTGTCAAACTGAAAATGGGTTACATGGAGGTGTCTACTTGATCGTTGAACACAACTTAAAGGGTCGTTTACGTATTTCGTAAAAAAAAATGGTGTAAGCCTCAAGCCACATGGGTATATAGGCTCCACAAATAATTAATTTTTTCATAATTCTAGAAATATAAATAACCTTTATAAATAAAAATTGAAGAATATACTAAAAATTAATTTAATTCAAAAAAAAATACGGCAATTAGTTTAACTATTTACACAAATTAGTACTTTAAGTCACCAACAATCCTAAATTATAGAACATATTGTGTAAATTATACTCCAGTCAAATACTTAATAGAAAGTTTAAATAAAAAAATTCTGGGAATGATAATATATGTTTGGTTAAATTTTATAAGAAAATTAATAGAAACAAAGAGGAATTCAGCAGTACAGGAAAAAGATGTACTAACAAAATGGTATTCTTGAAAGAGTGCTTACGGTTCACTTTTTTCTGCCAATATGATGAAAGTCAAGCCTCGAGTCTCGACGACATCGCGAATGGGTTATTCATAAGTTGATTCACTATGCATTGATAAATAAGTTCTTGACGTTTTCTTAAGGAATTAAAAAATAAAACGGGGGCTAAAAATTAAAGGTTTGGAAGAATTTGTTGCAAATGTTATGTACACAAGTCAGATGTTAAGAGTAGGAATACGACAGTGACTAGATTTGGGCAAGGGAAAATCCCTATGCAAGTACCGCGCAATAATTCCTATAGAAGGTTTATCTTATATATTTTTGTTATTTGTGGCTTGAGTTATCTTCTTGTATTTTTAGGAAACTCATAACCCTTATAGGTTTAGGAAAACATATTGTCCTAATAGATTTGGGAAAGGAAAACCTATAGTCCTTGTCAAATTGGGAAAGCTTTCTCTTATAGGTTTGAGATCTTTGGGATCTATATATAGGGGTTGTAGTTGGGGATTCTAGAGATTGTACTGTACTTTTCTTCTCATTCATAGTGAAAAACTCTCTCTGCTTTTGCCCCGAGGATTAGGCTTAGCCGAACCTCGTTAAATCCTTGTGTTGATTTTTCTTCTCTATTTGTTTTGTGTGTGATTGTGTACTAGTTAACCCACGATATTCCGCAACAATTGGTATCAGATCAAGGTTCGGGTTTCTACATATAATCTAGGGTTAAGATGTCTTCATCATCTTCAACAAAGTACGAAGTAGAGAAATTTGACGGGGGTTCTAGTTTCAGTCTATGGAAGATTATGATGAAATCGTCCCTGGTGTTACAAGGGTTATGGAAGGCAATTGATGAGGATTTTCTTGAAGAGATGAAAGAGACAGAGAAGACAGACCTGAAGGAGAGGGCTTTGAGTGTGATCTTCATGAGCGTTACAGATAGCGTTCTTCAGGAAATTGGTGAAGAAACTTCTTCAGCAATGGCATGGAAGAAGTTGGAAGATATGTATTCTAAGAAATCGCTGACAAACCGCCTCTACCTGAAAAAGAGGTTATACAATCTCCGTATGAATGAAGGTACACCTGTTAAAACTCACATTGATGAGTTTAATTCAATCATAATGGACCTGAAGAATGTGGATATCAAAATTGAGAGTGAGGATCATGCCTTGATTATGTTATGTTCTTTACCACCGTCTTATGATACTTTTGTCGATACGCTGCTATATGGGAAATACAACATTTCACTAGAAGATGTTAGTAATACACTAAAATCTAAAGAGTTGAAAAATAGCTTTCCAGACAGCAGAATTGAGGGCGAGGGTCTTGTGATTAGAGGAAGAACACATCAAAAGGACTTACAGGAAAAAGTCAACCGCCATATCAAAGTCTAGAGCAAGGAAACAACATTGTTATGAGTGCAGGGAGCAAGGTCACTACAAGAGATATTGTCCTAAGTTGAAGGAGAAAAGAGGGAAGTAGAAAATAGATAATTAGGTAAATATTGTTGACACTGGCAATAATTCTGATGATAGTGACTATGTAGGGGAAGTCTGTGATGTGAGTTCTAGTTATGGGAAAAATTCTTGGGTTCTTGATTTTGGTGCTACTTTCCATATGCGTCCACACAAGAACTGGTTTGAACCTTACGAGCAAATGAGTGGGACTGTCTACATAGGAGATGATAATTCATTACCAGTAGAGGAGGTTGGTAATATCAAATTGAGAATGTTCGACGGAATTATCAGAAACATTGAGTGTTGGCATGTTCCTCGGATAAAGAGAAATTTAATTTCTCTTTCGACTTTGGATGATCAAGGGTATAAATTTCACTCTCAGAATGGAATACTTAAAGTGTGTAAAGGCTCCATGGTACTCATGAAGGGTAAACTGCATTCTAAATTATATCATCTTCAGGCCAGTGTAGTTGAAGGGGAAGCTGTTGTAGCTTCTGGGAAAAGTGTTCTGAATCAGTCTCAGTTGTGGCACTTGCGACTTGGCCATATGAGTGATAATGGATTGTCTTTGTTGAGTAAGCAGAATTTGTTGAATGGGTACAAAAATTAAGTTTTAAATTTTTGTGAGCATTGTGTGTTTGGTAAACAGACAAAGGTAAAGTTCAGCAAAAAGGCCAAGCACAAGACCAGAGACAAGTTAGATTATATACACTCAGACTTGTGGGGTCCAAATAGAGTTCCCTCCAAGAGTGGTGACAGGTATTTTGTGACTTTGATTGATGATTACTCAAGTATGGTATAGGTGTATTTTCTGAAAACAAAAGATGAGGCATTTTCAACATTTGTTAAATGGAAGACGATGGTTGAGAGGCAGACGAAAAGAAAAGTTAAGCGTCTTCGAATTGACAATAGGTTGGAATTTTGCAATTCTGTGTTCGTTAATTTCTGCAGCAGAGAGGGCATAGTGAGACATCGTACTTGTGTCGGAACACCATAACAAAATGGTATTGCAGAATGTATGAACAGAACGCTTTGTGATAGGGCACGAAGCATGCTTTCACACTCATGTGTTAGCAAAGATTTTTGGGCTGAAGCAATCAATACAGCTTGTTATTTGGTCAACAGATCTCCATCCACAACTATTGAGTTCAAAATTCCTTTTGAGGTATAGTCCGGTTCGCCTGCTGATTATTCAAATTTAAGGGATATTTGGTTGTCCTGCTTATGCTCATGTGAGGGATGGAAAACTTGAGCCGAGGGCAAAGAAGCGCATATTTATAGGGTATGGAACTGGAGTGAAAGGTTATAGGTTGTGGTGCACATATCAAAAGACTCCAGGGCTAATTATCAGTAAGGATGTATCATTCAATGTATCTGCCTCACTGGACAGCCAGAGGGAGAAGGCAATAGCAGAAATAGATCATGGTGTCAGTGACCGCATAGAGCTAAAAATTGAATCTCCACTAGCTCAGCCCAGTAGTTCTAAAGTAGAGGAAGTGGAGGAGGTGCGAAATATTGATCAAAATGATAGTGTTGATGCATCTGCGCAACAACAACCATATAGCATTGCAACAGGCAGAGAGAAGAGAGTGATCAACCGACCGCAAAGGTTTGCAAACGTAGTTGATGGGAATCTTCTTGGATATATGAATCCAGTGGGATTTGCTTTGTCAGTTGTAGAGACCGTTGATACATTTGAGTGTTATAGCTACTCAAAAGCTATTCAGAGTACAGAACCAAATCGACGGATTAGCAAGTTTAGGCGTTGCCTAGACTTGGTTGATATGTGCGGCAATGGATAGATCCCTTGCGGAGGCTGAGGGCAAGGTAGAGAGACGTTGTTCCTGTTGATGAAGAGAATTCAAGCCAACGGGAAGATTTGTTATTTGTGGCTTGAATTATTTCCTTGTATTTTTAGGAAACCCATATTCCCTATAGGTTTAGGAACACCCATTGTCCTAATAGATTTGGGAAAGAAAAACCTATAGTCCTTGTCAAATTGGGAAACCTTTCTCTTATAGGTTTGGGACCTTTTGGAATCTATATATAGGGGTTGTAGTTGGAGATTCTAGAGATTGTACTGTGCTTTTCTTCTCATTCATAGTGGAAAACTCTCTCTGATTTTGCCCCGAGGATTAGGCTTAGCCGAACCTCGTTAAATCCTTGTGTTGATTTTCTTCTCTATTTGCTTTGTGTGTGATTGTGTGCTAGTTAACCCAAAATATTCCGCAATTGTAGATTTCTAATTTTACTTATTTATAAATAGTTAAAGTTCTACGACATTTATATTAATGTATTGAGTTAAACTAGCTCTAATTAGATCCCTAATTGTTCTGGAACAATATGAGCAGCTGCAAAACTTGGTACTGGAAACGCGGGCTACAGATGCCCTCCCGTTATACATAGCTTCGTTTTGAAATTAATGGTGTTTTATTAGGCGTGGCATGAGGTAAGGCAACACACGGGTGAAGGCATATAAATATTTAATTTTTTGTATCTTATAAATCATTAAAATGACATCAATTTATGGGGTAGAATAAGCCATAAACTCATCTCATTATGAGTAAAAAATTAAATATAGAAGGGTGATGGAAAATATGCAATATAAATTGGAATTAGGGAATACTAGTTGCTATTTTTATTTTATTTTATGTTTTTATTGTTTCAAGATTCGCGCGGTTAGATGTTCAAGTCGGCTAGTGTGTTCAAGTCAGTTATAAGTTGCACGCTCCTGATGCATTTTATCTTCGTCCTCGTTCCCTCCTCAAGAACTCTCTCCTGATCACTTCTTTGAAATACTCCATTTGTACTTTGAGTTTTAAGAACTCTCTCCTGAAATACTTCATTCCTACTTTGAGTTTCAAAAACTATCTCCTGATCATTTCTTTGAAATACTCCATTCCCACTTTGAGCCATTAGCTTCCAATAACTCTCCATTCATTTCTTTCAAATACTCCTGATGGGTTTTCAATGTCTTGCCTTATGTTTTGATGATCTAACAAACTTACCGCAAGAACCAAAGAGGGAACCCGACACACTTGGCACACATTGCAAGTGAATGAATTCCACCCTGAACTCCAGCTAATGTGAACTGCTGCAAGTGTAGAGAATTGAGGAACAAGACAGGGACCTGATCCCTTGGTGTTTCTCTGACAGAAATACAAGTCAACGATACAGCTGGAAAGCAACTACAAAAAGTAACTGCCTGCAACTGTACACGCGACAGTGTAGCAAACAGTACATCAGTCACTTCCCATTGGGAAGAGGCGTGTACCAACCAAGAATTAACATCATCCTTGGTATGTCATTGGTAGTATAACAACATGGTGCAAGGCACAAGATATTTCACTTGAGCATTTAGTGATATTCTCTCAAGCATTAAAAGAGGGTATCCAGCATTGAAGTCACTGGTGTGTCAAGAACAAGAAGACAACTCCACTAAGGATCAGTTCCACAATGAGTCTATGTGTATCCGTAGTTGAGTTGTAATCTTGTTGTTTGTTCTTCATTGTGACTCATATCCTGCTTTCTTAGAAGCCTTGTTTTAGGAAACTCAAAATCATAAACCTTCAGAGTTTGTGTTGTGACTAGAGTTAGTCATAAGTTAAAGTCTTTGTAGCTAGTGAGTGACAAAGTGGCTTGTGGTAAGTGTATCACAAGTTAGTTGAGTTAAAGTCTTTGTAACTAGTGAGTGACAAAGTGGCTTGTGGTAAATGTATCACAAGTTAGTTGAGTTGAAGTCTTTGTAATAGAGCCATTTCAAAGTGGCTTGTAATAGTGTGATTACAAGTTAGTGAAGTTGAAAGCCTACAAGTGTAGGTCGTGGTTTTTGTCCTCTTGAGTTGGGATTTTACCACGTAAAAATCCCGTGTCTTATTTACTTACTGTTTCCGTAGTATTCTCAGAGGAAACCCATAGAGGACCAGGTACCCTATAGTTTGGTGGACTCATATATTCTAACAATTGGTATCAGAGCAGGTGCTTTCTAAAAGGTTAACACCTAGAAAGGATCTCAATGGCTGCTCCACCTAACTTTGAGGAAGGACAATCAACCTACAGACCTCCTAGATTCAATGGTCAGTACTACGGCTAGTGGAAGACTCATATGCATGATTTTATAATGTCAGAAGACTCAGAGTTGTGGGACGTCATTTGTGATGGTCCACATGTTCCTATGAAGAAGCTTGGAGAAACTGTACCAATGGTGCCGAAAAACAGAAAAGAGTACAGTGATATTGACAAAAAAGCAGTAGAAAAGAACTATCGTGCCAAGAAAATCTTGGTATGTGGTATAGGACCTGATGAGTACAATAGAATCTCAGCTTGTGATTCTACCAAGGAAATATGGGAAGCATTGCAAATCGCACATGAAGGAACTACTCAGGTTAAACAGTCCAAGATTGACATGCTCACCACCGAGTATGAGCTCTTCAGGATGAAGGATGATGAGTCTATGCAAGATATGCACACTAGGTTCACATCCATCATAAATGAGCTTCATTCACTTGGAGATGTTATTCCCAAAAACAAGCTTGTGAGAAAGATTCTCAGTGTTCTACTTGGCTCTTGGGAGAGTAAAGTGAATGCCATCACTGAAGCTAAAGATTTACAAACTCTAACCATGGATGAGCTGATTGGAAATCTGAAGATATACGAGATGAAAAGAAAGAAAGACAGTGAAAGAAGAGAGTCAAAGAAGAAGAAGAACCTGGTGCTCAAGGCTGAAAACAGTGACTCAAGTGAAGAAGATAGTGATATGGCATATCTTACTAAAAGGTTTCAAAAGATGGTTCGAAGAAATTATGGTATACCAAAAAGGGGTAGTTCAAGTAAGGCAAGGAACAATGATCTCTGTCACAAGTGCGAAAAGTCAGGGCATTTCATCAAAGACTGCCCACTTCTGAAACAGGAGCAATACAAACAAAACTCTGAAAAAGCAGCAAAAAGGAACCCGGTTCCTGACAAACGATTCAGTCGAAAAAGTGCAGCTGACAATGTTGTGAAGCAAGCTCTTGCTGCTTGGGGAGACTCCTCCAGTGAATCAGAAAGGGAACCAGATGCAGAAAACAGCTCCATGATGGCAGTGGAAACTGAAGCAACGAAATATGACTCACTGTTTGCGCTGATGGCTCAGTCTGACGATGATGAAGAGGACTAAAATGATGAGGTAAATTTTAGGGATGTTTAGAAAAATCTGAAGTTTTACTCTTCTAAGAAACTAATGTCATTACCAAATGTTCTAATTGATGCATATTATAGCCTTATTAATGATAAAGATATCTTGACCATAGAGCTAGGAGATGCTGAACAATCTAAAGATGGTCTAGTGGTCTATGTAGTTGATCTAAATGAGACCATAGCTAATCTTGAAAAAGAAAAGGAAGCTTTGAATGAAAAAATAAAGAATGTAGAAAATGAGAGAGATGACTTGATGGTAGTGGTTGTTGATTTGAAGGAAACCATAGAAAACTTTAGCAATGAAAAGCACACTCTAGAAGAGAAAATTGTAGCTACTGAGCAAGAGAGGGATGACTTTTTGGTGATAATCACAGACCTAGAGGAAACTATTGAGGGACTCAAATCAGAACTTAGGCCTGCAAGTATTGAGAAAGGGAAAAAAGTAGCTAGTGAGACTCACATCAAGCTTGAAAAGGAATTAAATGATGTTAAAACTAGTCTATGGAGTGAACTGGAGAAAAATAGGCAACTTCAAGCTGAATTGGAGTGAGTAAAAATTGACCTTGAAAAATCTCTCAAATGGACCTGGTCCTCAGAAGCTGTCACTGTTATGTACCTCAACAATAATGGAAACAGACATGGAGTCGGGTTCCAAAAGGAGAAAACTCCTTACAACCCTCACAGCAAGTATGTCACTGTTCCTGATAACTGGCTCTGTACCCACTGTGGGAACAATGGGCATCTCAAAGAAAATATCCAGGCCAGGGTTCAATTCGTTTAGAAAAACAAAGTGTTTGCTGAAAAAGTGACTACTAGCAGGGGACCAGGTACCACTCGCAAAAAAACGTATGTTGCCTGCATGGACTAAGAAAGCTCGTATCCACCCCTTTCCTCACTACAAGGGACACAAACTAGTTTGGGTTCCTAAATCTAACCCATAATTTATATGTGCAGGGAACAGTGAGAGGAAGCGGACTGCAATGGATAATGGATAGTGGATGCTCAAAGAACATGACTAGAAACACCATGAATTTTCTCTCACTGAAAGCCTTGCAAGAAGGGAATGTACTTTTTGGAAATAGAAAGAAGGAGTACATTCTTGGTGTCGGGAAGAAAGCAGGGTAAAAGTTCGTGTCTAAGCTGGTGATATGAGCTGAATGAAGGCAATTGTTAATGATGCAGAACTTTGTCATAGAAGATTGGGGCATGCAAGCTTCACACCTCTGAATAAGTTTAGAAGGACTTGGTTCGTGGTCTGCAAAATTCAAGATTCACCTGGTCACTGGTTCTTAGAACACAGGGTGAGACTTTGGAGGTATTTGTGTCTTTGTCTAGAAGATCCACGTGAAGATGGAATTGAAGGTAGCATGCATCAGATCTGACCACAGGACAGAATTTGACAACGCCAAATTTGATGAGCTCTGTAATGAAAATGGAATCACTCACAACTTCTCAGTACCAAGGACTCCACAGCAAAATGTTGTTTGTGAAAGAAAGAACTGAACTCTGGAAGACATGGCACAGACAATGCTTATTGACAGTGGAATCACCAAACATCTCTGATAGAAGAAGTAAACACTGCTTGCTACTTGGTGAACAGGTGTATAATCAGGTCCCTCCTAAACAAAACCCCCTTATGAGCTGCTCAATGAAAGAAAACAAAAGATAACTTATCTGAGAATCCTTGGATGCAATTGCTATGTTCTTAACAACGGGAAGGACCAGCGTGAGAAGTTTGATGCAAAAGGCGTTGAAGGAATCCCTCTGGGATATTCCTTTCAAGGAAAAGTCTACAAAGCCTACAACAAAAGGACACAATGTGTGAAAGAAAGTGTCCATGCGCTATTCAACGAAACACACTCCTCTAACAAGGGAGGAAACATTGATGTTCTAGATAATGAACCACTTTTGGTTCCTGGGGAAGTATCTGATGTTTCAAAGTGCAAGGCTGATATGATGAGTCAAATGAAGGAGACAGGTGAAGATAATGCAACATCCTCTTCCACTTCTCAATAGGAACATGGTACTCAAATTACTACCACTGAAGCTGAAGGAAGAGTTAGAGATGCATCGCAAGGTACTCCACAAGTAGCAAAACAAGCAGTGCAAAGAAATCCACTTAATTTACCCAGTTCCTCTACTAATCAAACTTCAGTGCTCAAATGGAAATACAAAAACTCACATCCACTTGATAACATAATACCCCCCCCCCCCCCCGAGGCTGGATTAAGACAAGATCAAAATCCAGAAATTCCCTAGTCCTCTCTGTATTTTTATTCCAGATAGAACCCAAGAATATCAAGGAAGACTTGAAGGATGCTGACTGGATTACAACAATGTAAGAGGAACTGCATCAATTTGAAAGAAACAAGGTTATCTGATGGTCAAAGAAGAGCACGTCTGGAATGGCTCATTCTATTAGATCATGCTTAATCTCATGGGGTACAAGGAAACACAACCTAATGGTTCTCCCAACAGTTGAAGCAGACGCTCTTAACATGGCAAAGAACCCGGTCCAACACAAGAGAACCAAACACATTTATATCAGATACCACTGTCTCAAGAAATAATGGCTCATTTGTATGAGATTTTGCTGCACAGAACATCAAATTGCAGAGAACTCCTTGGGAGAAATAGGGTGGCACTTGGGGTAATTAAACCTACGAGAGAACCTGGTTCTGCTCACATAATCATGAAAGTCTCATTCAGGTAAAATTGCCTAAAGTGTTTTCTGACTAGGCCTAACTCACATCTATACCGTTACAGGTAAACACGCATGACGATCATAGAAGCTAGAGGTACAGTGTTGAACTGTGAAAGAGAGCTACAAAAATCTTCTACAAAAAGTGGTCAAGAACCAGGTTCCTGTACCACAGGTTAGTAGTAATGTATTTTCCGCATGCTTTTTCAAAAAGTTGACAAAATTAATTCAACCGCCACATCATCCGACCTTTTTAGAGTCTACATGTCACGTCTTGTCTTTCAAATCCTTTCACCTCCTCTGCACGTTACGTATTCCCACAAACCTACCACCGTTCAAAATTCTTCAGAACCCGTTCCGCTTCACTCTCATTATTAGCTCCTCTTCCCATAAAACCCTCTTTCTATCTCACAGCAATCCTGAACCTTCATTCCCTCTATATCTCTGTGATTCCCTCTTCCCTTCTCATACTAAAATCCCTCTACCAAATCCCCTTACAATGGCCAATGAACTATCTCCACCTTCTCCTGTTATCAACACCACTCCCACCTCTCTATCTTCCTCAATGACACCACCAGAAACCCACTCCTCCACTATCCCCAATACTACAACACCTATCACAGTTCCTTCTCTGTCAAACTCTATCTCCCTTCCATGTGTTGAAAACCCCATTTCTCCCCCTTCTTCAGATCTCACCAAAGAACACTTAGAAAGTGTTACCTCTCAGTTATCAGAAGTCTCTGAGGATGATCCTGATCAATATCTAAACTCCTCCATTTTAGACTCAGTGGCTCCCATGGAGTCACCAGAAAAGGAAGCAGCACACAATATCATGGCTATTGCTGCTGAGAGTCTTCTGAATGAAGGAGCCTTCCTTGTGTCTGAGTCTCAAGGGGAAGAAACTTCTTTTCTAGGGGATGAAAGAACTTTGGTACTCTTCGAGTCTCCAGTCCATGAAACAGTCACAGAAACAAATAGTGGAGAACTAGATTTTCTTCCAATTGAAACAACTCAGGAACCTCTTGTTTACCCTAAGCCCTTGGAATCCATTCCACCCAGTGAGGTCCCTGTTGATGAAGATGATATGGCTCTCAGCGCGTGGTTTAATATGCGCAAATCAGCAGTGACTCCTGAATCCTCTTCCAAGCGTCCCACTACCAGGTTACAGCAGAAAGAGGCTTTCGAGTCTGCCTTAAAGAAAAGCAAGAGGAGTATCAAGAAAAAGAAGAAGAGGTTGATGAAACAAGGGGAGTTTTTGAATGACAAAAGTATTCCAGTGGTTGAGGTTGATGAAGATGCTGTAGAGGAACCTAGTTCCTTAGTAAAACGATCTACAAAAATCCAGAAGTCTCTGAGTGGAGCTTCTGATGAAGCTGTTGAAAAGCAACGTGGGTCATCTGTGAAGGTTAGCAGTAAGCCTAAGAAGGTTGTAGTTGAGAAAGATGTGTCTGAAAGAGATACTGTGGGGGTGGAAAGCCGGAAGGGAAAATCTGTCGAAGGATCTAGAAAACGAAAAAGAGAAACCATGGGGGGACCTGGTTCCACTAGGACCATACCCAGTGATTGTGGTCTTTGGCAAGAGAAATTGAGAGCTCAGAAAGTCTTGTGGGGCCGTATGTTTGACCCAGCCATCTTAGAAATGGCAGGTATGAGGCAAGTCCTAGAGATTGTGGAATTTCAGCAATGGGAGCACCTGTTTCAAGAGGATGTACCTAAGGTGTATGAATATGCGGTACAAAACTTCTACGCATCTCTCTTCACTGCTGAGGGGGACCACATCTGTGTGCTTGTAAATGGAAAAGACATTGTGCTCGTTGCTGCAACTTTGGGGAAAGTCCTTTAAGTTCCATGTGAAGGGATGTCCTCCATTAAGGGTGCTTCTGGAGCTAACTTCAAGAGAGCTATTATTAAAGATCAAGCTATTCAGTAGGGGGAACGGGTACATAAGAAGGCACTACTCCCTGAGTATCGGCTTCTCTTTGAGCTGGTTAATAAGGTGCTCTTACCTCGTGCTGAGAGGCGGTCTATTGCTTCCAAGTCTGATCTTGTCTTAATGGAGGCTCTTGATGAGCTTGCTTCAATCAATCTGCCAACAATCATGATAGAACACATGCAAAAGGTAGCAAACATTAAAGGTGGCAATCATGGGCTCCTTTATGGCTTTCTCCTCACTCGAGTGTTTCAATTCTACAAGGTTCCTTTGGCTAATCCTAAAGTGGGCACCCGTAAGCAAACCTTTTCAAAAACCACTCTGGAAGAGTGTGAGTTTGTAGAAAAGGTTGGTGGAAGCACCTCAACCATCTCTCAGCTGATCAATGCACAAAATGCTGTTGACGAAGAGATTAGGAAGTTAAGGGCTCAAAATGCTATACTGGAAACTCAGCTTAGTCAAGCTACTGGGGCATCTGGTTCTGTTAATTCTTCCCATAAAGAAGTTGCCTGCTTGACCAAGGAAAATATTGAGCTTCGCGTACAGTTTCTTGAGGAACAGCTGTGTGCAAATGCCCGTATGGACCTGGTTCTCAAAACCTTTGCTGCCTCCTTCTCCAAGTCTTCCTCTTCTAGTGCCCCCTTAGAATCCTCTCAGTGACCAGTTGTCTTCATTTAAATATGTTTTGTGGCTGTTGTTTTTGTTTTGTTTATCCTTTTAGTGATGGCATGTTGGATTTCACTGTTACTGTTCCTGTTTAACCAGTCCATTTTTATATCAGTAATACAGCTCTTCTTTTTGCTTGTACAATGTTGTTTTCCGTTTGCTTCTCTTTTTTGTCATGTTGTGTGCACATATGTGACATGAGTTGGTTGTGTTAGACTTCTTTATGCTAATTGCCTGCTTGTGTATTTTTAATGATGCCAAAAGGGGGAAGTATATAATTGCATTGAATCAGGGACTAGTATATAATTGCACTGAATCAGGGATCTGATTAAGGGGGAAGTATAAAGTCAGGGGGAACTTGTGCAGTTTCTGTTACCTTATCTGGTTATTTCTGCTCTAAATATATGTTATCAATGTCTAAGTTTGTCATCATCAAAAAAGGGGAAATTAATGGATTTTCAATGTCTTGCCTTATATTTTGATGATCTAACAAACTTACTGTCAAGAACCAGATAGGGAACCCGACACACTTGGCACACATTGCAAGTGAATGAATTCCACCCTGAACTCCAGCTAATGTGAACTGCTGCAAGTGTAGAGAATTGAGGAACAAGACAAGGACCTGATCCCTTGGTGTTTCTCTGATAGAAATACAAGTCAACGATATAGCTGGAAAGCAACTGCAGAAAGTAACTGCCTGCAACTGTACACGCGATAGTGCAGCAGACAGTATAGCAGTCACTTCCCATTGGGAAGAGGCGTGTACCAACCAAGAATTGACATCATCCTTGGTATGTCATTGGTAGTATAACAACATGGTGCAAGGCACAAGATATTTCACTTGAGCATTTAGTGATATTCTCTCAAGCATTAAAAGAGGGTATCCAGCATTGAAGTCACTGGTGTGTCAAGAACAAGAAGACAACTCCACTAAGGATCAGTTCCACAATGAGTCTATGTGTAACCGTAGTTGAGTTGTAATCTTGTTGTTTGTTCTTCATTGTGACTCCTATCCTGCTTTCTTAGAAGCCTTGTTTTAGGGAACTCAAAATCATAAACCTTCAGAGTTTGTGTTGTGACTAGAGTTAATCATAATTTAAAGTCTTTGTAGCTAGTGAGTGACAAAGTGGCTTTTGGTAAGTGTATCACAAGTTAGTTGAGTTAAAGTCTTTGTAACTAGTGAGTGACAAAGTGGCTTGTGGTAAATGTATCACAAGTTAGTTGAGTTGAAGTCTTTGTAATAGAGCCATTACAAAGTGGCTTGTAATAGTGTGATTACAAGTTAGTGAAGTTGAAAGCCTACAAGTGTAGGTCGTGGTTTTTGTCCCCTTGAGTTGGGATTTTTCCACGTAAAAATCCCGTGTCTCATTTACTTACTGTTTCCGTAGTATTCTCAGAGAAAACCCATAGAGGACCAGGTACTCTATAGTTTGGTGGACTCATATATTCTAAAAACTCCATTCCTACTTTGACACATTATCTTTAAAGAATGAAGAACAATGGTGGAGATCGACTTTTTTGACAGTTTTACCTTCTTCCGCGGTTTGGCGGCGGTGGCAGCATTTTTATTGCCTAGCATAGTTATTACTTGGACTAGGAGTCATCTAGCAGTTTTTTTCAAAGGGTTTCTCAATGGTGGTGATGTTCTAAGTGTTGACGTAACAAAGTATGGTTATTACTACATCGACGACGACCTATTCGTCGCAGAATTGGATATCGCCAATCTTTATCTTACTATACAAAAGGAAATGATTCGTAATCGGGGAATACGGCCGATGCGGATAACCTTCGCACAAAAAAGAAGTTTGATGATTTCCCCGTCAAGCGCTGCTAACATACGCGTGCATCTTCTTCAAGATTAATAGCTAATTAAATTACAACCTACAACCATGTTATCATAATATTTTTATGAGAATTTTGATTATTCTTTTTACATGATAGACGACTTTGCTTTAGGCCCCTATGAGTCAAAAGCCCCCTAAAATTTTTTTCATTAGTTATAATTATTTATATTAGTAAGAACTTTTTAAGTTAACAAAACATTAACATTTTATTTTAATACACTATATTAGTTCTAGTTATCAAATATTTTATTATTGATGTGAATATTTGCATAATTTAACTCAAAATATTAAAATGTTAGATAATATTATAAATAACTATCTAATGGTGGATGTCTATAACACACAAAGGAGTAATACCCACTACTCTTCTCCATTATCTCCGTAACTCCCACTACTCCAATACTTATGAAATTATGGTTGTAACTCCCGTACATCCATAACCTCCCCATGATCTTGCTCCATGATCTCAAATGTTTAATGTCATGTTTATGATATTCTTTTGTATACCTCTATATAATACTATAAATAGAGGATGAGAAGTGATATTGTACACACTTGAAAATACTTGGGAAACACTTGATGAAATATGAAAGTTCTCTCTTTCCTCTCTATATATCTTGTCTATTTTCATGTTTTTATATTGTTACTTTGAGTTTAGTTTCTTAACACATATCAGCACGAGGCTTTAACCAACTATGAAGATAACCCATTTCATGAAGAGCCGACAACCTTTAATCAATTTGGTTGAGCCAATGGAAACCTTGGCATTTCGTATGCCATATCAATATTCAGTTTGCTTCTTATTGTATAGGGAGTATCATTTTCAGATTATCAGGGGCGGCTCGACGAATTTTGTGGCCTAAAGCAAAACTTTATAAGGGGCCTTAGCTTTTAAATTATCTTTATTATTTATTTGAAGTCTAATTTTTAGCTTTTCTTAGATACAAAGTTATTAATAATTTTCTAATAATCAATAACTCCTAATAAGTATTTCTCAATTGACAATATAGCTAATCCATTTAACCTTTCTTGTGACATTGTTGTTATTAGGTAAGATTTTTCAATTTTAATTTTGAAAACTTCTTCCCACTGAAGCAACGGTAACATGGGTTATGAACATTATTCCATAAGCAATTTAGGCATTTGGAAAAGAATTAAAACTTTTTATTTGATTAAGTGTATCAATTAAACTATTATGTTCTAATTGTACTATTTTCCTTAATACTTTTAATTCAAAAAATAAATCTAAACCATCAATATTGAATTGATTATTATGCTTTATGGAACATTCAAGACTAAGGCAATATTTTTTCAAATTTCCAACATCTAGTGATCTTAATTTTTACTGCCAAATAGAAAACCAAAAATATTTTCATATGCTTTGAATTGTTCAAATCTATTTTGAAGTGAAAAAATAGTGTTGTCAATTATGTATAAAAGTAATCAACTCTAAAGGACTCTTCGAAAGATTTTGAGATTTCATTATCAGCATTCGTATCAAATTGTTACTTCCTATATATCACATGTTTCTTACGAAATTCGGGTTCGATATTCATTTCAAGTGCAATTTCCTTGGTAGAAATCATAGTAGTTGCAAATCCTTCTTCTATATATATGTTAAAGAAAGAAATCAAACTGTTCCACTTTACAGAACTCTTTTTTAAACTTATACATAGTCTATTAGCTATAACAAAAAGTGGGTCTCCACCAATATGGAGCCTAAAACGGTTGCTTTATTTGCTTTATGAAAGGGTCGCCCCTGCAGATTATACATGAATTTTGCGTTTTACTTATGTTAATATTTAGATTTGGTGCAATTTTTGTGTTACATGACAATATAGTTTCATCCGTGCAGGAAAATAAGATGGTTTCATTTTATTTTTTTAAAGAACTACTCAATTGAATCCTGAGTAGGAGCATTATATCTTAGAGATAACTATTGAGGGGGGCTAAACCTGACCTCTAAGATACAATATTACAATTAACATATTGGTATGGCTCAATCTGTCAAATAGAGCAAAAAGAGGCTATATTAGGGGAGATAGTTTCCCTACATTATTCTAAACCTCAGATCAGTACATCAAAAAAATAATTAACTAAAATAGAAGTTAGCTTTGTCATATCTTTGTCTTATGCTGGGAAGCTGGGTTTTGTCTAACTGGAAAATTCCTTTAGCTTCTTTAGGCAAGCTATAATAAGATTGATAGAAGGACTCCATAGCTTGGTCAGATGCTTTTTTTTGCCATGAAGTTTGCGACTTGGTTAGCTTCTCTGTAGCAGTGAGAGATCTGTGAAGTTGCCTACTCTAGCAACTGTAGAGTGCACGCTATAATGGTCTTAAGATTCAAGTTATTTGTGACTCTATTCCTTAGCATATCCGAGATAATCTTAGAGTCCAGTTCCAGCCAAAGATTGGTATATCCATTAATAATACACCAGTTAATCCCATACATAGCAGCTAATGCTTCAGCTTCATTGATACTATTACACTGGACAGGGACTGAGAAAGCAAATATAATATCTCCATGTTCATCTCGCACTACACCACCCATTCCAGCCTTGCCCGTGTTGGTGTTATAGCTTCCATCAGTGTTTATCTTGACTGTGCCATTAGGAGGCTTCTTCCAGAGTACCTGCTTCCATCTAGGTACAGGTTTATGATGTTCCACTACTTCACAGAGCTTTATCCAAGGCAAGTTGAAATCATTATTGGTGTATTTCTTCCCAAGTATTGTCTTCATACTCCATGAAACTTGATGCTGCATTCTGTATGTAGACATCTTCCTTTTCTTGCTATATTTGCATGCACATCTATCCTTCCACATTTTCCATATTATCGCAATAGGGGTAACGTGCAAAATCAGTTTATGGATAGTGTTAGTAGGTCTTATGTCCCACCAATATTTTATGGCTCTATTTACCTGCCAACATTGGTGTTTAATACCCAACAGAGATCCAAATTTATTCCACATATACTGAGCAGCATCACTCTCCATAAATACATGTTGAATAGACTCGACGTCAGGTCTGGTGCAGCAAGAGCATCTAGATACTAGCTGATCCCAAAACCTGCTAATAGTATTATCAAAAGAAAGTTTTCTTTTAGTAGTCTCCAACAAATGAAGGACATTTTAAAAGGGATAATACTATGCCAGATTTTAGCAAGAAAAGGATCCTATTGTCTCTTGTTCCTATTAATTTGCCACGCATAATTGTTAGAATAGTGCCCGTCGTGGAAAGGTTCCATATGGTGAAGTCAGGTTGGGAGCTAGGACCAATCTCGACTTTCAATATCTATTGAACCATGTGAATAGGGACAATTCTTTGAAGATTATCAATATTCCACTGATTGTTCTGAATAAAGTTCTTAATAGGAGTTTTGGCAGGGGTACGAACATTATAACAGAGATTAGCTAATGCACATTTTCTTGTCCAATTATCCCACCAAAAACTACAAGTAGCGGCATGTAGTTTCCAGATCATATTAGGCTCTGCTTTCTTCTTGATCCTCATAAGGTTCTTCCATTCATGATAGGAAGTAGCATAACTTTTCCTAGCAACAGGATGTTTCCTAGAGCAGTATTTAGCTTGTAGGAAGGAAGACCATAAAGAAGGTTGAGTCCTGAACCTCCACCATCTTTTCATAGTTAGAGTATCGCCAATCTCCTCCATACTCCTAATCCCAATGCCCTCCTCATCTTTAGGATAACAAAGGTTCTTCCAGGAACTCCAATGATATTTATCCTTGTCCCCCGAAGAGCCCCAAAAGAATCTAGCAAAATGTTTTTCCATAAGATTAGGATCCCTTTAGGAGGTTTCATAGCAGTGAGGGTATAAGTAGGCATGGACTGTAATACATGCTTGATGAGAATTAGCCTGCCACCACTGGATAATAATTTACCATGCCAACCATTAAGCTTATTGACTACTCTACCAATATAAATTGGACATCCAAGGTAATTGGAAGGAAAATCCTTGTTCTTAAAACCAGTGATACCAATGATCCTGTTGATTTTGCAAGCACCTGCTTTAGGAGAGGTTATGAAAAAACTTTTGTCTTCATTAACTCTCTGACCAGAGCTCTTCTCATACTTATGAATTTGCTTCATAATCAGCCTTAAAGACTTACAATTCCCACTATTAAAGATTACAATATCATCTGCGTAGGCAAGATGATTAATATAAGGACCCTTTATACTCATAGAAAATGAGGTAAAATGGTCATTGTGTTGCAGGTTATTTAGCATCCTGCTCAACACTTCAGCACCTAATATGAATAAGGATGGTGAAAGAGGATCACCCTGTTTAAGTTTAAGACCCTGAGTTGAAGTGAAAAATCCCATTCTCTTGCCAATGATGATCACTAAGTACCAAACATCTGATATAAGCTTCCAGATGAGATCAATCCAACCCTCTGAGAAACCAAATCTTCTAAGTACCGAGATAAGGAAAGACCAATTCATCCTATCATACACCTTGGACATGTCTAGCTTGATCACCACATTACCTCCCTTGTTATAGTCAGAGATGCCTTGAACAATCTCCTGAGTAAGCAACACATTTTCAGTTATTAGTCTTCCTTGCCACTTTGGTTCTCAGAGATTAAATTGGGGAGCAGTGAATTGAGCTCCTGGTTAAGATCTTTGATATAATCTTGTTGGAGAAGTTACTCAAACTAATAGGCCTAAGATCAGAGAAGTCAGAGGGCGACTCTGTTATAGGAATAAGGACCAAGCAAGTATGTGAAAAGTACTTAGTTAAACTCTTGCCCTTGAAGAAATACTGAACAAATGCAACTATATCTTCTCTGATAATATGCCAACAACTGTGATAGAAGGCCCTATTGTACCCATCCAAACCTGCTGAACTGTGAGCACTCATATTTAAAATAATATCCTTGATCTCTTCCTCATCTGGCATAGAAGTAAGCATATCATTTTCCTCTTGGGTAATGACACTATGGATACAATCAAGAATTTTGTTGTCGACATCAACTTTTTCCAAATTGAATATCTTCTTGAAATGTCTAATAGCAGCTTTTCCAATTTTCTCATCACCTTGCAACCAATTTCCTCTATGGTTTCTGATTCTATGTAGTTAGAGCTTCGTTCTTCTCTCCCTGATAGTGTTGTGAAAATACTTGGTATTACAATCACCTTCCTCGAACCATTTGACTTGGGATTTTTGCTTAAGAAGAGATTCCTGCTTTGAGAGCCATCTCAGATACTCAGCTTGAGTCTTATTGAGCTCTGCCCTGGTGAGGTCATTGGTGTTATTCTATCCAGTTCTTCCACAATATGTACTTTATTTTCCCATTCATTCACTTGTTCAAACACATCCCCAATAGACTCTCTTAACCATTGACTCAATCTGCGGCTAAGCTTTTCAGCTTCTACTGTAAAATCCACATAGGGTTGCCATTAATTTGATTGTTCCACACTTTTTGAACAACATCATAAAGACCGGGTTGATTGACCCAAAAGTTTAAGAATCTGAAGTATTTGATGTGGTTATGTTGGTCATCATGACACTTCATGAGCAATGGTATATGGTCAGAGCCAGTTCTCACTAGATGTTTAACTAAGTTGTGTTGAAACTTCTAAGACCATTTTTCATTGATAAGGATTCTGTCAAGTCTCTTCCAGATCCTCTTCGTTGGTCTTCTATTGTTGCACCAAGTAAATTTGGGTCCAATAAATTCGATATCCGTGACACCACATGAATTCATACAGCTTTGCAATCAAAACTTTTGTACATCCTATGAGGTCTTCCTCCTAGTTTCTCTTCAGGATCCAAGATGATATTAAAGTCACCTCCAATACACCAAGGTTCATTAATATAGGAGTTAAGATTATTCAGGCTTTCCCAGAGATCTTTCCTCTTAATCGAAGTACATTTCGCGTAGATAGCAGTAACAAATACACCAATATCATTTTTACCAGTCTTCAGATTGATAGTAAGTTGTTGCTTATCATTAGAGATAGTAATGCCATGAAGGTTATCCCTTTAGAAGCACCAAATTTTTCCAGAAATATTATGTTGACAATTATGAAAGCCCAAGAACCTTTTGTAGCCATCAATTTTGTCCATGTTAACTAATGGTTCTGATATGACAACATATTGAACCTTGTTGATGTTGATGAGATGTTTGAGTCTATGAATTGCTTTTTTTGACTTACTCCTCGTATGTTCCAAATAAAAGAGCATTGATCATAAGAGAAAATAGATAAAATATTAGTTTGGTTTCCTCCCTCTGACAGGAAGAACAGACCTATCTCTATTTCTGTTTCCTTCCATCTTTTTTTCTCTTCTTCCCTTTTTAACTGGAGAGATGCCTTCTTTATATATGACTTCTTCCATATGAATGCATACAGGAACATCTGGAGGGATATCATGTTCATCAGCTGCAGAAAAATCCTCCAGATGATGATCACCCATCTCTTCATCATCCTTCCTATCTATGTTTTCAGTAATTATGTTCTGGACCGGAAGCATTGGCAATTCAACTACCAAATTGATACCTTTCTTAGATTTCACTTCAAGTGGTAGGCTCAAAGACTCTGGATCAGTCTCCAAGACCATCTGAGAGTTATTTTCATGATCTTGAAGGGCTATTTTTTTTTACTACTACTTTCATCCAAATTACCACAAACTATATTGGATATGTCTTGGTTGTGTCTTCCATCACCAATACTACATTTATTTTCCATATCTCTGCCGAGTGTTGGAACCTCATTGGAATCCTGCTCAACACTATAGGTAATATTAAACTGATTCACTCTACTATGAGGATGACAATAGTTCTAAGATGATAGCCTCGCTTTAGAGGTGGTATTCCTTTTGTTTCCATGTTGATATAACTTTGGTTTGAACGTGATTTTACTTTTCTTCTTGGCGATCTTCTTGATCTTCTTCTTATTCTTTTTCTTATTCATTCTAGTAATAATGTTTTGCTCAGCTTCAATGTTTTCTGCTAGATTGATCTCATTCGTTTTGTTACTTGGTGCCTATTCTTGGATGGTTTGCTTCTGAATGTTTGATTTCTTGCCTGAGATAGCCTCTTGGTCAATTTGCTTAAAAGTGTTTGACTTGCTGTTTGAAGCATTCTCCTGGTTGGTTTGTTTTCTCTCCTGTGGTTTTTCAAATTCCTTCACAACTTGATCAACATTTTGAGACTCCGTGTTATCCATTTTTCCTTGCTCCTCCTTGGCAGCAGGGGTCTTTATTAATACCTTCCTACATTGAAGTATTGAATGTCCTAGCAATCTGCAGTGTTTTCAAAACTTAGGGACACTCTCGTACTCAATTTTCTGAGTAAATCCTTTTAGTGGATTCAATTCCTCTTCCTGGACAACGAAAACATAATCAAGCATTGGTTTCGTGAGGTCAACCTCCACACGAACCTTTGCTATGCTAGGCCTGGTTCTATGTCCTGTTGCAATATCCATAGACAGTGCGGTACCAATTGGACCAACAATTTGTTTAACATAATTCCACGTATGGCAGTGAAAAGGTAATTCAGGTAGTAGAACCCAAACTAGAACAATTGGAGAGTCCTCATTCGGCTTAAAGTCCCGTGTCCATTTTTCTAGCCACATAATTTGCCCTTCGACTTCTATTGAACGCTTATACCAAACATTTTGGCAATCTTCTTCACTGGAGAAGTCGAGAAAGACAGTACGAAAGTCATACACACCAATCTTCACGTTACCTTTCACTGAGATTTTCTTGGCAAACTTTGATCGTATTTTTTCAATTTGTGGTCGGGTTCTCAGAAATTTACCTACAATTGTGAGCCTACATTCCTCCGCCGTGACTCCATAGTAGTCACTAGATTTGAAGATGACAGCCGGCATCCCGTTATGAGTAGAAATTTGAGCTTTCACTTCAGGGTTGCCATGGCGATTTGAGCTAGGGCTCGGTTTCGTTTGGCCTTTCGCAGCAGTTACATAGTCGGGTTTTGAAGAAATTCCTTCCTTAGAAGTTGTCTTCTCGGTCTGGGGATTCTTATCCTTAGTCAGACCGGTTGGCATCCTTTGGAAGGGAAAATAACCGTTGGTGAAATACTGTACGGAGAGAAATATATGGTAGAGAGAGAGAAATATATGACACTAATAATAAGATGGTTTCATTCGAATTAGAAAAGGCAAAATACATAAGTAGTCACCTGACATATGGCTAAAATCGCTGTTACACATTTTTTGGGAATGAATATTATTTTACATACCCAACCTTACCAAAGTGTATCTAAGACTCACCACTTTTGCTATGTGGCGCACGTGTGTAACAACATAGATAAAAGCGTGGACCCTTTGAAAAAGTATTCCTAAATATGTTTAAGTGCCACATGTCAAAAATTTATATATTTTCTTTTTTTAATTAGTGGATCCCCATAACCCCACCCTCTTTTCTCTTCTTCTTCCTCACACACCCCCTCTCCCCGTTTTTCTCTCTGTTTTCTCCAACCCCTTCCTCCTTTTTCATCTTCTTAACATGTAATTTACTAATCTATTAAATCCATCATAAAGAATTAATCAAATAACTTGTTATAAATTTTCTTTAAGAGTGGCTACAAAAATTCTTTTGCTTCTTTTTCTATCATCAAGCCCCACTTTACATAAATCGAAAAAAGAATTATATTTCTTGAAAATGGTTGAAATTATACAATTATTCAGTTCTATTTCCTTCACTTCAAGATTCGTTACTATTATGACAAGTTAATCATGGAGCAAAGATTTTAGTTGGCGATGGAGGAAAATGAAAAGGGCTTAGGGGGTAGAGATTGTGTTTATTATTGGTGGTGGAGTGGTTTTGAAGGAGTGGTTGGGGCATGAGGAGGTTCAATATTTGATGAAGAAGAGAAGAAACGGGGGAAAGTGGGTTTGGTTTTGTGGCGTAGATGAAGGAATCTTATGGTGGCTGTCATTGTTGTGGTAGCTTCTGATTTATGGTGGCTGCTATTGCTGTAGCACTGGTTGTACATACCTTGCTAAAAAGAAAGAGACGAGAGAAGGTGCTATGGGTATAATTATAAATTTAAGTATTTTATTATTTAAAAAAATGTTTAACACGTGTCACGACCTTATTGGTGCGTGATATTACACATATTCTGAAAAATCGGTTAAGAAAAAGGTGGTGTGTCTTAGATACACTTTGGAAAGGTTGGGTGTGTAAAGTAATACTCGTTCCTAGAAAGTGTGTAACAGGAATTTGGGCCATAGGTCAGGTGGCAACTTATGTATTTTGCCATTAGAAAATGGTGTTTAGGAAGGGCGATATATCAAACCGTGGTTCATATGGTCTTATGTTCTATATATGTGTCACACCTCCTTTTTTACACACCTACCCCGAAGGATAAATGTATAAGGGAGTTTTTCCATTTAAAGTGACATTATTCGAAATGGGATCATTTATTTATTTTTAGAGTCGCCACTTGGGATAGGATTGGCTTTTGGTGTCCCAAGTCACCGATTTAATTTAAATCCCAAATCGAGGAAAATTTCGACTCCCCAATTGGAGTCTGCGAACCAGAAATTCTGTGTAAGGAATTCTGTTGACCCGAGGGAAGGTGTTAGGCACCCCGGATCCCGTGGTTCTAGCATGGTCGCTTAAATTATTATAAATGGCTAAAATCTGGTTTTTATACATATTTAAACCTATAGTGCAATTTTAAGATTATTTACCGCTTTTAGTTTATTTTGTTTTTTACGAAAGTGAACGCCGTTTAAGAGCGTGTTTTTGGATCACGTTACATGAAATGCACCCGGATCCTCAACACCTCTTATTCAACGTTTTGGGATTTGGATTTGGGTTGCATGAAATGCGCACCCGAGTTTAGGAAGGTAAAATTATTAAATAACGCGCCTAAAGCGACTAGCGTGTATGTATCTTTGCGGGAGACCATGGAAATTTGCTAAATGGCTTACCCGATTTTTAAAATATTTTAACATAGTATTTAATGAGGGCCCCGCAATTTGTATGTTTTATGCGGCGAGGCTCATCTCATGTTTTATTTAAAGGGTATTCTAAAGAAACTATGATTTTCTATTACAGTGTTGTCTCTAAAAAGGGCCCTAATTAATTTGCATTTATAAATTCGGGTCTCAAGTTCAAGTCCGAATTCAAACAAAAGGAAGGACCCTCTTAATTTGAACCCGCTACTTAACTCGAAACCCTACATTTGTAAATTAATACCCCCATATCCCTAATGTAGTTTAATAGACTCTTCGTGTCTATCGTTTGAGCTGTGAACTTCGGGCCCAGGTCTATGGCAATAGTAATCTGTGAATGGAGCTTGCCTTGGGCTTCTGGGCATTGGCCCAAGGCTTATTTTTTATGAATTGGTTGATAGAGTCCGATTTTCAGCATTTGCCATGTCTGGGCCTCTTAACAGCCCAGTTCAATTCAAATTCATCTTAAAGAAAATTTCAACCTTATAAGGAAAATTTTTATGTGGAAACTGTGACTACTTTAAATAAAGTGACAGAATATGCTGAACGTGCTGAAATTTATTGTTAAAATCAGGACTGGTCTAATGTTGGTCCTGCTGAAATTGAATATGTCAAAGTCAATACTATTGAATCAACATGCTGAAACTCATAGACTAATTATATGCATGGAGATTTAAACGATCAACCTCAACTAAATTGAATCTACTATCACTACACACTATATTCTATCACACTGAAGTTCGAAACAGTACAGAACGGTCCTTTATACAGTCCAGTTACACATGGGTAAGGCTAAAACAAAATGATTCCTACAACTACATACGTTAATACTTATTGAATTACACACAGAAGCTCATTTAAACATAAAAGGCAGTCGGAATGTATTGGGTTAATTGAGCATGAGAAATCGTGTGTTGACTTTTATTGCTTGCCTAATAAGTGCTACATAGCTGTGTAACAGCAGAATGAATACCTGGAGATGGAAATATAACACGAGAAGAGGGGTCAGCAGCAATTCAAGTCAGCAGTATCACAGCGAGTAAGTTTAAAAATCCAGCAATGAGGAACCAGTTAAGCAGAACCAAAATCTGATTGAGCATCTAAATCTAGCTTGAAATCAACTCAGGAAATAGTTCATAACCAAAGGAATCAATAAACCAATTGGACATAACTCGAACAGGCCCAAAGTTACAATAGAACAGTACTTTTTGTTAAGTTTTGCTGTATTCGAATCTGAAGTTCGAATTTTAGATCTTAAACTTGCAGAAAATGTATATTTGGGGAAATTTGGAGCTGGAAGGTTTTGGAAAATTCTCAGGGGTCAGAAACTTGCTAAACAAGGCAATGTGTGTGCCTTTTATAGGCAAAAATGTAAAGCTTTCTTCAGATTTTGTTTTTCTCTTTAGTCCCTCTCCTTTTAACTTTCAGTCCCTCATTTTTAAACTTGTTATCCAAGTAACAACACCTATTTTATTGAAAATTATACTAAGGTCTATTCTAGAAGGTCCTACACCCACTGTAATTCCTATACTACCCTTTCCCTACTTTTAAAATTACTATTCCTAATAAAACTACCCTTTTCTATGCCTAAGTTACCCTTGATCAACTCCAAAATTACTAACTCAAACAAAACCCTTTACTTGAGTTAAAAGTTAACCAGTTACTCCTAATGAACCTAAATCAGCTATAACCAATCAGCAAAACTAAAATTAAACTCTAATTAATGCTAACTAACCTAGATGATTCAGTTAACACTAACATTAGACTAACATAACCAACGATCAACAAAAAACGAACTAATAACTAATAAACAAACACTAAAATCACGAATTGAAATCATGAACTGGTAAACCCGGATTAAACAAAA
>NC_031989.1:12365512-12397126 GCF_001879085.1 Nicotiana attenuata
CAATCTCTCGTCGGATAGACTTCTTTCTCGATTCCTTGCATCTAATTTCAGTTGTTGAACTTGGGCTTTGAGAGCTTCATTCTCTTGGGCCAATTGCTTTTTATCGCTTTCATCGGCTGCGGCTTGTAAGCTGTTTTCGAACCGAAGCTCTTGAACCTGTTTTTCCAATGCTCCAATCCGAGCTCTGTACTCCTTTTCTTTAGCCAACCAATCCCACTGCACCTGAGCCTCGTTTGTTAATTGTTGCACATGTGGCCTTTTGGCGGGTCTCTCGGGGATTTGAAACCTTTTACCGAACCAAACCAAGTATTTGGGATCTACCTCACCTCTGGCCCGGTTCTGTACTATAGTTTTAGGCTCAAGGTACCTGCACTCATTCCATATCTTTCAGATTTGGCCTTCAGGAAATGCAGCTTTTGGGCCCAACTCAATGACTTGCCCACTCAGGTCTTCATCACCGTGCACCGTCTGGAATCTTCCAAATTGTCGCAAAACTCGGTAAGGAGCATAGGGCTGAATGCTTCGAATACCCATCAAAAGAATATAAGGGACCTCTGCCGATGTGTACACAGCTTCAGTAGGAGGAAGCCATCCATAAGCCCATTCTACTTTATCTGCAGTGAGGGATCTTAAACACGACGACCAGGCCTCAGTACCCTCCGGGAACTCAATACCTGTAATTCGGGTCTTGAATTCTGCAATACAACTCAACCCGGTTAAGCCGTAGTTCATATATCCTGTGCGGTGACAAAGATGTTCCTGTATCCATAACTGCAAAAGCAAATTGCAACCTTGAAAGAATTTCTCCCCTTCTCGACATTTGGTCAGAGCTCGGTATATTTCTGCTACAATCAGGGGAACCACTGTGCTAGTAGGTTTCTTCATAGCAACATCTAGCATTCCTACTAGGCCAAGGTCTATGTGACCATCTTTTCTAGGACAAACTACCACTCCCATAAAGGCCACCATGAAGGCTAATCCCCGTCGGGCTTCCCATTTGTCCTTATTTCCAGCATGTGTTAGTCCTGTATTGGGTTCCTCAAAACCTTTGGGGTTACCATACCGGTGATATAGGAAATGTAGTGTACAACATCCTTCTGCCAGATGAGGGTCCTGAATATCCCGACTGATGTTCAACAAGTCCAAAAACCTATGAAGAGTTATCGGTCGTGGGGCCAAAGGGTATCTACCGCGGAAGTTCCCGTTGAGACCGGCATATCCGGCAATTTCTTCCAATGTGGGTGTGAGTTCAAAATCTGAAAACCTGAATACATTACGGGTCGGGTCCCAAAACGGTATCAGTGCCTCAATGACATCCTTCCTTGGTCTGATTTTCAATAAATCTACAAGACCGCCCAGGCTTTTAACCACAGTATCCCTGCTTCCTTTTCCCAAGTCATGCCACCACATATGGAGTTTCAAAGGGATCTCGCTCAGGACTGAGAAGGTTTCGATGTCACTTGAATTCATCCTGCACATTATTTAAGGGAACTTAATGATTTATTTTGAAAAGTAGCTATTTGTGCAAAAATTCTTTATCCAGAAAATAAGGACTTGGATTTGCAAATATGGCCTTTCAGCACTTCTGGGAGGAAGATTTTAAGGCTATGCCCGCAAACCATTTAAAAATGACTCAAGGTGGCTATTCTTGCAAAACGGCCTTCCGGCGTCCTTTTGGGGACATTCGGCTTGTTTTAGACAGGAATGGCATCACCCGACTTATTTATGACACAAAATTAAAATTTGGCTTTTTTGGCTATTTTTGAAAAAGGAAGGTTGGACCCGATGAGGGTTGCCTACGTATCTCACATCCGGTGAGAATCAAACCAGCGTAGTTCGGTCAGATTTGCCAAAATCAAAACTATTTTGAACAACGAATTTCTTTTCTATGTTTTCAAATATTTTTCTTTTCTATTTTTTCAAAAATCCGGCAGCATTTCGGTACTATTTGGGCATTTGGTTTTTCACAACAAATGGTCACCCTCACTTAGTCCTAACACTGCTTATTTTCATAATTCACTCATTTAGACAAGCCGGTCAACATACAAAGCCGAGCAAATAAATGCGCAAGTAGCACATAAGATGCATCAGGATGGTCAATTCATTTCAGGTCACCTGTCCTAGACGGACCCAACCCCTGTGTTGAGTCCCCTAAGTCAAATGCACATGATGCAAACAAGCGTCCTACTAGGGATCCGGCATGAGGTTTTGTTCTTCTAGGTTTAACCCTAGGTTTATTGGTCTAGACCTGGCTTACTCGAGCGGACAACTCGAGCCGAGGGGGAGGCAGCGTACCGGGGATACAGAAGCTCCGCCGGCTTTGCAACTTATCCAACCTCGTTCTAAATGGGAAAAGACTCTAAACAGAAGAGAAGCTACACGAAGTGCACCCTTCTCCATGATGTAGAAGACTCAGAAAGAGGAAGGGATTCGTGACAGTTTATATATACAATTTCAACAAATATCAAAGCGGAAAAACATTTAGCACATATAGCATGGAGCATGTAGAAAATCAGATAAAGCCAAATATAACAATTGTACTAAGCTCGAATTCATGAACCCTGAATCGAAATTCTGGGTTCGTATCCCCAGCAGAGTCGCCAGAGCTGTCACACCTCCTTTTTTACACACCTACCCTGAAGGATAAATGTATAAGGGAGTTTTTCCATTTAAAGTGACATTATTCGAAATGGGATCATTTATTTATTTTTAGAGTCGCCACTTGGGATAGGATTGGCTTTTGGTGTCCCAAGTCACCGATTTAATTTAAATCCCAAATCGAGGAAAATTTCGACTCCCCAATTGGAGTCTGCGAACCAGAAATTCTGTGTAAGGAATTTTGTTGACCCGAGGGAAGGTGTTAGGCACCCCCGGATCCCGTGGTTCTAGCACGGTTGCTTAAATTATTATAATTGGCTAAAATCTGGTTTTTATACATATTTAAACCTATAGTGCAATTTTAAGATTATTTACCGCTTTTAGTTTATTTTGTTTTTTACGAAAGTGAACGCCGTTTAAGAGCGTGTTTTTGGATCACGTCACATGAAATGCACCCGGATCCTCAACATCTCTTATTCAACGTTTTGGGATTTGGATTTGGGTTGCATGAAATGCGCACCCGAGTTTAGGAAGGTAAGATTATTAAAGAACGCACTTAAAGTGACTAACGTGTGATTAACTTTGCGGGAGGTCATGAAAATTCGCTAAATGGCACGTCCCGAAATTCTAAGCATTTTTAATTAAGCATTTAATGAGGGCCCAGCAATTTATGCATTTTGTTTGGCGAGGCTCATTTAAAGGCCAACCTAAAGCAAACTATGATTTTTCTATTTATTTTGTCTCTAAAAGGGCCTAATTAATTTGCATTTATAAATTCGGGCCTCAAGTTCAAGTCCGAATTCAAACAAAAGGAAGGACCCTCTTAATTTGAACCCGCTACTTAACTCGAAACCCTACATTTATATTGTAAATTAATACCCCCATATCCCTAATGTAATTCTTAAAGGAGTTTTCAACTTCTAACAATTTTTGGGCCTAAAAATTGGCCCAGACATGAAGCAGTTCAGTCGCATAAGCTGGGTAGTTCATTTTCAGGGAATCGTCCAATTGGGGCTCAAATGAGCCCAGTCCAAATGATACGGGCAGCCCCAGATGGGTCTGGGCAGGCGCTGGGCCTATTCGTGGCCCACGCAGTCATAAGCCCAAAATTGAAACCACTGTTAATAAAGAAGTGCAATTTCCAGGCAATTATTTCCCTTTTCGTATTTAGATATTAATCTGTGTATCTACATATCTCCTAATACTTCATTTGAGAATTAGCAGGCTAATCAAAGCTGGGCTAAAATTTAACTGGACATATAACATTAGGCATAAATGACAAATAGCGTGACCTCAGATTTAAACTTGTAAATTTCAAATTCAGGTACATAAGCCTATGACACTCTCTCTAATCACGATTCCGATTGCAAACAAAGCTTACACTTGAGTTATTTATGCATCTCTTTTGACTTCTATATTATAGTTGACAAAATCTAGTCTATGCAAGCTTGTATTTACACTTTGAGTTACAAAACACTGTATTGAATACAAACCTAGTCTATGCTAAGGGATCTATGCTAACCAAATCCAAAATGTCCTTATTTAAACAGTCCCATACAAATAATCCAAGCATACAATAACCATAGCATCACAATTCTACTAATCCTTAGTCGAATACACATGGAGGAACAAATACATTGCTAAATCTAGCTAAGCACAACATGAAACTAAATGAGGAGAATAGATTGACAAATGTTTCACTTCAATTCCAATGCTTGGAGGCTACAGAGGGAATGTACCTGGAATTGGAACAAAGTGAAAAAGGAAGATTGAGGTCAGCTATGCAACAACAGTATACAGCAGCACGATCAGCAGTAAAACAGCTCACACAAGGCTGATTTTCAACCCAAATCAAGCCACAACGCCCAGGGATGGAAGATAGAAGAATACAGCGACAAAATGACACAAAAGCCACTGATTTTCACTCGAACTTAGTTGAAATTGAGCCAGGAATACCCAGATTACTTCAGCACTTCAATGTTTACCCAAGGATGAAAATTAAAGTCTAGAACTCAAAATCAACCTAAAGGGATCAATTGAAACAATGTTTTAGGAGTTTTCTACTGTATTTTTGTTTGTTTTTTTTTTGGTATTTTTCTTTGGAAGGAATGAAGATCTACAGAAATTTTAACTATAGAATTCAGGTTTTTTTTTTTTTGAATTTCTTAGAATTTGCAATTCAGATTTTTGAAGATCAAATCTGCAGGGATCATTTTTGGGGGAAATTAAGAGTTGGAAGGGTTTTTTTTTTTTGGAATTTTCAGGGGTCTAAACTTCTCCAAAACTTGCTAAACAAGGCAATGTGTGTGCCTTTTATAGGTAAAAAAAATGTAAAGCTTTCTTCAGATTTTTGTTTTTCTCTTTAGTCCCTCTCCTTTTAACTTTCAGTCCCTAATTTTAAGACTTATTACCCAAGTAACAACACCCATTTTATTGAGAACTATACTAAAGTCTATTCTAGAAAGTCCTACACCCATTACAATCCCTATTCTATCCTTACCCCTTTTCAAAAATTACCAAATCTGCTGAAAGTACCCTTTTCTATACCTGAACTACCCTCAAAACTCCCTTGGAATTACTGACCAACCCAAACCCCTTTACTTTAGTTAGTACTGACTATAGTTACCCTTATTTAATCTAATCAGCTATAACCAATCAATCAACCCTAACTACTGAATTAAACTAAGATTTAATCAAACCAGTGATTTAATCAAACCAAACAGTATCTGAACAGGGTTGAAACAACAATTAACTAAGATTAAAATGAAGCAGAATCGAATTGCAAAGAATTATCGAGACAGGCTAACACACATTCAAGAATCGAACTATTGAATTAAAGGCTAAAATCATGCGTTGACAGTCAAATATATACACTAATTATTAAAATTGCTAGAACACATACTGAATCAAAAAGATAAGCAAAACATAAAACAAAAGAAACAAGAATAGAATCAGAATTAAAAGCAGGGAAAGCAGAATACCTAATAAAATTAGGAACTCGGTTAGGCACTGTTGCTTGAATCCTCCAGGATTCTTGACACGTAACATCCCTAATCGTGTGTTTTCACAAGAACCCACATGATTAGGGAAATCACGGTCAAAAATCCCTAAATTTTTGAGCTAGGGTTCTGCCGGTTTTAAGATTTGAAATTCGAGGAGTTATGGCAAGATTCGAAAGGTTTTGGTCAAGGATTAATGATGGGGAGGTCATGGTGACTGTGGGGTGTAAATTTGGGCCGGTTTGGACAGGTTCATGTTTGGATCGAATCTTCAAATGAAGATTCGAGAAGTTCCAGAAAGATTCGAGCCAAACGGTTTAAGGATTTGGGTTGGGGTGGTTGGAAGGTCTTAGGGTGTTAATTTGGCGGCCATCGGAGAAGGTGAGGTTTTCCGGCCAACCTTCCATTTAAGATTCGAAGAGTTGGGGCCTGATTCGAGGGGAGCTATGGTGATGGTTGGAAAGGGGAGGAAGAGAGGAGTAAGGGGTGTATTTTTTGGGTGGTTTGGAGCTTCGCCGCCGGCGGCGGCGATTTCCGGCCGGCGGCGGACGGTGGCAAAGGGGTGGAGATACAGTGGGGTACGGTGGGGCTACGGTGTGGCGATTTCCAGCGAGATGTGAGAGTGGGGGTGCGGGGGAGATGAACGAGGGGGTAGGGGGTGTGTTTCGGACATATATATATTAAGTAAAACCAGCTTCAGGACCGTTCGATCAAAGAACCTCGACGGTCCTGATTGAACGAGTCCAAACGACGTCGTTTCACATGGGCTGGGGAATTGGACCAGGCAAAGTTGGACGGGTCTGGGACGGATCAGGCCTATTTTATTTGGGCTCAGCCATTTTGGCCCAATTTCTGGCAGCCCCTTTTGCATTTCTTTTGTATTTCATCTTGTATTTTTGTATTTTGTATTTATTCATTTTTCCTTAATTTTAAAAATGCTAAAACAAGACAAAGACTCAATTAAACTATTTAAAACTTCCTAAAATTACTTAAAACTCTATTTAGAAATAAAACGCAACAAATAACAATTAAGAGTGCAACAAGACTTTTTCTTTATTCTAAATCTAATTAATACCTAATTAATACTAACAATTGTGAAATTAAAATCCTTAAATGTATGTGCATATTTTCTGTATTTTTTATGAAAAATGCAACCAATTAACACAAAAACTCAAACAAAAATTCACAAAAAATTGTAAAATAATAAAGAACTCAATTATTTGAAACTTTTGGAATTAATTTGCTTAGGGCAAAAATCACGTGCTCACAATAGTCTACGCACATTCTAAGTTTATTTCCCTTCTTAGGGACTACAACTACGTTTGCTAACCATTCGGGATATTTTACCTCCCGTATGGATCCTACATTGAGAAGTTTTGTTACCTCGTCCTTAATGAATGCATGTTTTACCTCGGACCGGGGCCTTCTCTTTTATTTTACCGGGCGGAACTTTGGGTCCAAGCTCAGTCGATGCGTAGTGATCTCCGGTGGGATCCCTGTCATATCTAGGTGGGACCAAGCAAAACAATCCATGTTATCTAAAAGGAATTGAACAAGTTTTTTCCTGAGCTCGGGGGTTAACCCCGTGCCCAGGTATGCCATTCGATCGGGCAGATGCTCGATTAACATGATTTGTTTCAGCTCTTCGACCGTTGACTTC
The DNA here is from genome assembly GCF_001879085.1 of Nicotiana attenuata. Taxonomy (NCBI): domain Eukaryota; kingdom Viridiplantae; phylum Streptophyta; class Magnoliopsida; order Solanales; family Solanaceae; genus Nicotiana; species Nicotiana attenuata. Next base: position 12,372,770 of record NC_031989.1, read on the forward strand.
GTTGTATCAGAATCATCGGGGATTATGAAGGTTCGAGGTATCATATAATCATCATCCTTGAAAGTTTCCTGCTCCTCAGGTCGGGCCGAGGCCGGTGACTGTGGTTGCTATTTGACTTCTTTCTTTCCCTTTGACTACGATCCCTTTATTGATGAAAGCACCGATACCGGTACTACTTCGTCGATTGCAAACATTTCTTTGGCAGCGGGTTGTTCACCGTACACTGTTTTGATTCCTTCTAATGTTGGGAACTTCAAGACTTGATGAAGCGTCGAGGGCACTGCCCTCATGTTATGAATCCAAGGCCTTTCGAGCAGCGTGTTGTACCTCATGTCACCTTCGATCACATGGAACTTTGTTTCTTGGATAGTCCCAGCCACATTTACTGGAAAAATGATTTCCCCTTTGGTGGTTTCACTTACCATGTTGAAGCCGTTAAGTACTCGAGCTGCGGGAACGATTTGATCTTGGAGGCCGAGTTGCTCTATGACCCTTGATCGAATAATGTTTTCTAAGCTACCTGGATCAATCAACACACATTTAACTTGAATTTTATTCATAAGGATAGATATTACCAATGCGTCGTTGTGAGGTTGTTCGATCCCTTCTGCATCCTCGTCGTTGAAAGACAAAGTTTCTTCTGGTAAGTAGTCTCGAGTTCGTTTTTCCCTTGTGATTGTCACCTTAGTACGTTTAAATATAGGTCCTTGAGGAATATCAACTCCTCCAACAATCATGTAACTCACATGCTATGGCTCTTCCTACTCATTCTGTCTGCTTGAATCTCTGTTTTTGAAGTGGTTCCTGGCTCGATCACTTAAGAATTCTCGAAGGTGACCCTCGTTGAATGGACGGGCTATCTCCTCCCTAAACTATCTACAGTCTTCGTTCTATGACCATGGTACCATGGTATTTGCATACTTGATTAGGGTTCCTTTGAGCTGGATCGGTTTGTAAGGGTGTGGCCCATTTAGTATCCTAGATTCGTCCAATGGTTGATACAATACCCGACGCATCGATGCTGACGTTGTATTTTGATAGTTGTGGTGCTTCTGTGGGATCGACATGTTTATCGAAGCCACTTTTACTCATGAGCCCTCGGGAGTTCTGTCCTCTGTCATTCCTTCAATCATTTCGAGCGGGATTACGCCCTAGGTCGCTATTTCTACGATCTGCGTTGTATGGTTGATACCGGTCTCTGTTCGATCGGGGTTCTCTGTTGATGTCCCTTTGAATTTTGCCGACAGGCCTAATTGGGTAGACGGAATCGGAAGGGGTTCCTAATTGATCATCCTCGACCCTAATCTTTGACTGGTACCGATTAAGTACATCGGCCCAAGTCACAGCTGGATATTCAATTAAATTCTACTTTAGTTGTCATGATGCTATCGAACTTCGTTCGTTCAAACCTTGAGTAAAAGCTTAGGCATCCCAATCATGTGTGACCGGGGGTAGGTCCATGCGTTCTATCTAGAACCGAGATACGAATTCCCCCAATATTTTTTTGACCTTTTGTTTTACTTTCAAGAGGTCCGACTTCCTAGTCGCAACCTTTATTGCTCCGACGTGTGCCTTCACGGAGGATTCTGCAAGCATGGCGAAGGAATCGATGGAATTGGGCGGCAAATTGTGGTACCATATCATTGTACCTTTAGATAAAGTTTCTCCAAACTTTTTTAATAGTATTCAATCTCATCATCCTCTAAGTCATTCCCCTTTATTGCGCATGTATAAGAAGTGACATGCTCATTAGGGTCGGTGGTTCTACTGTATTTTAGAATTTCTGGCATGCGGAATTTTTTCAGGATGGGCTTCGGAGCTGCAATTGGAGGGAAAGGCTTCTGCACGAACTTCTTTGAATCCAAACCCTTTTGAATCGGTGGTGCCCCCGGTATTTGGTCAACCCGGGAGTTGTATATTTCTACCTTTTGGTCATTTGCCTCGATTTTCTTCTCACCTGATTCAATCCGTTTAGTGAGCTCCTCGAGCATTTTCATAATGACGGGGTCAGTCCCTGATTCATTGGCGTTCGATCTCTCTGGTACAGGTTCGGCTCTATGAACAACTTCTTGTGATGTTTCGAGCTCAATTCTTCTTGGTGCTCGATTCTGATTTTGGAGTTGTGCTATCGTAGCTTGTTGAGTCTGCAACATCTCGAATGTCATTCGATGGCCAATTCCTCCTTCTTCACCGCTCTGTGCGTTCTGATCGGCTGCCGAGCATCTCTGCGGATGCTATTTTCAGGGTCGACGCCCAAATTTCCATTAATGGAAATATGGGAGTTGACATCGACTAGGTCTACGGTTGGCGGTCCATCGGGGTTGACTGGAGGTACTACGTTTCCCAGGGCGGCTATGTTTTTGTTCTCTCTATGAAGACCAAGGCCATTGTCTGTATGAGTGGATGCTACTTGAGAGTTTGACATGTTGATTCCTGAAATCAAAAACACTTACTAAAACAAACGTAAAGCAGTGTGTGTTATGAGAATTAATACCAGGCAATCAAGATTAGCGATAGAAATTAACAATAAAGTAAAGCAAACCAGTGTTGAGACGGAATTCAACCCTCGAGTTAGAATGCCCTCGAGCTGATTGATACCAGAACAAGTAAAAATAAGGCAAGCTGATGAACAAGAGAATATAAGCTAAAAAGAATGTTATATTGTTTTGATCTGCCAGAATGTAAGTCCCTTGCAAATGATTGGAACCCCTCTTTATATAGTAGAGGAATCCTAATTATGGTATAACTCTAATTACAGAAGGAAATACCATGATTAGCTAATTAACTGTCCTAGATTTGATCCGTTCCAAGATTTCCGCCATGATCTTCGACCAGTCACGGATATCTCGCCTTTCTCTTATTATGCTATCTTCGATCTTGCTCGATGTCTTTCTCATTTGGTCTCAATCACTACCGGCCTCGATCTTGACAGATTCCTCGAATCTCGAACTCGGTACCTTGTCCTCGTGCCTCGGTCTGATCTATTACGGGATCGATCTTCGATCCTTCACACTGGTCTCGGTAAATCAGTAAAATCGGGTGGGCCCAATTTTAACCGTATACAATTTGATTGTGAACCCAGTTGCTAACTTGAGATCGTGATAGGAACCCATAAACTTCAAAATCTGGATCCGCCTCTGCTCTTCCCTGCACCATATGTGGAATGCTTTGTGCACCGGTTTGTCCTAAACTTCTTTGAAACTAAGCATTGCCACCACTCTCCAACTCTTTCATAATAGAACTCCACTTGAAGAAGGTGCCGAACAGTGCCTTTGTGTCCTCTAGGGTTTTACCTTGAGTTTTAGGGAACAAGGTGTAGAAAAACACAAAACCTATGAGTGCAATCCCAGCATAAAAAAGAAAATTACCCCTATTGTAATGCTTTTGCATAACGATATAAAACTCATGATAACAATTCCACTTGTCAATCGATTCATTGCTGTTCCAACACTACAACGAGAAGCATACGGCGAGTCCGGGTTGGATATGGGACGAAAATGAATAATGCAAAAGGGATAAATTATTCGATCCGACCCATATTTAATGCGGATAACAAATTGGTTAACCGGTGGATAATATGTATATCCATATTATCCATGACTTGTTGTATATGATCACTTTTGGGAGAATTTCCGGTCTCCCAAACTTGAGGAACCCCCAATTTGAGACTTTACAAATGTAAAAGCTTAACCCATTAGTTATCCATTGGTTATCCATTTTCTAAATGGATAATATGGTTCTTATCCCATATTCAACCCGTTTTTAAGAAGTTCGTTATCTAACCCATTTTTTAATGAATAATATGGGTGGATAACTATTTTCTTTTTTCCATTTGCCACCCCAAACTACAACCTTGAGCATGTTGTCTTAGCGGGAATATTTCAGAACTATAAACCCATGCAAGATAGTACCAGTGAAAATGCACAATTTAAGAATCATTCACTATCAGGCAAGTCAAAAACTCTACTCTATGTAGTATAGCCAAAATATAGGATGAATATTCTGTATAAATACATAAGAAACGGGTAACTGAAGATATATCAATACAATGCCTTCTTGATATTGTCTCTGCACCATATTTTCATAAATACCATTATAGCCTGGACGTTGAAAACTTGCAACCATCCTTCGGCTGCGAAAACTATGTTTCTTGCCTTCATAAATATTGTTTACCAGAACACTAGACCAGAACAGAAATCAAATTCAATGTTCCAAAACCTATGTTTTTTTTTTTGGATAATTCTTAGAAAAACCTACAGCCGCTACCTTTCGGGTGCGCATTGGGTAACTTGCTCATTATGCAATGCCCGCAAAAACCACATAAGAATTGTTAACTGCACTAGGCAAATCCGGTGCGGCGAGCTCTAACTACTGGTGACGGGAGTCAATATCAAGTCTCCCATATGAAAAACCACTCATCCAACCCTTGCGTGCCCAAAACAATACTTGATGAAAAACAAATCCAAAGGACTACATTTTAGTAGTAAGGATAAAAATTTAGAATTGAACATAGAATGACAAAGTTTTGGGCCCCTTTGCCACTAAGAGGGCAAACATACAAATGTAAACCCAATGGGTTTTGAACCCCACCTTGTCCTTTTCGAATACACATACTTCAACAAACCGTCTGCATGTATTGTTTCATGTGGAGACATATATTCTAAAAACATCTAAATCAAAAATGGTGAGAAATATCACTATACATATATCATTATTTTGAGACACAAATACAAACTTTCTATTTATATAGAAGCTAGAATATACGTTCGAACCCGCAGTCACAAACCTATACAAGTCTACCCGAAATATCAATGAAATGGCCATAAAAAATCAAACAAGTTGCCAAGCTGCAGCGCTAAAGAAAATATTGAAAAGGTGTTCGAGTTTGGGAAAGAAAAATGGCTACGACGATGAAGATGGTCTTCCCATTGACGTGCCCAAAGGCCATTTTGCTGTCTACGTAGGAGAGAACCGAACACGATATATTATACCAATTTCTTTCTTAGCTCACCCTCAGTTTAAGTCCCTTCTCCATCGTGCCGAAGAGGAGTTTGGGTTTAATCACGATATGGGCATTACCATTCCCTGTGAAGAATTCGTTTTTCGATCATTAACTTCCATGCTGCAGCAGAAGAGAAATATTTAAAAGTTACATTTAATATTAATATTAAATAGAGTTAATACCCTAAAATCTTTCTAAACTATCAGATTTTTGTCAGTTACATACTTAAAATGTCGTGTATCTCCAAAACCCCCGAACTATATTTTCATTCATTAAAACCCTCTCGTGTGTATATTGCTAACAGAGATGGAGGCAAGATGAACAACACATGGTGTATTGCTTCTCTTTTTTTTCCTCAGCTTTCTTCACTGTAGATTTTCCATCCTTTCCTTTTCTACTTCTGTTTAGTTAATATTATCCAATTTCAAAACCAAGAAGCACATGAAATAGTTTTTTTTTATTGGTCAGATCAGTAAAAAGAGCGGCTTGTAGATTTTTGCTTGCGATGGTGTTTGACTTTGGTTGCACCCTGCGAGAGAAGAAGCACATAAAATGATTATTTGTGCTTTGCATTTATTACATCTCAAAACACCAAAAAAATAAACCTGAAAATTATGGTAAAGCGAATTGGTCGCTAGGCTGTTTCTTATGGACCTATGAAATTTCAGGGCAATCAGAGTCCATTAATTTTTTTTTACAAAATCAACATATACTAATACACACGAAAAGGTAGATATAATCACAAATTAGTGTGGTAGGACCATGAAACGCCATAAAATGAAATCAACATTCATGGCGAAGCAAAGTATTGGTCACTAGGCCAGTTCTTATGGACATACAAAGTTTTAAGTCAATCAGAGTCCATCAAAAAATTCTACAAAATCAGTATGTACTAATACATACGAAAATATAATCACAAATTCGTATTGCATGATCACGAAACACCATAGAATAAACCCGAAAGTCATGGCGAAGCAATGAGTATTGATCACTATACCATTTTCTATGGATCTACAAAATTTCAAGTCAATCGGACTCCGTCAAAAAGATTCTACAAAATCAGCATGTACTACCAAAAATGTGGATATAATCACAAATTCGTATTGCATGACCACAAAACGCGAAGTTCGTTTCCTATGGAATGAATATTCAGGCCAATATGAGTCCATCATTTTTCTTTTTACAGAATTAGCATGTACTAATATACACAAAAAATGGATATAATCATAAATACGTGTTGCATGACCCCAATATACAAAAAAAAAAAATTAATCCTAAAGTCATGGCGAAGTAATGAGTATTGGTCACTAGGTCGTTTCCTATGGACCTATGAAATTTCAAGCCAATCGGAGTTCGCCAAAAAGCGAAGCAATAAGTATTGGTTACTAGGTTACTTTTCTAATGGACCTACGAAATTTCAAGCCGATCAGAGTTTGTCGGATTTTTTTTTTTTACAAAATCATGTATTAATACTCACAAAAAAGTTAATATAATTACAAATTTATGTCTTATGATATCAAAACACCAAAAATAAATTCGAAAGTCATAACGGAGCTATGAGTATTGATCTTTAGGCCGTTTACTATGAACCAACATAATTTCAGGCCAATCAGAGTTTGTCAATATTTTTTTACAAAAATATCATGTATTAATACACACGAAAAAATGTATAATCACAATTTTGTGTTGCATGCTTCCAAAATACTATAAAAAACCTGAAAGCCATGGCTAAGTGATGAGTATTAGTCACTAGGCCATTTCATATGGATCTATAAAATTTCAGGCCAATCGGAGACCATCAACAAAATTCTACAAAATCAGCATGTACTAATATACACGAAAAAGTAGATATAATCACAAATTCGTATTGCATGACCACGAAATACCATAGAATGAATCCAAAAGTTATGACGAAGTAATAAGTGTTGGTCACTAGGCCGTTTCTTATAGACATACAATATTTTAGGCCAATCGATGTCTATTAATTTTTTTTTAATAAAATCAGCATGTACTAATACATGCAAAAAGTAGATATAATCACAAATTCATATTGTATGACAACGAACGCCATAAAATAAACCTGAAAGTCATGGCAAAGCAATGAATCGGAGTCTATCAACAAAATTTTGCAAAATCATTCGTGTGGCATGACCACGAAACTTCATAAAATGAGTATGAAAGTCAGGGAGAAGCAATGAGTATTGGTCACTAGGCTGTTTTTATGGACTTACGAAATTTTAGGCCAATCGGAGTTTGTCTTAAAAATTCTATGAATCAACATGTACTAACACACACGAAAAAGTGAATATAATCACAAATTTGTGTTGCATGACCCAAAAATACCCAAAAAAGTCCGAAAGTCATGGAGATGCGACGAGTATTGGTCACAAAATTTTAGGCAAACTGAAATCTATCTAAAAAATTCTACAAAATTTGCATGTACTCCCTCCGTTTCAAATTAGATGAGGTAGTTTGACTCGGCATAGAGTTTAAGAAAAAAGAAGAAGACATTTGAAATTTGTAGTCTTAAAAGCTTAAGGGGTAAAAACTTTGTGGGTCCATGACATTTGTGTGGTTATAAAAACTTCTCATTAAGGGTAAAATAGGTAAAATGAAGAGTTTAAAATTGATTATTTTCAAATTTAGAAATGTATTTTTGGAACAGACTAAAAAGGAAAGTACCTCATCTAATTTGAAATGGAGGGAGTACTAAAACACAAAAATCTGGGAATCGTCTTGAATTCCTGTTTTATGGCCCTATAATGCCAAAAAACAGAATTGTCATGGTGAAGCCATGACTTCTGTTTGTTAGGTTATTTTTTATGGGCCCGCAAAGTTTTAGGAGGTTCGGAGTGAGTCGCCTAAATTTATGCATATGGCGTGGAATATAGCACACGAAAATCTGGAATCGTCCTAAATTCCTGTTTATGGCCTTAAAACGCCAAAAAAAGAGGAGTGATCATGGCGAAGCGATGACTATTGTTCATTATGTTATTTTTGATAGGACCACAAAATTTTAGGTGACTCAGGTGATCGGGGCCAACCCTGCACCACTATAGAGCGGCGAGAGCGGTCGATGCAGCTTTTACCCGAATAGGTCGGGATCGAATCCACAGGGAGCTAGATTTGGGAATTGGATTCCTATCTAAACTAGCAATGCGTAATGCTCTTAATTACGCTTCCAATCATAGTTGTTCTTTTGATTACTTCTATTTTTATACTATTAGATGCTAAATTTAACTAAGAATACTTGCTAAAGGGTTGTCTAATAGGTAGTAACGAGGCACTAGGGAAGTGACTTTCCCCTAGGTGAATACTTGACGGGTTCCTAAGTCTAAGGCAAAGATGTTATGTTTGGGATTGCGATATAGCCATTTGCACGACAATAATCAATCTATACCTCTCGGTAGCTTGAGTGACTTTGCCCGAATTGACTTTCTCAAGACCAATTGGGTGTCGAAATTAAGCAAGCAATGTAGGCTCAAGTCGGGTATTACTATCTCTAGATTTAACTCTTTAATTGGGGCTATCAATCTCTTGAGTACGCCCTAATTTCTTGTTAGACTGATTTCCTAGACTTAAGCTCTCTTTCTCAAGAAGAGCCCAGGTTACTTAGGCACAAATTAGTGTTTGCAACCACTAATCCAACATACAAAACATAAATCAATCACCCATAAACATCTAAGCATTAAACACAAGTCCCATCAAATACCCACACTAGGGTTGAGCCACAACCCTAGCTAATGGGTCTAGCTACTCATAATAATGGAAGAAAACAAGAAATTAGAATAACTCATAATATTTAATTGCAAACTAAGATAATGAGGATTCAGTGTAAATGTAGCTACAAATTACTCAAAATGGAACAAAAGAGTCGTTCACGTGCTCTCCTCAAAGTCAGATTACAAAAGATACCCTAAAAATGTGAAAAGAAAGTATTTATACTGGGCCGAATTTTATGGACAAAAATACCCCTGATGAGCTATTGCGGTCCGCACAAAATGCAACGCGGACCGCGCTGAGGCTTTTTGTCTTGATTCTGCATTCTCTAAATCTGGCCACCGCGGGCTGCATAAAATGCACCGCGGCCGCGTTGGCTTCAATGCGGTCCGCACAAAATGACTTGCGGACCGCGCTGGCTTCAATCTCTATTTTGCTTAACTCTCTGAATCTCATCTCTGCGGAACGCATAAAATGGTTGCAGCCGCGGTAAGGCTACTGCGGTCCGCACCAAATGGTTTGCGGCCGCAGTGCTTGAGTTACCAAAAACTGCACCTCTCTGAATCTCATCACTACGGACGACACTAAATGGATTGCGGCCGCAGTGGATCTGTTTCAATTGTGCTTGGACTTGTTCTTGGTACTTGTGCATGTTTCACTCCTTTTTGAGCTGGTTTTGACTAATTGTCACCTTTTTTACCAAACCCTGCAAACAAGTACAACATGTAAGCCTGTGGGAGTATTTTGTATACATTTTTAATCAAAACTCAAGTGAAAAGGAGTGTAAAATGAACTAGAATCCCTAGTTATCAACTCCCCCAAACTTAAGCTTTTGCTTGTCCTCAAGCAAACAAAATAAGTCCCACCTCTTAAGAGTAAAACCAAGAAAATTTAGTTGACCTAAAGTGACCTCATCTAGCATCAATTGGGACTAACAATTGGCCTCAAATCAAATGAGTCATTGACAACATTCAACCTTTTAAACACCATGGTTTTAGTGCGACACAAGAGCATCAAGGATTGACTCGACTCACCAAAGAAACTCTTTCTAATACTTTGGTCATTGTGGAACCCAAACTCATGCATCTTCAACTCTCCCTAAGCAAACCTCAATTTCCAATTATAACACTTAGAACGAGGATAGTGGAACTCTCATCTCTCTCAAAGAAAAGTCACAAGTCCAGCTCTAAGTACCATAAGCTTGCCCCTTATGTGAGTCACCACTAATGTAAGCTTCGTTCAACTTAAGATCATATATATAGGGCTTTTGTGGAGTTATCACGAAGGCTTTTGGTTCAGGGTAGGAAATATTTGGTCTAAGTAGGTTCCATCTTCCCTTAAGCACTTCATTTGCTTTATTTTGGCACACATTCTTTTGACTTTTTAAGTCATTTACTTCTTTCTTAGGGGTTAGAGAGACACGCTGTCACTCTTTCTTGTTCATTTCAAACCTTTTTCTCCCTTTTAGGCTTTCCACGCCTTTCATCACTTTACTTTTATTCAATCCCTTCATTTCTTCTATATTGCTCATTCTTTTTTTTGACTTTTTGATTTTTCTTTCTTTTTCATTGCCTTTCCTTTTCTTTGCTTTTGTACCTTTTACCACTTTGTTGCATTCCTCGTCTCTCCCCCCAAACTTATGCTTTTGCCATGTGCTAAGGAAATTGGATGCCAAGAGAGGGTCTTTTCAAAACAGGTAAAGGCTTGTATCATGGTTTTTGAAGGAAAAAGAGCTATGGCTCAAAGGGGTTGACTAGGGATATTATCATTGGTAGGCTATGGATGTTTCCAAGATATCATTTGGATCAAGGAGAGCCTATAATCACTTCTCAAGTCAAACTACACTTAGGATTTCGCCTAGACAAACATTCAGAGCAAGTTCTAGACTAATGGCACGGGACTTGGACTTGCAATTCAAATTCTCACCACACAAGCTATAGGATTGCTAAAGAGATAGAGTCGGGGGCCTACAACGACCTTAGCTAAGATTTGAGCAACACAATGGTCCCGAAACACCACTTGATGATAATCGGCCAACACAAGAGTCTCAAGGTCACAACTTTCACCATCCTATACACAACAATTTGTTTTCGACCATAGGATCAAAGACAAATGTGTTAGGCCCAAGTGAAGCTTTGCTTGAGGCACCACTACTCATTAGCTACTATTTACACAAAAAGAAAAAGAAAATAGACTCAAACCCTTAAGAAGGTTGTCATGCCATCCATCATCGGGAAGAGCCACCCGGTTCACAAAAATTCCACCTTTGGAAAGAACCGTGGCAATAAGAAAACCAAAGGCTTATTGTACGCAAAACTAAAAATAAGAAGCTATCAAAATGAAATAAAAAGCTAGTAAAGTGAATATGTACAAGAGGGTATTTAGTCGAATATACATAAGGGAGAATGAATATATACATCAGAAAGTGACTTTATATACAGACCAAAGTTGCAAAAGTACGAAAAGTGAACTAAAATGGTAAAATTATATACATACCAAAAGTGAAAATCAAAGCATAAAAAGAAAGTAGCGTCATATATACAACCCAATGTCATCAAAATATGGCTACCCCCTCAAATGAAAGCTAGCATTGTCCTCAATGCTAACTAACCAAAATAAGATCAATAAAAGATAGAGAGTAAAGAGAAAACTCCCTATTGGCCCTCTGTCTGCATATGATCATGAGCCTGGGTCCCTGGGTCCTCGGACTGCTGGGGAACCTATGACTGGATCCTTGTAACCTGTGTCTGCACTGGGTCCTGGGCCTGTACTGGAACCTGGGGCTGGCTAGAGGAGCCTTACTGAGGCTCCGCCAACTCTATCACTGCATCATCAGCACGGGGAATCACCCTCTTTCTCTTTGCTGGCCTCTCCAATTCCTGCTCAGGGTGGACTGCTGGGGTTGGGTCCTGCAATAATAGCTCCAAAGGCAATTGATCAGCAGCCTTCATTCTCTCCACCTCTACCCTCAACTCCTTTACCGACTCCTTTGATGCTCGAGTCTTTCTCAGCTTCTTGGTTTCCTTCGCTAGATCTTTCAGTGCTTTCCCATGAGCATCTACAACATCCAAGATCAACAGCTGGTTCTCCAGGAGCTTCTTCTGGTTTTCCAGAAGCTCCTTGAGAGTGTCCTCCACTGACTGCGGGACCTCTGGCTGAGGTTGTACAGACTGGGCTTCCACCGAGGTAGAAAGCACAGCCAGCTTAGAAGTGGCTGCCTGCATCCAGTTGTTGATACTGGCATGGGTCTGGCTCAAGCGGTGGGCAGTCAATGGGTAGGCCGAAGATGAGGGGATATCTGTGGCAGTGGTAGTAGAAGGTCTTGGGGTAGTAGCTGGGGTAGCTGAGGGAGGCTGAGAGGGAGCTACTACAACTACTGGCTCTTCAGACTGGCCAATAGAAGCAGTGACTTTGCCTTTAGGATCTTTGCCCTTGGGGTTGTCATCATTCTGCAGGTTGTACCAGGAAAAAGGTGCCTTTGGCTTCACCTTCACATCGAATCTCCTGTTGTCCACCTCCAAGTCATCCAGGTACATAGTCAGGAAATTTGGGAAGGGGTATGATCTATCATTCTCATTGACCACCCGTGTGATCACCTCAGACATTACCTTCCCGACGTTGATCGGGTACCCTGCCATAATAGAAGCCACCAAGATTGCCCAAGAGATAGGCATGGAGTTCTCATGAGTGGTGGGATCCAACCTGCTGCAGACGAACGTCTCCCAACCCTTTGCTTCAAAGTTTAGAGTCCTTCTCAAAATCTGGACTCCTGCTTGGTGGTACCCGGGAGTGCTAGGTACTCTGCTAACCACGGATGGACTGCCTCTCCCAATGCTACCTTTTCCAAATACAGTGAGTCATCTTCTTCCATAAAGCCCAGGTAGTCATTGATTGTCTTCCCATCAAATTTCACTGTCAGATTCCGCACCTTAGTCACTTTCGTGCCCTTTTTGATATGGGCAACATTGGTGTAGAACTCCTTAACTAGGTGCTCATTTGCATCCTCAACATTGCCTGTGAAGTATTCCCAGCCCACTCTCTCTCTGAACTGCCTCCTCACATTAGGGTTGTGAGGGAAGAGGTCTTTATCAATGAAAGTCCGTTCAAGTATCAGCTTCCTCTCGGGCCATCATTGTCTGAACTTGTGGTAAGCCACTTCACTCACAAACCTATCCTCCCAAACCTCCAGTTTCCTGGTTCTCGCCACCCCTCCTACTTGCGGCTCACCCCCTCCTTCTCCTTCTATGGGATCTTCACCGAGTGGTGAAGTTGTAGGTGAGGTAGAAGAGGCACTGTCACTGCTCTCGGCTGAGCCCTCAAACGACTCGGAAGAAATTAGAATTGAAGCTTGAGCAGTGGGGGATCCCTGAGGGGTAGGCTCATCTCTTAATCTCATCCTCTCTGGGAAGTCAGGCATATATTCTGGCACTGACTCAGAATCAGACGCCTCCCGGGAGGGCAAATACTCACTTCCCTCTGAATGGGAAGCAACTCTATCAGTAGCCCTTATTGACTTTCTGGTCTCCTTAATTGCCTGGCGAGCTTGGGGGTCAATCTTATCATTCCTCGTCCCCTACCCCGGGAGGACTCTCCTTTGCCTTTTTGTTTATCACCTCACCCTCGTGATTTCACCATTATCTGCAAAGAGAATTCATTCTATTATTGTTAGTATCCTAGTACCAGATGAAGCAGTGAAGAATATGATTGCAGACAGTTGAAAATGTAAAGCAGAACTGCAGATCGCGGACCGCATAAAATAAAGTGCGGCCGCAAAGAAGCCATCACGGACCGCACAAAATGGCACCGCGGTCCGCATTGAGGTGGGGGTCAGACTAATCACTCTCCGATTCTACGCACCGCTGACCGCAAGAATTGTAGTGCGGCCACGGTAAGGCACCGCGGACAGCACAAAATCCACCGCGGTCGCGGTCCTCTACTATCAACCTCTCTGAAGTTATACCATCGCGGTCCGCACAAAATGGTATTGCGGATCGTGGAGAAGCAAAGAACAGTAATACCAACCTAGGGTTTCAAATATTCGTCTCATTTTTAGCCTAAAATCACATATTATTGATCCCCTAGGTGTTTAATCAACTTTCTTCAATAACTAACCCTAATCTAAACATTATTATGCAACTCTAAGCTAGAAATGAGAAGAAAAAGGGAAGAAAAAGAAAAATAAGCTAACAAAATAAAACAAAATTAAAGATTAGGAAGAATTTAAAGTACCAGATATGAGATGCACACAGATGATTGAGAGACAATGTGTGAAATTTGTGCTTAGGGCTAGTATGAACAGTGGTTTTTTTTTTACTATTGAGTGAGCAAAGAACGAAAAGGGTAAATGAAGCCCTGAGGTCCTATTTATAGAAAATGACCCTGGGGCCCACTATACCTACCCACCGCGGACCGCACAAAATAGCACCGAGGTCCGCGGTACTCAGAATCATGAAGCACTGGAGAGTCAACCATTGCGGACCGCAAGAAATGCTCTGCGGCCGCAGTGGTCCACCGCGAACAGCACAAAATGCTTTGCGGCCGCGGTGGCAAACTTCAGAGAACCCCATTCTTTTACCAATCAACACTGCGGACCGCATTGATTTTTTGCCCCCGCACTAAGGCCATTGCGGCCGCAAAAAATGCAATGAGGCCGAAGTGCAAACTTCAGAGAGTGCACATTTTTCCCAACTTGGTCCTGCACTGCATCAAAACAACCCTACATACATCTCAAAACCAGCTAGTCTAAAAACAAATCCTACACTAAAAAGAAAATCAAAGAAAAACAAAAAGAAAGACACATGGGTTGCCTCCCAAGAAGCGCCTGATTTAATGTCGTGGCAAGATGCAGGTTACCATCAAATCACTTAAGATGGATCATTGCCACCACATGGTTGTCATCAATCTTGCCAAGATAGTGCTTGACTCTGTGCCCATTAACCCTGAAGATCTCACCATTTTTGTTTTTCAAGTCAAGTGCACCAAACGGAGTCACAAACAACACTTCAAAAGGTCCACTCCATTTTTACTTAAGCTTTCCCGGAAACAGACGTAATCGAGAATTGAACAAGTGAAACAAATCACCCACTTTGAACTACTCGCTACGAGCATACTTGTCATGAAGGTACTTTATCTTGTTCTTGTACAAGGACGAACTGGATTAGGCATGGAATCGGAGTTCATCAAGTTCATTAAGCTGCTCCACACGAAGATTTGTTGCCACATACCATTCAAGAATCAACTTCCTCAAAGCCCACATGGCCTTGTGCTCTAACTCAACCGGAAGATGGCAAGCTTTTCCAAACACCAACTGGTACGGAGACAGACCAATCGGAGTCTTATAAGCAGTCCTATAAGCCCATAGAGCATCATCCAATTTCCTTGACCAATCGTTCCTATTTGCATTGACCGTTTTTGACAATATACTCTTGATTTCCCTGTTTGAGACTTCAACTTGGCCACTCGCCTGAGGATGATAAGGAGTAGAAACTTTGTGATTGACACCATACTTTGCAAGCAAAGTGTCAAAAGCTCTATTACAAAAATGCGACCCTCCATCACTTATGATTGCACGAGAGTGCCAAACCTAGTAAAAATGCTCTTTTTGAGAAACGCAACAACACTCCGGGCCTCATTGTTGGGTAATGCCACGACCTCGACCCACTTTGAAACATAGTCAACCGCCACTAGAATGTATGTGTTCCCACATGAACTTACAAATGGGCCCATGAAATCAATACCCCACACCCCACAAAAATCAACTTCTAGAATGGTGTTGAGAGGCATCTCATCTTTCTTCGAAATTCCACCCGCTCTTTAACATTCGTCACACCTCTTCACAAGTTCACTTGCATCTTTATACAAAGTTGGCCAGTAAAACCCACAACTAAGAACCTTCGAAGCTATTCTTGCCCCGCCATGATGGCCACCATAGGGAGAGGAGTGACAAGCCTCTATGATACTCAACTGCTCCTTCTATGGAACACACCTCCGGATCACTCCGTCGGTGCAAATCTTGAACAAGTACGGCTCATCCCAATAGAAATCCAAACTATCCCATTTTGATCTTCTTCCTTTGGTTAGAAGAGAGCTCACACGGGATTATTCCAGTCACAAGGAAATTAGCAACATCCACAAACCATGGCATATCATTCATCGACACAGAAAGTAGTTGCTCATCGGGAAATGTATCATTTATCTCTAGGTCATCACACGGCCTCCCTTCCGCCTCCAAGCGGGATAAGTGGTCCGCCACTTGGTTTTCACTACCTTTCCGATCCACAATTTCCAAATAAAACTCTTAAAGTAACAAGACCCATCGCATCAACCTAGCTTTGGAATCTTTCTTCGTCATCAAATACCTCAGAGCAGCATGATCAGTGTGCACTATGACTTTGGCGCCCATGAGATACGGCCGAAATTTCTCCATTGTGAACACAATAGCCAACAGCTCTTTCTTAGTCACCGTGTAGTTCCTTTGGGCATCATTCATTGTCTTGCTCGCGTAGTACACCGGATGAAACATTTTGCTCAATCTTTGACCCAAAACTGCCCCAACCGCAACATCACTAGCGTCGCACATGAGCTCGAAAGTCAAGCTCCAATTGGGTGCGGTAATAATAGGAGTGGTGGTCAACTTGTGCTTGAGAAGTTCAAATTCTTGCATACATCCCTCATCGAACACGAACTTGGCATCCTTTTCTAATAGCTTGCACAAAGGAACCCCGCTTGCCCAAGAAAACTTCTAACCCCCTTGACAGAAGTGGGGGAGGAAGCCTTGAAATCACCTCTATTTTAGCTTTGTCCACCTCTATACCATGCTTTGAAATTTTATGTCCAAGAACTATGCCCTCCTCAACCATGAAGTGGCATTTCTCCCAATTGAGCACAAGATTGGTTTCTTCACATCGGGCCAACACCCTATCAAGATTCTTCAAACACTCATCACACCCATAACACTGAAGTCGTCCATGAACACCTCCAAAATATCTTCCACCATGTCAGTGAAAATGGCCATCATACACCGCTGGAATGTAGCCGGTGCATTACACAACCCAAAAGGCATTCTAGAAAAGGCAAAGGTGCCATATGGACAAGTGAAAGTGGTCTGCTCCTGATCTGGAGCAATCAAGATTTGGTTGTACCCAGAATACCCATCCAAGAAATAGTAGAAGGCACGCCCAGCAAGTCGATCAAGCATCTGGTCAAGGAAAGGCAATGGAAAGTGATCCTTGTGGGTCACTTTGTTCAGCTTGCGGTAGTCCATGCACACCCTCTATCCAGTGACTCTCCAGGTAGGAATTAGTTCATTTTGCGCATTGTTCACCACGGTCGTACCACCCTTCTTCGGCACACATTGCACCGGCGAAGTCCAATAACTGTCAGAGATGGGGTACACAACCCTGACATCTAACCACTTGATCACCTCCTTTTTCACAACTTCTTGCATTGCCTCGTTCAACCTCCTTTGATGTTCCAAGGAGGGTTTTGCATCATCTTCAAGAATAATCTTGTGCATACAGAATGCGGGCTTATTCCCCGAATATCATCTAAAGTCCATCCAATTGCCTTCTTCCGCTTTTGGAGCACCACCAATGTGGCATCTACCTGCATGTTAGTAAGACAAGAGGAAAGAATAACTGGCAAAGTTGAACTAGGGCCTAAGAATTCATACCTGAGGTGTGGAGGCAACGGCTTCAACTCCAACACCGGAGGTTCCTCGATTGAGGGCTTTGTTGGTGGAGTCTTCCTATTCTCAAGATCCAAGGATAGCTTCCGAGGCTCATAAGAGTAAGTGCCCATTCCATGTAAAGCATTGACACACTCCACACGGCCTCATCCTCATTTACATCAGGATTCAACAAAACCTCCCCTAGAGGGTCCTCCACATTGATCATTGCACTAGTATCATCAATTATCACTGCCGTGACAAGATCCACAAATGAGCACACTTCAGTACAGTTGGGCTGCTTCATTGACTTACACACATAAAAGACCACTTTTTCATCACCTACTTGGAAAGTGAGTTCCCCTGCTTCCACATCAACTAAGGCCTTCCCAGTAGCAAGGAAAGGTCTTCCCAAAATTATAGGTACCTCAAAATCAACCTCACAATCGAGAATCACAAAATCAGCTGGCAAGATGAATTTGTCCACCCGGACGAGAACATCATCTATTATACCCAAGGGCCTCTTCATCGATCTATCTGCCATTTGCAACCTCATGGAAGTCAGGCTCGGCTGTCCAATACCCAAAGTCTTGAAAATTGAGTAGGGCATCAAGTTGATACTCGCCCCCAAATCACATAGAGCTTTAGCAAAGTCTGCACTTCCAATAGTGCAAGGAATGGTGAAAGCACCGGGATCCTCCAACTTCGGAGCCATTGAATGCACTATAGCACTAACTTGGTGGGTCATCTTGATAGTTTCACAGTCCATGGATCTTTTCTTCATCACCAAATCTTTCATGAATTTAGTGTAGCCAGGCATTTGCTCCAAAGCCTCCACCAAAGGCACATTAATGGATAAGCTCTTCATCATGTCAATGAATTTTTTAAACTGGTTCTTATTTTTCTGCTTCGCGAGCCTTTGAGGATAGGGTGGAGGTGGCCTTGGCAAAGGAGCATTGGCTTTAGGCACAACCGCTTCCGACATTTCTATTACGTGTTCCCTAGACGGGTTCACGTCATTCTGAGTTTCCACCTCGGTATCTTTGATAACAATCCTCACTTCTTTATTCACGTTCTCATCAATCACATTCTCAACCACCAAAGGGATCTCATCCTCTTGAAACTCAACTTCATCACTCAATTTTTTTTTTGTTTGGAGGCATTCACATCACCACCTCGTCCACTTCTTGTAATTACTGCCATTGCTTGCCCGGTATGGTTCCCACCCTTCGGGTTAACTACCGTATCACTAGGTAGAGCCCCCTTAGGGCGAGTATTCAAGGATTGTGAGATTTGGCATAGCTGAAACTCCAAGTTTCTAATTGAAGTATTGTGGGATGCTAACTGAGCATCTGTGTCAGTATTCTTTTTCATCATCTGTTGAAACATCATTTCAATTCTCCCCATGTCGTTGTTAGATGAACTAGGCCCCTGGGATGGAAATGGGGGTGGATTGATCGGTTGCTGATACATTGGTGGCCTTTGAAAGCCTTGTCCCCGATTTCCCTGATTGTTATTGTTCCAACCACCCTGATTGTTGTTTCCACCCCAGTTGTTGTTGTTACCCCAGTTTCCTTGATTGTATGTTCTGGTTGCCCCAATTAGGATTTTGATTGTTGTTTCCCCAATTGTTGTTCCCTTGTTGTTGATTACTCCAATTATTGTTCCCTTGTTGTTGATTACCCCAATTGCCTTGGGATCTCCATTGTTGTTGTTGGTTGGAAGAATTGCCCCTTTGGCCTTGATAATAGTTCACGTATTGCACTTCTTAATTCTGCTCTTCATACCCATCATCTTGGAACCCACCACTATCTTGGTTGTATTGATCCGAATTCCCTTGGTTCTGTTGCCCTCTTTGTCTTTGTTTGTTCACTAACATGTTCACACCCTCCATAGCATTCACTTGTCGTGGAGCTTGAACCTGTTGTAACTGTGCCTTTGCTAGCCGGTTCATAGTTGTTGTCAGTTCTGCTATTGCCTGCCCATGATCATGGAGCTCTTTGTGTAAATAAATAACCGTGGGGTCACCCTGTGGCACATTTGCTCTACTTTGCCAAGCGAAAGAAGTGTCCGTCATCTCGTCCAAAATCTCACAAGCTTGATCATATGATGTGTTCATGAAGTTGCCCCCAGCTAATTGGTTCACTATGCATTGGTTTGTTGTGTTAGTGCCTCGGTAGAATGTTTGTTGTATCATTGCCTCAGTCATATCATTGTTAGGGCATTCTTTAACCATGGTCCGGTATCGCTCCCAAATTTCATGTAGTGGTTCGTTGGGCTCTTGTTTGAAGGCTAAGATTTTATCCCTCAAAGTTTTCATGTGCCCCGGTGTGAAAAACTTCGCAATAAATTTATCCGCCAACTCATCCCAGGTATGGATGGAATGGTTGGGGAGTCTCTCCAGCCAGTCTAGTGCCTTCCCCCGAAAAGAGAAAGGGAATAGTCTCAACCGCAAGGCATCCTCGGACACGTTGGTTTGCTTGCTCCCCCAACATGTATCAACAAAACCCTTGAGGTTCTTGTAAGCATTTTAATCGGGAGCACCCGTGAAATATCCTCGTTGCTCCAGCAAGGTCAGCATCACATTGGTAATTTGGAAATTGCCCGACCGGATCCGGGGTGGGACAATTGCACTGGCATATCCTTGGTTGGGAAGCACTCGAGGGGCCACTCTTGGAGGTGGTGGGGGAGGGTTTGGAATATTATCATTGGAATTAGCATTGGGCTGGCGGCCTCTCCGTTGTCATTGAGGTACAAGAGGCACCTCATCCTCACCGATGTCATCAACCTCCTCCCCCGGGATCACATTTCCAAGAGGGTCATTGTTGTTGTTTGCCGCCATTTTATACCTGGATTGGCGTCACCAAAAAGATTAATATCACAGAAGGAAAGAAAACCAATACACAAAACTATTTAGATAGATAGCCAAAACCGTTAGCTCCCCGGCAACGGCGCAAAAAGTGATCGGGGCCAACCCTGCACCACTATAGAGCAGCGAGAGCGGTCGATGCAGCTTTTACCCGAATAGGTCGGGATCGAATCAACAAGGAGCTAGATTTGAAAATTGGATTCCTATCTAAACTAGCAATGCGTAATGCTCTTAATTACGCTTCCAATCATAGTTGTTCTTTTGATTACTTCTATTTTTATACTATTAGATGCTAAATTTAACTAAGAATACTTGCTAAAGGGTTGTCTAATAGGTAACGAGGCACTAGGGAAGTGACTTCCCCCTAGGTGAATACTTGACGGGTTCCTAAGTCTAAGGCAAAGATGTTATGTTTGGGATCGCGCTATAGCCATTTTCACGACACTACTCACTCTATACCTCTCGGTAGCTTGAGTGACTTTGCCCGAATTGAGTTTCTCAAGACCAATTGGGTGTCGAGATTAAGCAAGCAATGTAGGCTCAAGTCAGGTATTACTATCTCTAGATTTAACCCTTTAATTGGGGCTATCAATCTCTTGAGTAGGCCCCAATTTCTTGTTGGACTGATTTCCTAGACTTAAGCTCTCTTTCTCAAGAAGAGCCCAAGTCACTTAGGCACAAATTAGTGTTTGTAACCACTAATCCAACATACAAAACACAAATCAGTCCAAATATCAACCACCCATAAACATCTAAGCATTAAACACAAGTCCCATCAAATACCCACACTAGGATTGAGCCACAACCCTAGCTAATGGGTCTATCTACTCATAATAATGGAAGAAAACAAGAAATTAGATGAAGAATAACCCATAATATTTAATTACAAACTAAGATAATGAAGATTCAGCGTAAATGTAGCTACAAATTACTCAAAATGGAACAAAAGAGTCGTTCACGTGCTCTCCTCAAAGTCAGATTACAAAAGATACCCTAAAAATGTGAAAAGAAAGTATTTATACTGGGCCAAATTTTCTGGACAAAAATACCCCTAATGAGGTATTGCGGTCCGCAAAAAATGCACCGCGGACCGCGCTGAGGCTTTTTGGCTTGATTCTGCATTCTATGAATCTGGCCACCGGGGGCCGCATAAAATGCGCCGCGGCCGCAGTGGCTCCAATGCGGTCCGCACAAAATAACTTGCGGACCGCGCTGGCTTCAATCTCCATTTTTCATAACTCTCTAAATCTCATCTCCGCGGACCGTATAAAATGGTTTGCGGCCGTGGTGAGGCTACTGCGGTCCGCACCAAATGGTTTGCGGCCGCAGTGCTTGAGTTACCAAAAACTGCACCTCTCTGAATCCCATCATTGCGGACCGCACTAAATGGATTGCGGCCGCAGTGGATCTGTTTCAACTGTGCTTGGACTTGTTCTTGGTACTTGTGCATGTTTCACTCCTTTTTGAGATGGTTTTGACTAATTATCACCTTTTTGACCAAACCCTGCAAACAAGTACAACATGTAAGCCTTTGGGACTATTTTGTATAAATTTTTAATCAAAACTCAAGTGAAAAGGTGTGTAAAATGAACTAGAATCCCTAGTTATCACCAGGTCCGATAGCCCGGGCCAATCTGGGAATCACGCAAAATTCCAATTTTGTTGCCCTAAAATGTGGATAAAATAAGGAACGTACATGGTGAGGCAGTGATTATTGCTCCTTGGGTCGTAATTGGTGATCCGACAAATATTTAGGCGATCCGAGTCCGGTGGCCCGGGCCCCTCCTGGAGGCGTGGGCTATAGCCAAGAGAATCTGGGAATCAGGCGAAATTCAAGTTATATGGCTCTAAAACGCTAGAAAACGAAGAATAGTCATGGCGAGGAAGTGACTATTGTTCCTTAGGCCATTTTTGATGGTCTAGCAAAATTTTAGGCGATCATGATTCGGTGGCCCGGGCCCATGCAAGAGGTGTGGGCTATAGCATACGAAAATCTGGGCAGGCAGAATTCCAATTTTATGGCCCTAAAATGCCAAAAGATGAGGAACGGTCATGGTGAGTATGTGACTATTGTTCCTTAAGTCGTTTTTGATAGTCCATCAAAATTTTATATGATCAAGGTCCGATGGTCGGGGCCCATGTAAGAGGAGTGGGCTATAGCACACGAAAATTTGATAATCGGGCGAAATTCAAGGTTTATGGCCTTAAAACGCCAAAAAAATGAGAACGACCATGGCGAGGCGGTGAATTTTGTTAATTAGGTCATTTTTGATGGTGCGACAAAATTCTAGGCAATAGGAGTCTGGTGACTCGGGCCCATGTAGGATGCGTGGGCTATATCACACGAAAATTTGAAAACCGGGCAGAATTCCAGATTTATGGCCCTATAATGTCAAAAATGAGGAATGGTCATGGCGAGGCATTGACTATTTTTCCTTAGGTTATTTCTAATGGTCTGGCAAAACTTTGAATGATCCGGATCCGGTAGCCCGGGCCCATACAGGAGGCGTGTGCTATAGCACACAAAAATTCGGGAATCGGGGAAAATTTCAATTTTATCACCCTAAAATGCAAAAAATGAGGAACTGGTCATGGAGAGCCAGTGACTATTGTTCCATAGGTCGTTTTTGATGGTCCGACAAAAGTTTAGGAAATCGGGTCCGGTGGATCGGGCTTATATAGTAGGCGTGAGCTATAACACACAAAAATTTAGGAATCGGGCAGAATTCCAGTTTTATGGCCCTAAAACTCTATAATATAGGGAACGGTCATGGCGAGGTGGTGAATATTATTCCTTAGGTCGTTATTGATGGTCCGAAAAAATTTTAGCCGATCAAGGCCTAGTGGCCCGGACCCATGCAGGAGGCGTGGGCTATAGCACACGAAACTCTAGGAATCGAGCAGAATTCCAGTTTTATGGCCCTAAAACACCAAAAAAGGAAAGGTCATAGCGAGGCAATAACTATTATTCCTTAGATTGTTTTTGATATTCTGGCAAAATTTAAGGCGATAGGGTTACGATGGCCGGGCCCATACAGCAGACGTGGGTTATAGCACACGAAAATTTGAGAATCGTACGAAATTCCATATATATGACCCTAAAAAGACAAAAAACGAGGAACAGTCATGGCGAGGTGGTGAATATTTCTCCTTAGGTCATTTTTGATGGTTCAACAAAATTTTAGGCGATCGGGGTCCTGTGGCCCGAGCCTATGAAACAGGCGTGGGCTATAGTACACGAAAATCTTAAAATCGAACGAAATTCAATTTTTATGGCCCTAAAACGCCAGAAAACGAGGAACGGTCATGGCGAGGATGTGGCTATTGTTCCTTAGATCATTTTTGATAGTCCAGCAAAATTTTAGGTGATCGAGGTCCGATGACCAGGGCCCATGCAGGAGCAGTGGGCTATAATACCCGAAAATTTGAGAATCGGGCGGAATTCAAGTTTTATGGCCTTAAAACGCCAAAAAATAAGGAACGGTCATGGCGAGGCGGTGAATATTTTTTATTAGGTCATTTTTTATGGTACAACAAATTCTAGAAAATATGATTCCGATGGCTCGACTCCATGCAGGAGGCCTGGGCAATAGCACACAAAAATTTGAGAATCGGGCGGAATTCCAGATTTATGGCCCTAAAATGCCAAAAACGAGGAACGGTCATGGCGAGGTGGTGCCTTGTGTTCCTTAGGTCGTTTTTGATGGTCGAACAAACTTTTTGGATGATCTGGAACCGGAAGCTCGGGCCCATACAGGAGGCGTGGGCTATACCACACAAAAATCCGGGAATCGGGGAATTTCCAATTTTATGACCCTAAAAAGTCAAAAAAAAGGGACCGGTCATGGAGAGGCAGTAACTATTGTTCCTTAGGTCGTTATTTATGGTCCGGCAAAAGTTTAGGCGATCGGGTTCAGTGGACCGGGCTCATATAGGAGGCGTGAGCTATAGTACACAAATATTTAGGAATCGGGCAGAATTCTAGTTTTACGGCCCTAAAATGCTAAAAAATAGGGAACGGTCATGGCGAGGCAATGAATATTGTTCCTTATGTCGTTTTTGATGCTCCAATAAAATTTTAGTCGATCGGGATCTAGTGGC
>NC_031989.1:12397861-12420361 GCF_001879085.1 Nicotiana attenuata
ATGGCCACAAAGCTGTTAGCTAAGTCCTGGGCTAGTACCTGCAGATTTGGTACACTAGTTGACCAAATCAGCAGGCTCAAAAAGCTGAAATTTAGATCCTGCTATTCTAACACGAGAAGAGACCAAGCTTTGATGGACAAGTCATGTCCAAAAGAGGCAAGGTCATTCCTTAGGTTATTAATTATACAGAATTGCTTAGGTTATTTTGATGGTCTGGCAAAAGTTTAGGATATGGGGACCAGACGACCGGGTTCATATAGGAGGCGTGAGCTATAACACACAAAAATTTGGGATTCGGACGGAATTCCAGTTTTATGGCCCTAAAACGCTATAAATAGGGAACAGTCATGGCGAGGCGGTGAATATTTTTCATTATGTCATTTTTGATGGTCTGATAGAATTTTGGCCGATTAGGGTCCAGTGGTCGGGGCCCATGCAGGAGGCGTGAGTTCTAGCACACGAAACTCTGAGAATCGGGTAGAATTCCAATTTTATTCCTTATATTGTTTTCTATATTCTGGCAAATTTTAAGGCGATAGGGGTACGGCGGCCGGGCCCATATAGGAGACGCGGGCTATAACACATGAAAATCTAAAAAGCGGACGAAATTCCATATATATGGCCCTAAAAACCAAAAAAGAGGAATAGTCATGGAGAGGTGGTGACTATTTCTCCTTAGGTCATTTTTTGTGGTCCGATAAAATTTTAGGCGATCGGGGTCCTGTGGCCCGAGCCTGTGAAGGAGGTGTGGGCTATAGCACACGAAAATCTTGAAATCGGACCGAATTCAAGTTTTATGGCCCTAAAATGCCAGAAAACGAGGAACGATCATGGCAAGGCGGTGACTATTGTTTCTTAGGTCATTTTTGATAATCCAACAAATTTTTAGGTGATCGAGGTCCGATTGCCGGGGCCCATGCAGGAGGAGTTGGCTATAGCACATGAAAAATTGAGAATCGGGTGGAATTCAAGTTTTATGGCCTTAAAATGCCAAAACATAAGGAAAGTTCATGGCGAGGCGGTGAATGTTGTTCATTAGGTCATTTTTTATGGTGCGGCAAAATTGTAGACAATAGGAGTCCGGTGGCTCGGGCCCATGTAGGAGGCGTGGGTTATAGCACCCGAAAATTTGGGAATCGGGCAGAATTCTAGATTTATGGCTCTAAAATGCCAAAAACGAGGAACGGTCATGGCGAGGCGGTGACTATGGTTCTGCCTTAAAACGGCCAAATTGAGGAACGGTCATGGCGAGGCGGTGACTATTTTTCCTTAGGTAATTTTTGATGGTCCGGTAAAATTTTAGGTGATTGGGGTCCGGTGGCTCGGGTCTATGCAGGAGGCATTGGCTATAGCATACGAAAATCTGGAAATCGGGCAAAATTCCAGTTTTCTAGTTTTTTAGTTTTATGGACCTAAAATGCCAGAAAATGAGGAACGATTATGAAGAGGCGGTGACTATTGTTCCTTGAATCATTTTTGATGGTCCGGCTAAATTTTTGATGATCTGGGAGCAGTGGCCCGGGCTCATACAAGAGGCGTGGGATATAGCACACGAAAATCTGGAAAACGGGCATAATTCCAGTTTTATGGCGCTAAAATGCCAAAAAATGAGGAAAGGTGATGGTGAGACGGTGACTATTGTTTGTTAGGTCGTTTTTAATAGTCCGATAAAATTTTAGGCGATAGGGGTCCAGTGGCCCTGGCCCATGCAGCAGGTATGGGCTATAACACGAAAATCTGGCAATCAGGCGAATTCTAGTTTTATGGGCTTAAAATACCAAAGAACAAAGAACAGTCATGCGAGGCGGTGACAATTATTCCTTAGGTCATTTTTTGTGGTTCGGCAAAATTTTATGTGATCCGGGTCTAGTGGCCCATACAGGAGGCGTGGGCACACGAAAATTTGGGAAACGAGCAGAATTCCAGTTTTATGGCCCTAAAACGCCAATAAAACGAGGAACGTCTTGGCGTGGCGATGAGTATTTTTCATTCAATCATTTTTTATGGTGTGACAAATTTTTAAGCGATCTAGGTCCAGTGGCCCGGGCCCATATAGGAGGCGTATGCTATATCACACGAAAATTTGGGGACTAGGCGAAATTCCAATTTTATGGCCCTAAAATGCCGAAAAATGAGGAACGGTCATGGAGAGGCGATGACTATTGTTCCTTAGGTAGTTTTTATGGTTCGAAAAAAATCTAGGCGATCATGGTCCGTGGCCCGGGCCCATGCATGACGCGTGGGCTATAGCACATGAAAATCTTAGAATCGGGCTGAATTCAAGTTTTATGGCCCTAAAATGCTAGAAAATAAGGAACGTCAAAGCGAGGCGGTGGCTATTGTTCCTTAAGTTGCTTTTTATGGTCCGGAAAATTTTTAGACGATCGGGTTCTGTTGGCCTGGGCCCATGCAAAAGGCTTGGATATAGCACACGAAAATCTGGGAATCGATTGAATTCCTTTTTTATGGCCCTAAAATGCCAAAAAATAAGGAACAGTCACGGAGAGGAGGTGACTATTGTTCCTAGGTCGTTTTTATGGTGCTGAAAAAATTTTAGGCGATCGGGGTCCGATGGCCTGGGCTCATGCAAGAGGCGTGGGCTATAGCAGACGAAAATCTGGAAATGGGGTAGAATTCTAATTTTCTGGCCCTAAAATGCCAAAAATGAGTAACGGACATGGCAAGGCGTTGACTATTGTTTCTTAGGTTATTTTTTATGGTCTCGTAAAATTTTAGGTGATCCGGGTCCGGTGGTCCGGGCCCATGCAGGAGGCGTGGGCAGTAGCACACGAAAATCTGGGAATTAGTCAAAATTTTAGTTTTATGGCCCTAAAATGCCAAAAAATGAGGAACGGTCATAGAGAGGCAGTGACTATTATTTCTTAGGTCACTTTTTATGGTCCGACAATATTTTAGGCGATCCGGGTCTGATGACCCAGGCCCATGCATGAAGCGCGGGCTATAGGACACGAAAAATTAGGAATCGGACAGAATTCCTAATTTATGGCCCTAAAATGTCAAAAAATAAAAAATGCTCATGTCGAGCTGGCGACTAATGTTCCTTGGGTTATTTTTGATTGTCCGACAAAATTGTAGGCGATCGGAGTCCGGTGGCCCGAGCCCATGTAGGAGACGTGGGCTATTGCACACGTAAATATGGGAATTATGCAGAATTCCAGTTGTATGACCATAAAATGCCAAAATACTAGAAATGGTCATGGCGAGGGGGAACGATTGTTCCTTAGATCATTTTTTATGGTCCGGAAAATTTTAGGCGATACGGGTTCATTGGCCCGGGCCCATGCAGAAGGCGTGGGCAATAGCACATGAAAATCTGGGAATCCGGCGGAATTCCAATTTTATGGCCTATAACGCCAAAAAAAAGGAACGGTCGTGGTGAGGTGGCTATGAATTTTCCATTGGTCATTTTTGTATGTCCGACAAAATTTTAGGCGATCAGAGACTAGTGGCCCTGGCCCATGCAGGAGGCGTGTGTTATAGCACACGAAAAATTAGGAATCGGGCAGAATTCCAATTTTATGGCTCTAAAATGCCAAAAAATAAAAAACGCTCATGTCGAGGTGGTGACTATTGTTCCTTAGGTAATGTTTGATGGTTCACCAAAATTTTAGACGATCGAGGTCGGCCGGCCCGGGCCCATGCAAGAGGCAAGGACTCTATATAGGACACGAAAATCTGGAAATCAGGCGGAATTCCATTTTTATGGCCCTTAAACTCCAAAAAATGAGGAACGGTCATCGCGAGATGATGACTATTATTTCTTAGGTTATTTTTTATGGCCCGGCATAATTTTAGAGAATCCGGGTCCGGTAGCCTGGCCCCCTGCATGAAGCGTGGGATACAACCCCTGCATGAAGCGTGGGCTACAACTCATGCATGGTGAGGCAGTGACTATTTATCTTTAAGTCATTTTTGATGGTTCGAAAAAATTTTAGACGAACCATGTAGGAGACGTGGGCTATGGCATACGAAAATCTGGGAATCTGGCGGAATTCCAGTTTTATGGCCCTAAAATGCCAAAAAATGAGGAACGGCAATGGAGAGACGGTGACTATTAATTATTAGGTCATTTTTTATGGTTTGGAAAATTTTTAGATGAACTGGGTCTTGTGGCCCGGGCCCATGCCGGAGGCGTGGGCTATACCACATGAAACACTAGGCACCGGAAAAATTTGAGGCAATCCGGGTTCAATGGCCCGGGCACATGGAGAAGGCGTAGGCAGTAGCACATGAAAATCTGAGAATCGGGCGAAATTCCTATTTTATCGCCCTAAAACGCCTAAATGTGAGGAACGGTCTTAGCCAAGTGGTGACTATTGTTTCTTTGGTCGTTTTCGATGGTCTGGAAATTTTTTATGCGATCCGATTCCGATGGCCCAGGCCCATGCAGGAGGTGTGGGCTATAGCACACGAAAAAACTAGGAATCAAGCGGAATTCTAGTTTTATGGCCCTAAAATGCCCTGAAATGAGGAACAAACATGTCGAGGCAGTGATTATTGTTCCTTAGGTAATTTTTGTGGTCTGGCAAAAATTTTAGGCGATCCAGGTCCGGTGGACCGCACCCATGTAGGAGGCGCGGGCAATAGCACATGAAAATCTGGGAATCGGGCGAAATTCCAGTTTTATGGCCCTAAAATGCCAAAATTGAGGAACAGTCGTGGCAAGGCGATGACTATTGTTTTAGGTCATTTTTTATGGTCTGGAAAACTTTTAAGTGACTGGGTCTGGTGGCTCAGGCCCATGCATGAAGCATGGGCTATAGCACACGAAAATTTGAGAATCAGGCGAAATTCCAGTTTTATGGCCTTTAAATGCAAAAAATGAGAAACGGTCATATTGAGGCAGTGACTATTGTACCTTTGTTCGTTTTTGGTGGTCCAAAATTTTTTTATATGATCCAGGTCCGGTGGCCCGGGCCCATATAGGAGGCGTGGGCTATAGCACACGAAAATCTAGGAATCTGGCGAAATTCTACTTTTTTGGCCCTAAAATGCCAAAAAATGAGGAACCGTCATCGCGAGGCTACGATATTGTTCCTTAGGTCGTTTGTTATGGTCCGACAAAATATTAGACGATCGGGGTCCGGTGACCCAGGCCCATGCAAGAGGAGTGGGCAATAAGAATTGAATATTTGAGAATCAGGGGAATTCCAGTTTTATGGCCCTAAAACACAAAAAAATGAGCAACGATCAAGGAGAGGCGGTGAATATTATTTCTTAGGTCGCCTTTGATAGTTTGAAATTTTTTTAGACAATCTGGGTCTGCCCATGCAAGAGGCGTAGGCTATAGCAAATGAAACACTAGGAATCGGGCGGAATTCCAGTTTTATGGTTCTAAAATGCCAAAAAGAAATAAGGAGCAGTCATGGTAAGGCGGTGACTATTATCTCATAGATCCATTTTTATGGTATGAAAAAGTTTGAGCGATCGGGGTCTGGTGCCCAGGCCCATGCAAGAGGCTTGGGCTATAGCAAATGAAAATATGGGAATCGAGCGGAATTCTAGTTTAATGGCCCTAAAACGCCAAAAATGAGTAACGGACATGACAAAATGGTGACTATTGTTCCTTAGGTCATTTTTATGGTCCGGCAAAATTTTAGGCGATCTATGTCTGGTGGCCCAGGCCCATGCATGAAACGAGGGCTATAGCACAATTTGAGAATCGAGCAAAATTCCAGTTTCATGGCCCTAAATCCTGAAAAAATGAGGAATGGTCATGGCGAGGCGGAGACTAATTTTCCTTAGTTCGTTTTTTATGTTCCAAAAAATATTTAGACGATCCGGGTCGGTGGCCCGAACCCATGCATGAGCCGTGGGCTATAGCTTATGAAAATCTTGAAATCGGGCGAAATTCCTATTTTATGGCCCCAAAACATCAAATAACGAGGAACAATCATGGCAAGGTGGTGACTATCGTTTCTTAGGTGGTTTTTGATGGTACGACAAAAATTTAGGCGATTCGGGTCCGGTGGCCCGGGATCATGGAGGAGGCGTGGGCTATAGCACACGAAACTTTGCTAATCGGGCGAAATTTCTGTTCTTATGGCCCTAAAATTCTAGAAAAATAAGGAACGATCATGGTGCGGTGTTGATTATTGTTCCTTAGGTCATTTTTGATGGTCCGACAAAATTTAAAATGATCCAAGTCTGGTGGCCCAAGCCCATGCAGAAGGCGTGGGTTATATAGCACACGAAATCTTGTAATCGGGCGGAATTCCAGTTTTAGGTCCCTAAAATGCCAAATAATGAGGAGCGATCATGGAGAGGTGGTGACAATTGTTCCTCGGGTCGTTTTTCGATGGATCGCCAAAACTTTAGGCGATCCATGTACGGTTACCCTAGCCCATGCAAAAAGCGTGGGTTATAGCACATTAATAATCGGGCGGAATTCTAGTCTTTTTGCCATAAAATGCCAAAAAAACAAGGAACCGTCATGGTTTGGTGTCTCGGGCCCATGCAAGAGACGTGGGCTATAGCACACGAAAACTGGGATTTCGGGGAAAATTCAAGTTTTATGGCCAAAAAATGCCAAAAAACGAGGAACGGTCATGAAGAGGCGATCATTATTGTTCCTTAGTTTGTTTCTGATAGTCCGGCAAAATTTTAGACGATCGGGGTCAGCCGGCTCCAGGCCCATGTAGGAAGTGTAGGCTATAGCACAAGAAAATCTGGGAAACGAGCGGAATTCCAATTCTATGACCGTATAACGCCAAAAACGAGGAACAGTCATGGCGAGGCGGTGACTATTGTTCCTTAGATCATTTTTATGGTCTGGCAAATTTTAGGCAATATGGGTCCGGTGACCCGGGCCCATGCAGGAGGCGTGGGCAATAGCACGCAAAAATCTCGAAATCCAGCAAAATTCTAGTTTTATGGCTCTAAAATGCTAAAAAATTAGGAACGGTCATGGCGAGGTAGTGACAATTATTTCTTAGGTCATTATTTTATGGTTCAGTAAAATTTTAGGTGATCCGGGTCCGATGGCCAAGGCCAATGCAGGAGGCGTGGGCTATAGCTCACAAAAACCAGGGAATCGATCGGAATACCAAATTTATTGCTCTAAAATGCCAAAAAATGAGGAACGATCATGGCGTGTCGATGACTATTATTTCCTAAGTCGTTCTTTATGGCCCAAAAAAATTTTAAACGATCCGGGTCCAGTGGCCTGGTCCTATACATGATGTGTGGGCTATAGCATCCGAAGATTGAGAAATCGGGCGAAATTCCAGTTTATGACCCTAAAACGCCCAAAAATGAGGTACAGTCATGGCGAGGCGGTGACTATTGTTCCTCTGTTTATTTTTGATGGTCCGGTAAAATTATAGGCGTTCGGTATCCGGTGACCCGGTCCATGCAAGAGGCATAGGGTATAGCCCTCGAAAATTTGAGAGTCGGGCAATTCTAGTTGTATGGCCATAAACACCAAAAAACTAGGAACAATTATGGCGAGGCAGGGACGATTGTTCCCAAGGTCGTTTTTTATGGTCCGACAAAATTTTAGGCGATCCGGGTCTTGTGGCCCGGTCTCATGCATGAAGTGTGGGCTATAGCACAGGAAAATCTAGGAACCGGGCGGAATTCTAGTTTTATTGCCGTAAAATGTCACAAAAAAGAGGAACGGTAATGGAGAGGGGGTGCTTATTTTTTCTTAGGTCGTTTTTTGAAGGTATGGAAATATTTTAGGCGATCCGAGTGCGGTGGCCTGGGCCCATGCATGAAGCGTGAGTAGCACACGAAAATCTGGGAATCAAACGGAATTCCAGTTCTATTGCTCTAAAATGCCGAAAAATGAGGAACGGTCATGTCGAGGATGTGACTATTGTTCCTTAGGTTATTTTTTATGGTTTGGCTAAAATCTACAGGTCCGGTCGCCCGCGTCCATGCAGGAGGCATAGGTGCGGAATACCAGTTTTATGGCCGAAAAAGACAAAAAATGAGGAACAGTGATGGAGAGGTGGTGACTATTGTTTTTTAGGTTGTTTTTAATGGTCTGGTAAACTTTTAGGCGATTCGGGTGCGGTGGCCTGGGCCCGAGAATAAAGCATGGGCTATAGCTTAGAAATTTGGGAATCGGGCAAAATTATAGTTTTATGGCCCTAAAATGCCAAAGAATAAGGAACGGCCATTGCGAGGTGGTCACTATTGTTCCTCAGATCGTTTTTGATGGTCCGGAAAATTTTTAGACGATCTAGGTTTGGTGGCCGAGTCCCATTGAGGAGGCGTAGCCTATAGCACACAAAAACCTAGGAATCCGACGGAATTATAGTTTTCTGCCCTAAAACGCCGAAAAACAAGGAACGGTCATGGCAAGGCGGTGTCTATTGTTTCTTACATCATTTTGTATGGTTCGAAATTTTTTTAGGCGATCAGGACCCGATGGCTCGTTCTCATACAGGAGCCGTGGGCTATAGCAAATGAAATTTTGGAAATCAGGCGGAGTTCTAGTTATATGAAATTAAAATGCCAAATAATAAGGAACGGTCATGGAGAGGTGGTGACTATTGTTTCTTAGGTCATTTTTGATGGTTCGGAATATTTTAGGCAATCGAGTTCGGTGGCCCAGGCCCCTGCAGGAGGCGTGGGGCACACGAAAATCTGTGAAACGGGCAGAATTCCAATTTTATGGCCCTAAAATGCCAGAAATGAGGAACGGTCATGGCGAGGTAGTGACTATTGTTCCTAAGGTCATTTTCTATGGTCCAAAATTTTTTTAGGCATTCCGGGTTCGGTTGTTAGGGCCCAGTGGGTTATAGAACACGAAAATCTAGGAACTCAATAGAATTCTAGTTTTATGGCCCTAAAATGCTAAAAACGAGGAACGTTCATGGCGAGGCAGTGACTATTATTCATAGGTCAATTTTTATGGTCCGACAAAATTTTAGGCAATCCGGGTTCGGTGGCCCGGGCCCATGCAGGAGGCGTGGGTTATAGCACACGAAAATCTGAAAATCGGGCGGAGTTCCTGTTTTATGGCCATAAAATGCCAAAAAAACTAAGAAGGGTCATTGCGAGGCAGTGACTATGCAAGAGGCGTGGGCTATATATAGCACACAAAAATCTGGGTATCGGGCGGAATTCCAGTTTTATTGCCCTAAAATACCAAAAAATGAGGAACGGCCATGGCGAGGCGGTGACTATTTTTCCTTAGGTCGCTTTTTATGGTCCGACAAATTTTAGGCGATCTGGATCTGGTGGCCTGGGCCCATCAGGAGGCGAGGGCTATAACACACGAAAATCTGAGAATCAGGCAGAATTCCTTTTTATGGCCCTAAATGCCCAAATAAAGAGGAACGGTCATGGATAGGCGGCGACTATTGTTCCTTAGGTCATTTTTATGGTTCGACAAAATTTTAGGCTATACGGGTCCCGTGGGGGCTCATGCAGGAGGAGTGGGTTATAACACACAAAAATCTAGAAATCAGGCGGATTTCTAGTTTTATGGCCCTAAAATACCAAAAAATGAGAAACGGTCATGGCGGGGTGGTGACTATTGTTCGTTCAATCGTATTGATGGTCCGAAAAAATTTTGGGCGACCGTGGTCTGGTGGCTCGGCCCCATGGAAGAGGTGTGTGCTATAGCACACAAAAATCTTAGAATCGGGCGGAATTCTAATTTTAAGGCCCTAAAACAGTAAAATATTAGGAATACTCATGGCGAGGTTCTGACTATTGTTCCATAGGTCATTTTTGATGGTCCAAAAAAATTTAGGCGATCCAGCTCTGGTGGCTCGATCCATGCAATAGGCATGGGCTATAGCATGCGAAAATCTGGAATCGGGCAAAATTCCAATTTTATTGTTCTAAAGAGCCAAAAAAGAGTAACGGTCATGGCGAAGTTGTGACTATTGTTATTTAGGTCATTTTTGAAGGTCTGGCAAAATTTTAGGCGATCAAGGTCTGGTGGCTTGGGCCCTGCAAGAGGAATGGGCTATAGCACACGAAAAACTAGGAATCGGACAGAATTCCAGTTTTATGGCCATAAAATGCCAAAAAATGATGAATGGTCATGTCGAGGCGGTGACTATTATTCCTTAAAATGCCAGAAAATGGGGAACGGTCAAGGCGAGATCGTGACTATTGTTCCTTAGTTCGTTTTTATATTCCAGCAAAATTTTAGGCGTTCCAGGTCCGGTGGCCCGGGCCCATGCAGGAGGCGTGGGCTATAGAACACGAATAATTGGGAACCGGTCAGAATTCCAATTTTATGTCCCTAATAGTAAAAAAGAAGAGGAAGGGTCATGGAGAGATGGTGACTATTGTTCCTTAGGTCATGTTTGATGGTCCAGCAAATTTTAGACAATTGGGATCTGGTGGCCCAGGCCCATGCATGAGGCGTGGGCTATAACAAATGAAAATTTGGGGATCGGGCAAAATTTCAGTTTTATGGTCTTAAAACGACAAAAATGAGTAACGGATATGGAGAGGTGGTGGCTATTGTTCCTTAGGTCGTTTATTATGGTCCGACAAAATTTTAGGAGATCTGGCTCCGGTGGCCCGGGTCCATGCATAAAGCGTGTGCCATAGCACACAAAAATTTGGAAATCGGGCGGATTTCCAATTTTATTGCTCTAAAATGCCAAAAAATGAGGGACGGTCATGTCGATGCAGTGACTATTATTCCTTACTTCAGTTTTTGATGGTCCGTCAAAATTTTCGACGATCCATGTCAAGTTACCCGAGCCCATGCAAGACGCGTGGGCTATATAGCTTACAAAAATCTAGGAATCGGGCGAAATTCCAGTTTTATGGCTCTAGAACTCCCAAAAACAAGGAATGATCATGGAAAGGTAGTGACTGTTGCTCCTTAAGTCGTTCTTGATGATCAGACAAAATTTTAGGCGATGGGGGTTCGATGGCCCAGACCCATGCAAGAGGCATGAGCTATATAACATACGAAAATCTAGGAATCGGGCAAAATTCCAGGTTTTTGTCCCTAAAATGCCAAAAATGAGGAATCGTCATGGCGAGACTGTGACTATTGTCCCTTAGGTCATTTGAATTGGTCCGACAAAATTTTAGGCGATCGATCCAGTGGCCCAGGCCCATGCAAGAGGCGTGGAAATATCACACGAATATCTAGTAATTGGGCGGAATTCCATTTTTATGCCCCTAAACGCGAAATAACAAGCAAAGGTCATGGAGACATGGTGACTATTCTTCCTTAGGTCATTTTGATAGTCTGCCCAAATTTTATCCGATCTGGTTGCAGTGGCCCGGCCCATGCAGGAGGCGTGGGTTATAGCACAAAAACATCCAGAAATCGGGCGGAATTCCAATTTAATGGTCCTAAAATACCAAAAAATGAGAAACGGTCATGGCGAGGCGGTGACTATTGTTCCTTAAGTCGTTATTCATGGTCTGATAAAATTTTGGGCGATCAGGGTCCATTGGCCCGGGCCTATATAGGAGGCGTGGCTATAGCACACGAAAGTCTAGGAAACGGGTGGAATTCAAATTTTATGGCCATAAAACGCCAAAAAATAAGGAACAGGCATAGACTATTGTTCTTAAGGTCATTTTTGATTGTCCGGCAAAATTTTAGGCGACAGACGTCTGGTGTCTCCGTCCCATGTAAGAGGCGTGGGCTATAGCGCACGATAATCTGAGAATTGGGCGAAATTCCAATTTTACAGGCCTAAAATGCCAAAAAAATATGGAACGGTCATGCGAGGTGCTGACGATTGTTCCTTAGGTCATTTTTTATGATCCTGCAAAATTTTAGGCAATAAGAGACCGGAGGCCCGGGCCATGCAGGAGGCGTGGGCTATAGCGTACGAAAATCTGAAAATCGTGCGGAATTCCAATTTTATGGCCCTAAAATGCCAAAGAATGAGTAACAGTCATGGCGAGGTGGTGACTATTATTCCTTAGGTGTTTATTGATGATGTGGGCTATAGCACACGATAATCTATGAATCGGCGGAATTCCAGTTTTATAGCCTTGAAAAATCAAAAAACGAGAAATGGCCGTGGCGAGATGATATCTTTTGTTCCTTAGGTCATTTTTTATGGTCGGGCAAAATTTTACACGATCGAGGTCTGATGGCCCCGTCCCATGCAGGAGGCGTGGGATATAGCACACAAAATATGGGAATCGCGCGGAATTCCAGTGTTATGGCTTTAAAAATACCAATAAATGAGGAATGGTCATGACGAGGCAATGACTATTGTTCCTAAGGTCGTTATTGATGGTCCAGCAAAATTTTAGGCAATCAGGGTCCGGTGGCCTGGGCTATAGCACACGAAAATATGGGAAACGAGCGAAATTCCGGTTTTATTGCACTAAAACGCCAAAAAATGAGAAACAGCCATGGCGAGGCGATGACTATTGTTCCTTAGGTTGTTTTTGATGGTCCAGAAATTTTTAGGCGGTTGGGGACCGATGGTTCGGCCCCATGCAGGAGGCGTAGGTTATAGCACACGAAAATCTGAGAATGAGGCGGAATTCTAGTTTTATGGCCCTAAAACGTTAAAAAAATTAGGAGCGGTCTTCGCGAGATGGTGAATATTATTCCTTAGATCGTTTTTGATGGTCCGGCAAATATTTTTGCAATCCGGTTCCGATGGCTCGGGCCCATGCAGGAGACGTGGGCTATCACACGGAAATATGCGAATCGGACGCAATTCTAGTTTTATGGCCCTAAAATGCCAAAAAACATAAAACGGTCATGGAGAGGTGGTGACTATTGCTCCTTAGGTCATTTTATATGGTACGGAAAAATTTTAGGCGATCGTGGTCCAGTGGCCCGAGGCCATGCAGAAGGCGTGGGTATAGCACACAAAAATCTGGAAATCGCGCGGAATTTCATTTTTATGGCCCTAAAATGCCAAAAAATGAGAAGTGGTCAAGGCGAGGCGGTGACTATTGTTCCTTGTCCGACAAAATTTTAGGCGATCCAAGTCTGGTGGACTGGGCCCATGTCGGAAGCATGGGCTATAGCACATGAAAAACTGAGAAACGGCGGAATTCAAGTTTTATGGTCCTAAAATACCAAAAAAAGAGGAACGGTCATGGCGAGTCGGTGATTACTGTTCCTTAGGTCATTTTTGATGGTCCCGACAAAATTTACGAGATTGGGGTTCGATGGATCGGCAACATACACTCACAAAAATCTGAGAATCGGGCAGAATTCAAGTTTTATGGTCCTAAAACGTCAAAAAACGAGGAACGGTCATGGAGAGGCGGTGACTATTGTTCCTTATGTCATTTTTAATAGTCCAGAAAAATTTCAGGCGGTTCAGGTTCGATGGCTCGGGCCCATGCAGGAGTCGTTGGCTATAGCGCACAAAAATATGGGAATCTGACGCAATTCCAGTTTTATGGCCCTAAAATGCTAAACAACTTGGAATGGTCATGGCGAGGTGGTGACTATTGTTCCATAGGTCGTTTTTGATGCTCCAGGAAAATTGTAGTCGATCCAGATCTAGTGGCCCGAATCTTGTAGGAGGCGTGGGCTATAACACACGAAAATCTGGGAATCGAACGGAAATCCAGTTTTTGGCCCTAAAAGGTGATGGA
Source organism: Nicotiana attenuata (assembly GCF_001879085.1). Lineage (NCBI taxonomy): Eukaryota > Viridiplantae > Streptophyta > Magnoliopsida > Solanales > Solanaceae > Nicotiana > Nicotiana attenuata. The sequence goes on from NC_031989.1 coordinate 12,411,401, forward strand.
GAGTCGGTGACTATTGTTCCTTAGGTAATTTTTATGGACCATCAAAATATTAGGCGATCGGGTTCTGGTGGCCCAGGCCTATGCAAGAGGTGTGGGCTATAACAAACGAAAATATGTGAATAGGGTAGAATTCTAGATTTATGGCCCTAAACTGCAAAAAAAGGAATAACAGACATAGCAATGCAGCGACTATTGTTCCTTAGGTCATTTTTGATGGTCCGAAAAAATTTTAGACGATCGTGGTCTGGTGTCCCGGGCCCACGTAGGAGGTGTGGGTTATAACACACGAAAATCTGGGAATTGGACGGAATTCTACTGTTACGGCCGTAAATTTTCAAAATGAGGATATGTCATGGTGAGGCGGTGATTATTGTTCCTTAGTTCGTTATTTATGGTTTGGCAGTATTTTGGATGATCTAGGTCCGATAGCCCGGGCCCATGCAGGAGGCGTGCGCTATAGCACACAAAAATTTGGGAATCGGGGGTAATTCTAGTTTTATGGCCCAAAAACGACAAAAAATGAGCAACGGTCATGGTGAGTCGATGACTATTATTCCCTAGGTAGTTTTTGATGGTCCGGTAAAATTGTAGGCGATCCGGGCCCGTTGACCAGACCTATGCAAGAGGCGTGGGTTGTAACACATAAAAACCTATGAATCAGGCGAAATTCTTGTTTTATGGCCCTAAAACTCCAAATAATGAGGAACAGTCATGGCAAGCCGATGACTATTATTTCTTGGGTCATTTTGATGGTCAGGAAAAATTTTAGGCGATCGGGTCCGGTGGCTCGATCCACACATGAGGCACGAAAATCAAGGAATCGGTTGGAATTTCTGTTTTATGGCCCGAAAACGCAAAAAATAAAGAATGGTCTTGGCAAGGCGGTGACTATTATTTCTTAGGCCATTTTTTATGGTCCGGAAAAGTTTAGGCGATCGGGGACAGATGGTCGGGCCTATGCAGGAGGTGTGGGCTATAGCACACGAAAATGTCAGAAACGGACGAAATTCAAGTTTTATGGCCCTAAAATGCCAAAAAAATGAGGAACGGCCATGGAGAAGAGGTGACTATTGTTCCTTAGGCATTTTTGATGGCCCGAAAAAATTTTTAGGCTATCCGGGTCTGATGTCCTAGGCCCATGCCGGAAGCTTGGGCCATAGCACATTAGTATTAGGGAATCGGGCGAAATTTCAGTTTTATGAACCTAAAACGTCAAAAAATGAGTAACGGACATGGAGTGTTCGTAACTATTGTTCCTTAGGTCATTTTTTATGGTCCGACAAAATTTAGGAGATCCAGGTCCGGTGGCCCGGGCCCATGCAAGAGGCGTGGGCTATAGCACACAAAAATCTGGCAATCGGACGAAAATCTAGTTTTTTGGCCCTAAAAGGCGATGGAGGCGGTGACTATTGTTCCTTAGGTCATTTTTTATGGTCCGAAAAAATGTTAGGCGATCGGGTTCCGGTGGCTCGGGCCTATGCCGGAGGCGTGAGCTATATAACAAATGAAAATATGTGAATCGGGCAGAATTCTAGTTTTATGGACCTAAACCGCCAAAACGTGTAACGGACATGGCAATGCAGTGAATAATGTTTCTTAGGTCATTTTTGATAGTCCGAAAATTTTTTAGGCGATCGTTGTCCAGTGTACCGGGCCCACGTAGGAGGCGTGGGTAATAACAAACGTAAATCTGAGAATCGGGCAGAACTCTAGTGTTATGGCCCTAAAATTCCTAAAAAAGAGGAGATGTCATGGCAAGACGGTGACTATTGTTCTTTTGTTCGTTTTTTATAGTCCGGAAATATTTTGGATGATCCGGGTCCGGTGGCCTGGGCCCATGCAAAAGGCGTGGGCTATAGCACACAAGTATTTGGGAATCACGGGGAATTTTAGTTTTATTGCGCTAAAACGCCAAAAAAAGAGTAACGATCATGGCGAGTTGATGACTATTGTTCCCTAGGTAAATTTTGATAGTCCAGAAAAATTGTAGGCGATCCGGGCCCGTTTGGCCCATGAAGGAGGCGTGGGTTGTAGCACATGAAAATTTGGAAATCGGGTAAAATTTTAGTTTTATGGCTCTAAAACGGCAAATAATGAGGAACAGTCATGGCGAGGCGGTGACTATTATTCCTTGGGTCATTTTTTATGGTCAGGAAAAGGTTTAGGCGATCGGGGTCCGGTGGATCGGGTCCATACAGGAGGCGTAGGCTATGGACGAAAATCAAGGAATCAGTTGGAATTTCTGTTTTATGGCCCAAAAACGAAAAAAACCAGGAATGGTCTTGGCAAGGCGGTGACTATTGTTTCTTAGGTCATTTTTTATGGTCCGAAGGCGACCGGGGACCTGCGAACTGGGCCCATGCAGGAGGCATGGGCTAAAGCACACGATAATGTGGGAAACGGGCGAAATTCAAGTTTTATGACCCTAAAACGCCAAAAATGAGAAAGAGTCATGGAAGAGGTGACTATTGTTCCTTAGGCGTTTTTTATGGTCCGGAAACATTTTAGGCTATTCGGGTCTGATGGCCCAGGCACATGCCGGAAGCAGGGGCCATAGCACACGAGTATCTAGGAATCAGGCGAAATTTCAATTTTTTGACCCTAAAACGCTAAAAAATGAGTAATGGTCATGGCGAGTTCGTAACTTTTGTTCCTTAGGTCATTTGTTATGGTCTGGCAAAATTTTAGGTGATCCTGGTCCGATGGCCCAGGCCCATGCAGGAGGCGTGGGCTATAGCAGACGAAAATTTGGAAATCGGACGGAAATCCAGTTTTGTGGCCCTAAAAGACGATGGAGAGCCGGTGACTATTGTTACCTAGGTCATTTTATATGGTCCAGCAAAATTTTAGGCGATCGGGTTCCGGCGGCCCGGGCCTATGCAGGAGGCATGGATATAATAAACGAAAATATGTTAATCGGGCGGAATTCCAGTTTTATAGCCCTAAACCGCCAAAAAACGTGTAACGGACATAGAAATGCGGGGACCATTATTCCTTAGGTCGTATTTTATGGTCCGAAAAATTTTTAGGCGAACGTGGTCCGGTGGCCTGGGCCCATGTAGGATGCGTGGGTTATAACACATGAAAATCTGGAAATCGGGCGAAATTCTAGTATTATGGCCCTAAAATTCCAAAAAACGAGAAGATGTCATGGCGAGGCGGTGACTATTCTCCTTAGTTCATTTTTTATGCTCCGGCAATATTTTGGATGATCCGGGTCCAGTGGCTCGGTCTCATACAGGAGGCGTGGGCTATAGCACACAAAAATTTGGGAATCGGGATGAATTCTAGTTTTATGGCCCTAAAACGCCAAAAAACAAGGAACGGTCATGGCGAGTCGATAACTATTGTTCCCTAGGTAATTTTTGATGTTCCGGAAAAATTTTAGGCGATTCGGGTCCGCTGGCCGGGGCTCATGCATGGGCGTGGGCTATAGAACACGAAAATCTGAGAATTAGATGGAATTCCTATTTTATGGCCCTAAAATGCCAAAAAACGAGAACGGTCATGGAGAGGCGGTGACTACGGTTCCATAAGTTATTTTTTATGGTCCAGCAAAATTATAGACGATCCGGGTTTGGTGTCCCGGGCCCATGCAGGAGGCGTGGGTTGTAGCACTTGAAAATCTGGGAATTGGCAGAAATTTCAGTTTTATGGCCCTAAACGCTAAATAGTGAGGAACAGTCATGGCGAAGCGGTGACTATTATTCATTAGGTCGTTTCTGATGGTCAGGAAAAAATTTAGGCGATCAGGGTCCGGTGGCTCGGATCCATACCGGAGGTGTGGGTGATAGAACATGAAAATCAAGGAATCGATTGGATTTCTGTTTTATGGCCCGAAAATGCAAAAAGACCTGAATGGTCTTGGCAAGGTGGTGACTATTATTTCTTAGCTCGTTTTTTATGGACCAGGAAAATTTATCCAACCGAGGATCGGTGGGTCGGGCCCATGCAGGAGGCGAGGTCTATAGCGTACGAAAATATGGGAAACGGGCAAAATTCTAGTTTTATGGCCCTAAAAACGCCAAATAATGACGAACGGTCATGGCGAAGAGGTGACTATTGTTCCTTAGGCATTTTTGATGGTCCGAAAAAAATTTAGGCTATCCGGGTCTGGTGGCCCAGGCCCGTGCCGGAAGCGTGGCCATAGCACATGAGTATATGGGAATAGGGCGGAATTTCAGTTTTATGACCCTAATACGCCAAAAAATGAGTAACGGTCATGGCGAAGTCATAACTATTGTTCCTTAGGTCATTTTTATGGTCCGATAAAATTTTAGGCGATCCAGGTCCGGTGGCCCGCGACCATTCATGAGGCATGGGCTATATAGCACACAAAAATCTAGGAATGGGACCGAAATCCAGTTTTGTGGACCTAAAACATGATGGAGAGTCGGTGACTATTGTTCCATAGAACATTTTTTATGGTACAACAAAATGTTAGGCGAGGCGGTTGGAATTTCTATTTTATGGCCCGAATACACAGAAAACCAAGAATGGTCTTGGCAAGGCGGTGCCTATTGTTTCTTAGGTCATTNTAAATCTTAGGCGATCTAGGTCCTAGTGGCCCGATCCCGATGCATGAAGCGTATGCTATACTATACGAAGTTGGGAATCGGGTGGTAATTCCAGTTTTATGTCCCTAAAACGCCAAAAATGAGGAACAGTCATGTCGAGGCGGTGACTATTGTTCCTTAGTTTGATTTTTTGGTCCTTCAAAGTTTAATACTATCCAGGTCCGGTGGCCTGGGCCCATGCAGGAGGCGTGGGCTATATAGCTCGCAAAAATTTCGAATTGGGCGAAATTCTAGTTTTATGGCCCTAAAACACCAAATAACGAGGAACGATCATGGAGAGGCAGTGACAATTGTTCCTTATGTCATTTTTTATGGTCCAACAAAATTTAAGGGGATCCGGGTTCGGTGGCCCGGGCCCATGCAGGAGGCGTGGGCTATAGCACACAAAAATTTGAGAATCGAGTGGAATTCCTTTTTTATGGCCCTGTGTGCCGAAAAAAAAAGAAATGGACATGGAAAGGCGGTGACTATTGTTCCTTAGGTTATTTTTTTTATGGTTCGACAAAATTTTAGGTGGCTCGGGTCCATACAAGAGGTGTGGGCGGTAGAACATGAAAATCAAGGAATCGATTGGATTTCTGTTTTATGGCCAAAAAATGCAAAAAAACCTGAATGGTCTTGGAAAGGAGGTGACTATTGTTTCTTAGCTCATTATTTATGGACCGGGAAAATTTAGGCAACCGGGGATCGGTGGGTCGGGCCCATGCAGGAGGCGAAGTCTATAGCGTACGAAAATATGGGAAACGGGCGAAATTCTAGTTTTACGGCCCTAAAACGCCAAAAAAAACGAACGGTCATGGCGAAGAGGTGACTATTGTTCCTTAGGCATTTTTTATGGTCCGAAAAAAATTTAGTCTGTCCGGGTCTGGTGGCCCAGGCCCGTGCCGGAAGCGTGGCCATAGCACATGAATATATGGGAATAGGGCGGAGTTTGAGTTTTATGACCTTAAATCGCCAAAAAATGATTAACGGTCATGGCGAAGTCATAACTATTGTTCCTTAGGTCATTTTTTATGGTCTGATAAAATTTTAGGCGATCCAGGTCCGGTGGCCCGCGACCATTCAGGAGGCATCGGCTATATAGCACACAAAAATCTGGGAATGGGACGGAAATCCAGTTTTTTGGACCTAAAACATAATGGAGAGTCGGTGACTATTGTTCCATAGATCAATTTTTATGGTACGAAAAAATGTTAGGCGAGGCGGTTGGAATTTCTATTTTATGGCCCATAAACACAAAAAACCAGGAATGGTCTTGGCAAGGCGGTGCCTATTGTTTCTTAGGTCATTTTTATGGTCCATGAAAATTCAGGCGACCGGGGACCCGTGGCCCGGGTCCTTGCAGGAGGCGTAGGCTATAGCATACGAAAATCTAGGAATCAGTCAAAATTCCAGTTTTATCGCCCTAAAATGCCAAAAACAAAGAACGATCATGGCGACGCGGTGACTATTATTTCTTAGGTCGCTGTTTATGGTCAGACCATATTTAGGCGATCCGTGTCTGCTATCCTTGTCCCATGCAGGAGGCATGGGCTATAGCCTACAAATATCTGGGAATCGGCCGGAATTCCAGTTTTATGGCCATAAAAGGCAAAAAAATGAGGAACGGTCATGGATAGGTGGTAACTATTGTTCTTTAGGTTATTTTTGATGGTGCGGTAAAATTTTAGGCAATTTTGATCCGGTGGCTCGGGCCTATGCAGGAGGCGAGGGCTATAGCAAACTAAAATCTGGAAATCGGGAAGATTTTCAGTTTTATGGCCCTAAAAAGCCATAAAACGAGTAATGGACATGTCCAGGCGATGACTACTGTTCCTTAGGTCATTTTTTATGGTCCAACAATGTTTTAGGCGATCTAGGTCTAGTGGCCCGATCCCATGCATGAAGCGTATGCTATACTATACGAAAGTTTGGGAATCGGGTGGAATTCCAGTTTTATGTCCCTAAAACGCCAAAAAATGAGGAACAGTCATGTCGAGGCGGTGAATATTGTTCCTTAGTTTGATTTTTTGGTCCTTCAAAATTTAATACTATCCAGGTCCGGTGGCCTAGGCCCATGCAGGAGGCGTGGGCTATATAGCTCGCAAAAATTTCGAATTGGGCGAAATTCTAGTTTTATGGCCCTAAAACACCAAATAACGAGGAACGGTCATGTAGAGGCAGTGACAATTGTTCCTTATGTCATTTTTTATGGTCCAACAAAATTTAAGGGGATCCGGGTTCGGTGGCCCGGGCCCATGCAGGAGGCGTGGGCTATAGCACACAAAAATTTGAGAAACGGGCGGAATTCCTTTTTTATGGCCCTAAATGCCCAAAAAAAAAAAGAAACGGACATGGAAAGGCAGTGACTATGTTCCTTAGGTTATTTTTTTATGGTTCGATAAAATTTTAGGTGATCCGGGTCTGGTACCTCGGGCCCATGCACGAGGCATGAGTTATAGCATACAAAAACCTAGAAATCAGGCGGAATTCCAGTTTTATGGCCCTAAAATGCAAGAAAATGAGAAACGGTCATGGCAAGGTCTATTGCTCCTTAGGTCTTTATTGATGGTCCAACAAAATTTTAGGTGATTGGAGTCTGGTGGCTCAACCCCATGCAGGAGGCATGGGCGAACACGAAAATCTGAGAATCGGGCGGAATTTCAATTTTATAGCCCTAAAACGTCAAAGAGGAACGATCATGGAGAGGCGGTGACTATTGTTCCTTAGGTAATTTTTTATGGTCCAGAAAAATCTAGGCTATCCGGTTTCGGTGGCGCGGGACCATGCAGGAGGCGTGGGCTATATAGAACACGAAAATCTGGAATCGGGCGGAATTCCAGTTTTATGGCCCTAAAGAACCAAAAAAGAGTAGCTGTCATGGCGAGGTGGTGAAAATTATTCCTTATGTCATCCGGTAAAATTTTAGGCGCTAAGGGTCTGGTGGCTCGGGCCTATGCAGGAGGCATGGGCTATTATAGCACACACAAAAATGGAAATCGGGCGGAATTCCAGTTTTATGGCTCTAAAAGGCCTAAAAATGAGGAACGGTTTTGTCGAAGCGATGACTATTGTTCCTTAGGTTATTTTTGATGGTCCGGCAATGTTTTAGGCAATCAGGGTCTGGTGGCTCGGCCCCATTTAGGAGGCGTGGGCACACAAAATATGAGAATCGAGCGGAATTCTAGCATTATGGCCTTAAAATGCCAGAAAACGAGGAACGGTCATTAAGAGGCAGTGACTATTGTTCCTTAGTTTGTTTTTAATGGTCCAGCAAAATTTTAGGCGATCCGGGTCTGGTGGCCCAGGCCCATGCAGGAGGCGTGGACTATAGCACACGAAAATCTTGGAATCAGGCGGAATTCCAGTTTTATGTCCCTAAAAGCAAAGAAAGGAGGAACGGTCATGGAGAGGTGGTTATTGTTCCTTAGGTCATGTTTTATGGTCCGGAAAAATTTTAGGCGGTCAGGATCTGGTAGCCCAGGCCCATGCATGAGGCGTGGGCGGAATTCCAATTTTATGGCCATGAAATACAAAAAATGAGTAAGGACATGGGGAGGCGGTAACTGTTGCGCCCCCTTTTTCCTCGCGGAGTACGGGTTTCGACATTCTTTGGGACAACACATTTCCTTTTTGGAATTGGGTATGTAATCTGAAGAGTCTCCACCTAACGGATTTAAGGTGCGTTAGGGCACCTAAAGCAAATAACTCATAAACCGGTTTGCATTACCAGAGATTGGGTAAGGGCTCGAAATAACCTTGAGGGGAAGGCGTTAGGCACCCCTCGAGGTCCACAATGGTGGGTCCCCGCCAAACTCGAATTAGGTGAATTAGTCTAAAAAACAAGCAAAGCATATTAAACAAATAGAGATTATTTCTAAAACGAGGAGTAAAAGGGGGGTCCTAGGGTTTTTAGCCTATAGGATCACTTCTGTGCAATACCGTAAACTTTCCTCAAATAGAGGTGTTGCGCGTAGCATTAGCGCACAGGTCATCATATCCTCTACTACCTGATTATCCTCCCCTTAATTATTGTTACCTAAGCATCCTAGTAGCATCCAATACGTGCCTTATGCGTGCATTACCCGTCCCTTGCCTGTGGTTCTGGAGGTGTTTAGGATCTCTATTTAAGGAAGTTCTAGACTCACTTATGTTTTTTAAAGGAGAAAAACTAAGCGACAAACAAAAGCCAGATAGGACTATCAAATAAAGACGCAATTAAGGGGCTCATATTTACCTCCCCAAATAAACAAACAATTGCACGCCTCAAATAAACAGTTTTAAATGATTTAAAAGTCCTATAGCAGGATACCTAGATGAGCACAACATATGCAGCAGTCTTATTAAAGCGGGGCAGTAAATACCTAATCAGTTCGCCTACTGATTTTATTACTTACCGAATCTG
>NC_031989.1:12424829-12428111 GCF_001879085.1 Nicotiana attenuata
GGGGGGGGGGGTTCCGAATCTTGACACAATTAAAGGGCTATTTGTTAAATACACAATTTATCAATAAAATAATTTTATAAATGATAAAAATATCATTTATGCGTGAAAGTGATTTAAAATAATTATTTAGTATTATTAAATATATAAAAGGTTATTTTCTTGGGAAATAAAGTATTTATGCACGCATGGGGTATTATTGCAAAGTTATTGCAATAATAACCCTAACATGTACATATGGCTATTCATGATATATTAATCATAGCTTAGTATAAATGTAAAATGATAAAGTTAAGCAAATAAAATTATCATAAAATCATTTGTAATACAATTAGTAATTATTTATATGCTAAGATGCTAGAATAAACTTAAAAATTCTTTTAAAACTACAGGAAAATTATGAAAAATACTGGTTGATGCTCATGCATTATTTTGAAAGTAGATATGCATTTTAAAAATATATGAGGGAATAATGGGGTATCAACAGCTGCCCCTCTTTACCCAGGAAGGATGAAAAAGTTTTCGGGTAAAGAAACGATGATCGATTTTGACCGAATGGGTGTTTTGAAAAATATAGGTCGAACCCTGATCTTTGAGCTGCCTACATATCCCTGGTTTTACAGGAATCAGGCCATGTGTAGTTCTGGACCCACCGGTGAATGAAGCCGATTGCATTGTTATAGGAATAGCAGTATGCTTCGGAAAGGTTCCTTTTCAAGGAGGACAGTACCAGATGGGTTTGTGTTGAGCTATGAATATGAGTATGAAGTATGATGGATGTATCATAGGGAAGATATCTGAACGGTCACAAAGTGAGGGTGGGTAATTGATGGGAATCGGTTAAATGGCAGAGTGTAAGTGGTACGAGCGAAAACCGGAGCGAAGATTGCTCCCGTTTGAAAAATAGTTACCTCCTGGATTTCCTGCAAAACTTAAAACACAACGTATGCCAATATATGGATTGCTGAGGGGATCTAAACATGATGCAAATTCCCATTGGACCATGAAGATTGTCTTTGGACGGTTCGAGGATGACGTCCTTAGACCATGACGACCTGGGCCATGAATTGCGTGGTAAGGGATTTGCAGGCCATGAAATGATGTTCTCGGGCTATGCAAATGGTGCCTCCGAACCATGACGACTATGAATAATGATATGCAAGTTTGAGAGATCCTCAGGCCATGGCATGGTGTCTTCAGGCTATGAGGATGATGCCTTCGAACTATGACGCCTTTGGACAGGTTGGCTATATATCAGCCCATGAGGTGCAGAGACATGATACCAAAGTGATAGCAAGACAAAGCTTAGTCTTGTGCGGAGTTTGGGGGCAGAGCTTAGCCCGAGGGAAGAAGATAGTGCAAAGTTTAGAGTATAGCAACACTTATGCAGGGAGGGACAATGCTTAGTCCCATGAGAAGGCAGTGCTTAGCCTTATGCCTCATGCAAGACTTGAGACAGGGCTTAGTCTCATGCAGATAGGGAGGCAGGGCTTAGCCTCATGCAAGATTTGAGACAGGGCTTAGTCTCATGCAAATAGAGAGGCAGGGCTTAGCCTCATGCAAGACTTGAGACAGGGCTTAGTCTCATGCAGATAGGGAGGCAGGGCTTAAACTCATGCAAGATTTGAGACAGGGCATAGTCTCATGCAAAGAGAAGGCAATGCTTAGCCTTATGCAAATATGGAGGCAGGGCTTAGCCTCATGCAAGATTTGAGACATGGCTTAGTCTCATGCAGAGAGAAGGCAATGCTTAACCTTATGCAAATAGGGAGTCAGGGCTTAGCCTCATGCAAGATTTGAGACAGGGCATAATCTCATGCAGATAGGGAGGCAAGACTTAGCCTCATGCAAGATTTGAGACAGAGCTTAGTCTCAAGCAAAGAGAAGGCAACGCTTAGCCTTATGCAAATATGGAGGCAGGGCTTAGCCTCATGTGGGTTTCGTAGAGTATCTTCCTCATTGCCCCACATATTTCCTCAATCTCTTCGGCCGTAAAGGCCTCATCCTCTTCTTCTTCATTGTATTTTGGCTTAACAAAGGTCTCGTACAGATGTGGCAGTGGTTGTGGCAAGACCCATCCCTCTTTCTTTCTCTCATCCGCCCACTCTACATCATCTGGGGTGGGGTGAAAACCTATTCCGAAGAATTTTTTAGTTGTTGGTAGGGTCACTGGTTCGGATATTCCTTGCAGAGCTTTTCCAAGTCCCTTCCCTGGCTTGAAACCATGTCTGATCATTTCTTTGGCCACCATAATCGAGGCATTGGATAGGAAAGGTTGGGGACACGGGTTTCCTTCTTCATGCTGGTCCGCCACTACAATTTTGAATGCTTGGTAAACTATGTGTTCACTGCCTTCCCTCGCTTCTAGGCATGGGACATATGGGTCCCAATAAATTGACTGGTCATCCTCTCCGTGAACCACGATCTCCTGATCCCCGTGTTCAAATTTCACCATTTGATGGAGGGTAGAGGGTACAGCTCCTGCAGCATGGATCTAAGGCCTTCCCAGAAGAAAATTATATGACGTGTCCATGTCTAGTACTTCGAAAGTCACCTCGAAGTCCACCGAGCCAATGGTCAAGATTAGGTCAATTTCTCCAATGGTGTCTCTTTTGATACCGTCAAAGGCTCTCACACAGACATTGTTGGGACAAATCCTTCCAGTCCCGATTTCCATACGTTGTAGTGTGGAGAGTGGGCAAATGTCTACCCCCGAACCTCCGTCTACCATGACCCTCTTCACATAGTATCCCTCACATTTTACGGTTAAGTGCAAGGCTTTGTTGTGAGCGGATCCTTCCGGAGGCAAGTCGTTTTTGCTGAATGAAATCTGATTGACGGTGAAAAATCTTTCTTCCATTCTTTCCAACTGTTCCACCGAAGTTTCAGCAGGCACGTATGCTTCATTCAGGGTCTTCATTAAAACCTTTTGGTGCTCATCGGATTTCATCAGCAATGACAGCAAGGATTCTTGTTCAGGGAACTTTCACAGTTGATCAACCACCTCATAGTCGGCCATTTTCATTTTCTGAAAGAAAGCTTCCGCTTCCTCGGCACTTACAGGTTTCTTATATGGGAACCGCCTTCTGGTGGCATTGTTTACCTCTTCTATGTTTGAGTATTTCTCAACGGGGTGATTTTCTGGAAGTTCCCCCAAGATTTCTTTACCCTTATACGTAACAACCGTCTGATGGTAATTCCACGGCACTACAGCAGGATTGGTCATAGGCTTCTGTGGTGCGCGTCCAATAACCACGGGCTCATTCAGCCCTGATGGTTTAATTG
>NC_031989.1:12428211-12429235 GCF_001879085.1 Nicotiana attenuata
ACATCGATCACCGAGATGCTTTCATACTGATGTGGTAGTTTCATACCCTTGCTTGCTTGGAATGCAACCTATTCATCATTCACACAGAATTTGATCTCATTCCGCTCCGAATCCATTAGTGCTTTTCCCGTGGCAAGGAATGGTATCCCCAAAATGATAGGGATCTCTTTGTCAGCCACACAATCAAGGATTACGAAATCGGCGGGTAAATGAAACTTTCCCACCTTTACAAGTACATCATCAACAATTCCCACCGGTCGTTTGATGGAACGATCGGCCATTTGCAATCTCATACTTGTGGGCCTTGGCATACCTAACCCCGCTTGCTTATAGATGGCAAGAGGAATTAAGTTGATGCTAGCCCCATTATCACAAAGGGCTCTTGCAAAATCACGTGCCCCAATAGTACATGGAATGGTGAAAGCTCCCGGATCTTCTTTCTTTTGAACGGTGGATGTTGCAATGATGGAACTAATCCGGTGGGTCACGTTCACCACTTCATTCTTTGTAGTTCTCTTCTTGGTGATCAAATCTTTCAAATATTTAGCAAACCCCAGCATCTCTTGAAATGCTTCCACAAATGGAATATTCACCGATAATTGCTTGATAATGTCATAGAATTTTTCGAGTTTGCTATCATCAACCTTCCTAGCGAGTCTTTGAGGGAATGGAGGAGGAGGTCTAGGAATAGGTGGAAGAGTTTTTGGTGTCTCTTTTACCCTTTTCCTTACCTCTTCCCGGTTCTCTTTTTGCACTTGCAATTCTTCCGGAATCTTTTCAACTTCGACAACACTTGGCTCTTCAACCTCAACCCCTTGTTTGGACTCATCTACTTCAATCACTTGTTCACCCTCTCTTTGTAGTACCTTCCCACTCCGAGTGGCAATTGCCATGATGTGAGAAGTTGGACCACTCCCACTACCCTTTGGGTTCGCAATTGTGTCACTTGGAAGTGTTCCTTTTTACTTCGGATTTTGTTCCCTTGAGAGGTCTCTCATTTGCATTTCCAATTTTTGAATGGATG
>NC_031989.1:12429400-12452075 GCF_001879085.1 Nicotiana attenuata
CTGAGCAGGGGCAACCGGCTGGGCTGGTGGTGCCTCCGGTGTCTGAAGTCCCTGCACAACCTGCTCAGGTGTGCGAACACGGGAGTCTGAGTGCCTCTCCCGGCCTGGGAAGTAGCTGTTGTAGTAGAAACTGCGATTGCCTGAGCAAGACTGGTGCACACTATCAGAATCTGAGCCAACGTCTCCTGGAGACCTAGAATAACAATAGGCACAGCCGGTGCCTGAGCCGGTATTGCTGGAGCATCCTCTGCTGGAGCCTGATCATGAATATGGGCGGCTGGTGGATCTGCAGGTGTTGTCCTAGCTGCTGTACGGGCTACACCCCTGCCCCTACCACGGCCTCGACCGCGTCCTCGGCCTCTAGTAGCCCCAGTTGGTGGTGCTGGTGGTCGTCCATCCTAACCGGTAGCGTGTGTCCTCACCATCTGTGAGAGAATAGAATAATAGAAGTTTAGTACTAGAATCAACAGATTCGCACGACATGAATTCAAGAATAGGAAGTTTTCCTAAAGGTTTTGCAGCCTCCCGAGGATAAATACAGACGTCTCCGTACCGATCCGCGAGACTCTACTAAACCTGCTCATGACTCGTGAGACCTATGTAACCTAGGCTCTGATACCAATATGTCACGACCCAAAAACCCACCCGGTCGTGATGGCACCTATCGTGAAACTAGGCCAGCCATTTATTCCCAAAGTACTCCATTTTTCCAATTAAAACTTAAGAAAAATTATATTCTTAGAAGAAATCCAGTAAGATAAAAGTAGAAATCAAAAACATGCGGAAAGAAATACAAGCCCGACCTCAGGTGTCACTAGTCATGAGCAAAAGTACTACAACTGTTCGAACTAAACAATACTACATAGTTTGAGAATATCAAACAATTATACTAAGAGGAAGATAAGGAAGGAGAAGGCGGAACTGCGATCGCCAAGCAGCTACCTCGCAATCTTCAAAGAACAGTCCACTATGATATGATCAGCAGCCGCTACCGTGACCCGAAATACCAGGATCTGCACACAAGGTGCAGGGGGTAACGTGAGTACACCAACTCAGTAAGTAACAAGTCCAACCTATGGACTGACAGGTAGTGACGAAACAACCTTGACAGGTAATAACATGTAACGGCACAGAAAAATAGGCATGCTTACAGTTCAAGTAAAACTCAACAGTTAAATAAATGCAAACTAAACAGTACGAAATACAAAACTCAGAAATTATCTATGTACCAATGCACAACTAGCATGATCAATGTTCCATGAACCTTCACTCACAAGTACTCAACCACTCGGTACTGTATATGGCATCTGCCCAGGGAAGATCCATCCCGGAATATATATCACTGACCGCAGTCACCCAGTACCGAGGACACAGGCCAATCCAGCCTCATGGAGAAGATCCATTTCCCGGTATAATACTTCGGACAAGATCCATGTCCAGGGAAGATCCATCCCTCAATATTATCAACTGCGCTCACTGGGGGTGTAAAGACTCCGGGGGGGGGGGCTTCTCTCTTTTGCCCAAGCACTATAACAAAGCCAACGAAGGCATGTTCAATATCTCGCTGCGGCGTGCAGCCCAATCCCATACTGCCACTCAATATCAGGCTCTCGGCCTCACTCAATTATAAATCTCCAGTCTCACACACACACGGGCTCAAAATGTCATGTTACTAGCCCGGACAATCATATGATGTGACAAATAACAATAATCGAGACTGAGGCATGATATAATATGCATGAATAGGACTGAGTACAGAATATCAATAAGGCAAATGATACGACAGCAAGAAACGACTTCTCGAGTCTTAACGGTATTGGCGTGAAGCCTTAACATGTTAATTAGCATGATTCACAACTCAGTAACTTAATCACGTAATTACAACACAGATATCAACAAGAACGAGTCACTAAGCGGTGCTCCGGAATGATCCGGGCCACATTCCTCACGGTGCACACCTACACGCCCGTCACTTGGCATTGCGTCACCTTCATAATAAATCATAGAACACATATTTCGGGGTTTCGAACCCTCAGAACCAAGATTGTAAGCGTTACTTACCTCAAGCCAAGCCAAACTCTAGCCCGCGACGCCTTTTCCTCTCGATTCGGCCTCCAAATGCCCCGAATCTAACCAAAAAGCGGTATATAACCATCAATATACGCTAAAGAAGTGAAACCCATACGAGAATAATCAAATTACATCACAAATCCCGAAATTGGCCAAACCCGACCCCTGGAACCACGTCTCGAAATTCGATAAAATTCACGTCAACAGAATCCTTACATTCTCACGAGTTCATACAAACCAAGAATACCAAAATCCGACCACAAATGACCCCTCAAATCCCTAGATTAAGGTCTCAAATTACCAAGCCCTAAACCCCCAATTCTAACCACTAATTTCCAGAGATTTCATGCTTAAATAGTAAATTATCACCATAGAAATGAGTTTAGGGTCCAAAAACCTTACCTCCACGAAACCCTCTTGAATTCCCTCTTCAATTTGCTCTCCCAAGCTCAAACCCGTATGTGAAAATGGTGGAATAACCAAAAATTCGCGAAGGAGGACTTATATACTTTCTGACCCAGGGTTTTCGCACCTGCAGTGCCTTTTTCCGCACCTGCGGTACCGCTTCTGCGGCAAAACAACCTCTTCTGCGGTTTCCACTTAAGTCCCTCAAAACCGCACCTGTGGTCTCGCAGGTGCGCTGAGACTTCCGCACCTGCGCCTTCTGACCATCCTTGCCCCGATGCGGCTCTTTTTACGCTTCTGCGGGCTCGCACCTGCGGTCCCCAATCCGCAGGTGCGGTTATGACAGGTTCAGCGGCTTCATCTGCAACTTTATGCTTCCAAACTTTCCGATAACCATCTGAAACCATCCCGAGGCCCTCGGGACCTCAACCAAAAGTACGAACAAGTCATATACCACTATTCAAACTTATACCAATCTTCGAAACACTTAAAACAATATCGAATCATCAAAACACCCTCGGATTCAAGCATAAGGTCTCCAAAACTTCCGAATTCCGCATTTGATCAAAAAGTCCATCAAACCTCGTCTGAAGGACCTGAAATTTTGCACAGACGTCACAAATGACACAACAGACCTACTGCAACTTCCAAAATTCCATTCCAACCCCGATATCAAAATTTCAACTATCAACCGAAAAATGCCAAAATTCAATTTCGCCAATTCAAGCCTAAATCTACCACAGACCTCCAAAATACATTCCGATCACGCTCCTAAGTCCCAAATCACCTCACGAAGTATTCGAACCATCGGAACACATCCGAAACCTATTTCACATAAGTCAACATCTGGTTGACTTTTCCAACTTAAGCTTACTCAAACGAGACTAAGTATCTCAAACCTTTCCAAAACCATTCCGAATTCGAACCAACCAACCCGAAACCATATAACACAGATGAACAAAGCATAAAGAAGCAGAAAAGGGGGAAACGGAGCGGTAAATCATGAAACGACCGACCGGGTCGTTACATCCTCCCCCTCTTAAACAAACATTCATCCTCAAACGAGTCAAGAAACATACCTGAAGCCTCAAATAGGCGAGGATATATGCTACACATCTCTTGCTCGGTCTCCCAGGTAGCCTTCTCCACGGGCCAAACTCTCCACTGCACTTTTATTGAAGCTATATCCTTTGATCTCAACTTTCGAACCTGACGCTCAAAAATAGTTGCTGGCTCCATCTAACTGCACTGTGTTGAAGTCCAAAACATGAGACGGATCGCCAATATACTTCTGGAGCATAGAAACATGAAATACCGGATGCGCACTCGACAAGATGGGTGCAAGGCCAACTCATAAGCCACCTCCCCAATCCTCTGAAGCACCTCAAAAGGCCCAATGAACCGGGGACTCAAATTACTCTTCTTCCCAAATCTCATAACACCCTTCATGGGTGAGACCTTCAGTAGAACCTTCTCTCCAACCATGTAAGACACATCACGAACCTTCCTATCAGCATAACTCTTCTGTCTCGATTGCGCTGTACGAAGCCGCTCCTGAATCATTTTCACCTTGTCCAAGGCATCCTTCACCAAGTCGGTACCCAAAAGCCTAGCCTCGCCCGACTCAAATCAACCAACTGGAGGTCTACACTGTCTCCCATATAAAGCCTGATATGGAGCCATCTGAATACTCGACCGATAGTTGTTGTTATATGCAAACTCCACGAGCGGTAGAAACTGATCCCATGAACCCCCAAAATCAATAACACAAGCGCGCAACATGTCCTCCAATATCTGAATAGTGCGCTCGGACTGCCCATCCTTTTGAGGGTGAAAAGCAGTACTCAACTCAACCTGAGTACCCAACTCCCATAGTACGGCTCTCCAAAACTGCGAAGTAGACTGAGTACCTCTATCTGAAATGATGGAAACTGGGACGCCATGCAAGCGAACAATCTCTCGAATATAGATCTCTGCCAACCGCTCTGATGAATAGGTAGTACACACAGGAATGAAGTGTGCGGACTTGGTCAGCCGATCCACAATCACCTAAATAGCATCAAACTTCTTCAAAGTCCGTGTGAGTCCAACTACAACGTCCATGGTGATCCGCTCCCACTTCCACTCTGGAATATCTATCTTCTGAAGCAAGCCACCCGATCTCTGATGCTCGTATTTCACCTGCTGACAATTGAGACACCGAGCTACAAATTCCACAACATCCTTCTTCATCCTCCTCCACCAGTAGTGTTGTCTCAAATCCTGGTACATCTTTGCGGCACCCGGATGGATGGAATACCGCGAGCTATGGGCCTCCTCTAAAATCAAATCCCGAAGGCCATCCACATTGGGCACGCATATCCGGCCCTGCATGCTCAATACTCCATCATCACCAATAGTCATATCTCTGGCATTGCCGTGCTGAACTCTATCCTTGAGGGCAAGAAAATGAAGATCATCATACTAGCGCTCTCTGATGCGATCAAACAAGGAAGACCGAGAAATCACACAAGCTAAGACTCTACTGGGCTCCGAAATATCCAACCTCACGAACCAATTGGCCAAAGCCCGAACATCAGCTGCAAGAGGTCTCTCCCTAATAAGAATATATGCCAAACTACCCATACTCACTGCTCCCTACTCAAAGCATCGACCACTACATTGGCCTTCCCCGGATGATACAAGATAGTGATATCATAGTCCTTTAGCAGCTCCAACCATCTCCGTTGCCTCAAATTGAGATCCTTCTGCTTAAACAAATGCTGGAGGCTACGATGATCAGTAAACACCTCACAAGACACACCACACAGATAGTGCCTCCAAATCTTCAACGCGTGAACAATGGCGGCCAACTCTAGATTATGAACGGGGTAGTTCTTCTCATGGGGCTTCAACTGACGAGAAGCATAATCAATCACTCTACGCTCCTGCATCAACATACACCCAATACCAACTCTCGAAGCATCACAATACACTGTATATGAACCTAAAGCTGAAGGCAAAACCAATACTGGAGCTGTGGTCAAGGCAGTCTTGAGCTTCTGAAAGCTCACCTCACACTCATCCGACCACCTGAATAGGGCACCCTTTTGAGTCAATTTGGTCAAGGGTGATACAATAGATGAAAATCCCTGAACGAATCGACGGTAATAACCCGCCAAACCAAAAAAGCTGCGAATCTCTGTGGCTGAGGACGGTCTGGGCCAACTCTGAACTGCCTCTATCTTCTTCGGATCAACCTGAATACCCTCGCTAGACACCACGTGCCCCAAGAATGCCACTGAACTGAGCCAAAACTCACACTCGGAGAGCTTTGCATAAAGCTTCTCCTCCCTCAATCTCTGCAATAACACTCTCAAATGCTCTGCGTGCTCCTCCTTACTACGCGAGTATACCAGAATATCATCAATGAATACAATGACAAAGGAGTCGAGATAAGGCCGAAACACACTGTTCATCAAATACATGAACGCTGCTGGGGCATTGGTTAGCCCAAAGACATCACAAGGAACTCATAGTGACCATATCGGGTCCTGAAAGCTATCTTAAGAATGTCCGAGTCCCTGATCTTCAACTGGTAATACCCTGAACGGAGATCAATCTTGGAGAATACCCTCGCTCCCTGAAGCTGGTCGAATAAATCATCAATGCGAGGCAAAGGATACTTGTTCTTAATTGTAACCTTGTTCAACTGCCTGTAATCAATGCACATCCTCATAGTGATATCCTTCTTCTTCACCAATAGAACATGCGCACCCCACGGTAAAACACTAGGCCGAATAAACCCCTTATCAAGGAGTTCCTGTAGCTGCTCCTTTAACTCCTTCAACTCCGCTGGTGCCATACGATACGGTGAAATAGAAATGGGCTGAGTGCCCGGCACTAGATCAATGCCAAAATCAATATCCCAGTTCGGTGACATGCCCGATAGGTCTATAGGAAACACATAGGGAAAAACCCTCACTACCGGGACAGAGTCAATACTGGGAGTCTCTGCACTGACATCCCTCACAAAAGCTAAGTAAGAAAGACACCCCTTACCAACCATACGCTAGGCCTTCAAGAATGAAATCACCCTACTGGGAACATAATCAGACGAGCCTCGCCACTTAACACGTGGCACACCTGGCATAGCTAACATTACTGTCTTAGCATGACAGTCCAGAATAGCACGGCATGGGGATAACCAATCCATGCCCAAAATCACATCAAAATCCACCATACAAAATAACAGAAGATCCACTCGGGTCTCAAGACCCCCAATAGTCACCACACGACCGGTATACACGGTCTACAACAACAGTATCGCCCACCGGAGTAGATACATGAAAAGACAAAGAAAGAGACTCACGGGGCGTATCCAAATAATGGGCAAAATATGACGACACATAAGAAAAATTGGAGCCAGGATCAAATAATACATAGGCATCTCTGTGGCAAACTGAGACAATACCTGTAATCACGACATCCGAAGCAATAGCATCTGGTCTGGCTGGGAGGGCGTAGAAACAGGCCTGACCACCCCCTGATCGGTCTCCCCCTCTAGGGCGACCCCTAGCTGATTGACCTCCACCCCTAGCTGACTGAGCGGGTCGGGAAGTAACTGGTGCTGAAGCTGAAGGGTGACTCCTCTGCTGGGATGATCCTCCCGTAAGATGGGGACAAAACCTCTTAATATGGCCCAAATCTCCACACTCGAAGCAACCTCTCCTTGCAAATGGCGGTGGGGCACACCGGGATGCCCACTAGAAGAACCGGGCATAGATGAGCCCTGACCTGATGCCTGAGTCGAACTCTGAGCTGGAAAGGCACTGAGAGACGAGTGACCCCGAGGTGAAATGTGAGAACCATGGCCAAATGACCCACGAAGGTGACCTGAACGGGCTGACTAAGCATGCCTAAATGGACGGCCTCTGCCGTGCTGAAACTGACCTCCCGAAGAAGTACCACCAAATCTACCAGATCCCCGAAACCTCTTGGCCTCCCTCTCATCTCTCTCCTGGCGGTGAACTAACTCGATCTCTCTAGCTATGTCAACCACCTCCTCAAATGAAGCGCCGGATACTCTCTCTCTGGTCAGAAAAATCTGTAACTGATAGTTGAGGCCATCAACGAACCTCCTAATCCTCTCCCTATCCGTGGGAACTAGCCAGATAGCATGACGGGCCAACTCGGAGAATCTCATCTCATACTGTGACACAGACATGTCCCTCTGACGCAGCTGCTCGAACTGCCTGCACAGCTCCTCTCGGGAATGCGGTACATACTTATCTAGGAAGAGAATGGAGAATTGATGCCAGGTAAGGGGCGGTGCACCAACGGGCCTACGCCTCTCATAAGCCTCCCACCAAGTGAAGCCAACTCTAGAAAACTGAAAAGTGGTAAATGCAACCCCACTAGTCTCCAGAATCCCCGTTGTATGTAGAATCCTCTGACACTTGTCTAAGAAACCCTAGGCATCCTCGCCCTCTGTGCCGCTAAAAGTCGGAGGCTGAAGTCTACCAAATCTCTCCAATCGACGCTGCTCGTCATCAGGCATAACTGGAACTACAAAATCCTGAGCAGGGGCAACCGGCTGGGCTGGTGGTGCCTCCGGTGTCTGAAGTCCCTGCACAACCTGCTCAGGTGTGCGAACACGGGAGTCTGAGTGCCTCTCCCGGCCTGGGAAGTAGCTGTTGTAGTAGAAACTGCGATTGCCTGAGCAAGACTGGTGCACACTATCAGAATCTGAGCCAACGTCTCCTGGAGACCTAGAATAACAATAGGCACAGCCGGTGCCTGAGCCGGTATTGCTGGAGCATCCTCTGCTGGAGCCTGATCATGAATATGGGCGGCTGGTGGATCTGCAGGTGTTGTCCTAGCTGCTGTACGGGCTACACCCCTGCCCCTACCACGGCCTCGACCGCGTCCTCGGCCTCTAGTAGCCCCAGTTGGTGGTGCTGGTGGTCGTCCATCCTAACCGGTAGCGTGTGTCCTCACCATCTGTGAGAGAATAGAATAATAGAAGTTTAGTACTAGAATCAACAGATTCGCACGACATGAATTCAAGAATAGGAAGTTTTCCTAAAGGTTTTGCAGCCTCCCGAGGATAAATACAGACGTCTCCGTACCGATCCGCGAGACTCTACTAAACCTGCTCATGACTCGTGAGACCTATGTAACCTAGGCTCTGATACCAATATGTCACGACCCAAAAACCCACCCGGTCGTGATGGCACCTATCGTGAAACTAGGCCAGCCATTTATTCCCAAAGTACTCCATTTTTCCAATTAAAACTTAAGAAAAATTATATTCTTAGAAGAAATCCAGTAAGATAAAAGTAGAAATCAAAAACATGCGGAAAGAAATACAAGCCCGACCTCAGGTGTCACTAGTCATGAGCAAAAGTACTACAACTGTTCGAACTAAACAATACTACATAGTTTGAGAATATCAAACAATTATACTAAGAGGAAGATAAGGAAGGAGAAGGCGGAACTGCGATCGCCAAGCAGCTACCTCGCAATCTTCAAAGAACAGTCCACTATGATATGATCAGCAGCCGCTACCGTGACCCGAAATACCAGGATCTGCACACAAGGTGCAGGGGGTAACGTGAGTACACCAACTCAGTAAGTAACAAGTCCAACCTATGGACTGACAGGTAGTGACGAAACAACCTTGACAGGTAATAACATGTAACGGCACAGAAAAATAGGCATGCTTACAGTTCAAGTAAAACTCAACAGTTAAATAAATGCAAACTAAACAGTACGAAATACAAAACTCAGAAATTATCTATGTACCAATGCACAACTAGCATGATCAATGTTCCATGAACCTTCACTCACAAGTACTCAACTACTCGGTACTGTATATGGCCATCTGCCCAGGGAAGATCCATCCCGGAATATATATCACTGACCGCAGTCACCCAGTACCGAGGACACAGGCCAATCCAGCCTCATGGAGAAGATCCATTTCCCGGTATAATACTTCGGACAAGATCCATGTCCAGGGAAGATCCATCCCTCAATATTATCAACTGCGCTCACTGGGGGTGTAAAGACTCCGAGGGGGGGGGCTTCTCTCTTTTGCCCAAGCGTTATAACAAAGCCAACGAAGGCATGTTCAATATCTCGCTGCGGCGTGCAGTCCAATCCCATACTGCCACTCAATATCAGGCTCTCGGCCTCACTCAGTTATAAATCTCCAGTCTCACACACACACGGGCTCAAAATGTCATGTTACTAGCCCGGACAATCATATGATGTGACAAATAATAATAATCGAGACTGAGGCATGATATAATATGCATGAATAGGACTGAGTACAGAATATCAATAAGGCAAATGATATGACAGCAAGAAACGACCTCTCGAGTCTTAACGGTATTGGCGTGAAGCCTTAAGATGTTAATTAGCATGATTCACAACTCATTAACTTAATCACATAATTATAACACAGATATCAACAAGAAAGAGTCACTAAGCGGTGCTCCGGAATGATCCGGGCCACATTCCTCACGGTGCACACCCACACGCCCGTCACTTGGCATTGCGTCACCTTCATAATAAATCATAGAACACATATTTCGGGGTTTCGAACCCTCAGAACCAAGATTGTAAGCGTTACTTACCTCAAGCCAAGCCAAACTCTAGCCCGCGACGCCTTTTCCTCTCGATTCGGCCTCCAAATGCCCTGAATCTAACCAAAAAGCGGTATATAACCATCAATATACGCTAAAGAAGTGAAAACTATACGAGAATAATTAAATTACATCACAAATCCCGAAATTGGCCAAACCCGACCCCCGGGACCACGTCTCGAAATTCGATAAAATTCACGTCAATAGAATCCTTACATTCTCACGAGTTCATACAAACCAAGAATTTCCCCTCAAATCCCTAGATTAAGGTCTCAAATTACCAAGCCCTAAACCCCCAATTCTAACCACTAATTTCCAGAGATTTCATGCTTAAACAGTAAATTATCACCATAGAAACGAGTTTAGGGTCCAAAAACCTTACCTCCACGAAACCCTCTTGAATTCCCTCTTCAATTTGCTCTCCCAAGCTCAAACCCGTATGTGAAAATGGTGGAATAACCAAAAATTCGCGAAGGAGGACTTATATACTTTCTGACCCAGGGTTTTCGCACCTGCAGTCCCTTTTTCCGCACCTGCGGTACTGCTTCTGCGGCCAAACAACTGCTTCTGCGGTTTCCACTTAAGTCTCTCAAAATCGCACCTGCGGTCTCGCGGGTGCGCTGAGACTTCCGCACCTGTGCCTTCTGACCATCCTTGCACATGGCTGCATCTGCGGCTCTTTTTACGCTTCTGCGGGCCCGCACCTGCGGTCCCCAATCCGCAGGTGCGGATATGACAGGTTCAGCAACTTCAAGTTTCCAAACTTTTCGATAACCATCCAAAACCATCCTGAGGCCCCCGGGACCTCAACCAAAAGTACGAACAAGTCAGATACCACTATTCAAACTTATGCCAATCTTCAAAACACTTAAAACAACATCGAATCATCAAAACACCCTAGGATTCAAGCCTAAGGTTTCCAAAACTTTCGAATTTCCATTCCGACCCCGATATCAAAATTTCCACTATCAACCGGAAAACGCCAAAATTCAATTTCGCCAATTTAAGCCTAAATCTACCACGGAACTCCAAAATACATTCCGATCACGCTCCTAATTCCCAAATCACCTCACGAAGCTATTCGAACCATCGGAATTCACATCCGAGACCTGTTTCACATAAGTCAACATTCGGTTGACTTTTCCAACTTAAGCTTACTCAAAAGAGACTAAATGTCTCAAACCTTTCAAAAACTGTTCCAAATTCGAACCAACCAACCCGATACCATATAACACAGATGAACAAAGCATAAAGAAGCAGAAAAGGGGGAAACAGAGCGGTAACTCATGAAACGACCGGCCGGGTCGTTACACAAGAGAAGAACTTCAGTATACCTACAAATTCCTAGAGGGACAATTTATCAAGCTTTCTATATGTTTCCAAAGTGAGGCCTAGATCTTGGCTAGAAGCCGGAGGAAAGAGGAGAGAAGAGTCGCATAGGCGCACATACAAGGAAAAAGTCGTACAGGCTGCATTACAGAAGATAGCAAGAGTTACGGGATTGGAAGAATTCCGACCACAGACCGTGGTGCGAGAAAGAGGCCTAAAGTGAGGAATGCCCTGGACTTTGGATTTATTAAAAGAACAGTTGCCTAAATGGCAAGAAGAGTATTAAAGCATTCGCAAGAGCTATGGGTTATGAGAATGATATGTGCATCAATAAACATTCGAGGACGAATGTTCCAAAGGGGGGAATGATGTTACACCCCATGTTTTCGTACATAGAAGTACGCCATAAGTAACTTGATATAAGCTCGTNGTAAGTGACCGTGAAGGATAAAGGGTAAAATAATAAAAAAAATAAGTTTCGTTGAAGGTTGTCCATTTGGGATAAAATACGGTCTGAGCTACAATACTCGGGATTTATAGACTAATGCTATACAAGGTACCCCACAACCACGATAGTAGGATACGTAAAGTGTATTAAAAGTGAGTAGTATTTTAAGTAAGTTGAGATAATTCTTAATTATATGGGTAATTGGTTGATTATTGGTCAATGGAGGATTAATTATTTAAATAAGACATTAGTTGGGTAATTAAGACATTGGGATAAGGCCTAAGAGGCCCAAAAATGTGGCAGCCCCACCCTTATAATTAAAATGACTCTTAAAAGTCTTGCATAGATGTCATATTGTGGAGGATTAAAGTGGCTTAGTCACCACTTGAAGTGGGCCCACACCAAATCAAACACACTTAAAGGTTTGTGGCCACTTTGATTCATTTGTTCTCTTAGACTTTCAAGAGATTCAAACATACTGTTCTTTCCATTAGAAATTCACGTTAGAACATATTGAAGGGAAATCATAACATTTTCCTACCCCAATACCAAATAACACATGATGGAGCACTTGGTAGGCATTGGATTTATGTTACTATTGTGAGATTTTCCAATTATAAGAGAATGCGGTGCAATCTTTCTCAAGAAAATCGGTTCAGGTATGTTAAGGCTATCCCTTCTTCCTTTTGGCATGAACCATGCGATACAAACGAAACGAGCATATGCATAACTTCCATAAATGACTCTATTCATAGAAATATTAGAGACGCCTATGTTCTTGATTCCCCATGTGTCCCATCATTCTATCGTATGTTCATGGGTCTCAGAAAAATACGTAAGTTGAAAAAAGTTTACTTCATGATATTAATCAAAGGCATAATGGTCTTATGACATTCAGAAAGATTTTACTGACGTATTTCTCATGCATTGCATTCATTTATACATGTACAGTGACCCATGACCAGATGACGTTATATACGCATATATATATATATATATATATTATGTTTATATGGGATATGGGAAAAGGTTACGGCGTTATATACGCACACCACCTGATCAGCTGGTATACGTTGATGATTTTGCCCACAGTGGCCGAGATGATATGATGGGATGCCCTCATAAGCTTGATGATGTTATGAACACATGTACCTATGCACGACATGGCATTCATACGCATATGCATGACACTATAAGTATTTCATGATTTACAGAGTTATCCAGACATACAGGTTGAGTCATTTACTCTATATTTCTTCCATGTCTTTTATGTACTTATTTATGTGCCTTACATACTCGATACATTATTCGTACAGACGTCCCTTTTGCCTGGGGACGCTGCGTTTCATGCCCGGAGGTTCCAATAGACAGGTCAAGAGTCCTCCAAGTAGGTTATCAGCTCATAGGAAGATGTTGGTGCGCTCCATTTGCTCCGGAGTTGCTTGTTTGGTCAGTATAATTTAGACGCGTATTGTTTGGTATGGCGGGGCCCTGTCCTGACCTTTATGTTAAGTGTGTACTCTTAAAGGCTTGTAGACAGATGTCATGTATACGAACGACTGTATGGCCTTGCCAACCTATATTTTGAGTCTACAAATGATCATGTTGGCCTTATAGGCTCGTATATCACATGTATAAGCTTTTATATCAGGTTGGGTCGCCCTATATTGAGTATTCTCCTATGTTTATTCTGGTTAGCCCATGACAGCCCGTTTAGCCCATAGGTTTGGGTCGTGACAAAAGTACAATAAGAAAGATATGTTATGTTGGTACTCGGTTAAGTAAGGTACCGGATGCTCGTTGCGGCCCATAGGTTTGGGTCGTGACACTTATACGTTCTGTCATCTTGTTACTTGCACGATTTTGGCATCACCTAGTACTTGCCTATTTTTGGCAAGTACCAGGCCTTGAGATATGAACAACCGTCCTTAATCTTCGAGACTTAGTCAGTATTTAGTCTATATACACTCACCACGGGGTTGTATGGGTCCGATTTTTACCAAGATCCTCGGCCAATCTTTGATTTCTGTCGAACTAGGGTTTGAAATTTCAATTTTTTTTCTTTAGTGGTTATATTACCAATTGCATGTGATTTTCTTTCCTTAGTTTGTGTTTGATTAATTTTTTTCCATGTTTACTCTCTTGATTCTACCACTATATGACCCCTCCCTAGCTTCCCCTTGGGACAGACCAGATTATTACTGCTATTACTCTCATTATTCTATTCTTTCACTCGTTCACTTATTCTGATACACTCGAATATTTTCTGAAACTATTGAATTCTTGGCCGCCCGAAAGCCAAGGCCATATTTTCTGAAACTGCTCGGAGCCCTTCTCGAGGCTCTTGTGAACTCTGAAGCATCGGGGATTTGGGGTTCCATTGTCTTCTTTGAATTGCAGTTACTGAATCACTACTGATATTCTAAATTCCTCACTCTTTTTCTCGTTTAACTTTGCTACCGGTTAGTGTCCTTGACTCTTACAATTTTAAATATCTCCCTTTCTGTTTGTCTATGACATGTGTGTTCTGTGTGCCAATGTTGTTTAAACTTTTTGTAACTAAGCATGATTCAGTTTTCCTTGCTATTCATGGATCCTTGGTACTGTGTAGGTGTATTCTTTAGTGCAATTATATTGTCTTAAAAATGCCCTGTAGTTCCATTTGGGAATTGGGTTTGATTGAAGAGTCGTCACCTAATGATTAAGTGCATTAGGACACTAAGAAGAATTTTGATTTAGAAAACCAGAGATTGAGTAAAGGCTTGAAATTATCCCGAGGGGAAGGTGTTAGGCACCCCTCGAGATCCACTAGTGTGGTTCCCGGCCATACTATAATTGTGACTTTAAGTGCAAACAACAGATAGACAAATAGGAGTTACAAATATGAGGGGGGAGGGGTTTTCACATAATTGTTGCAAGTAATTGCAGTTAAACGAAGTCAAAGGAACTGAAATTTGAGAAGAATCAGTTTTAAAAATTCTGAATAAACAAGTAAAAGAGGGGAATTTTCACATAATTGTTGAAAGCAATTGAAGTTAAAAGCAGTCGAAGAAGCTGGAATTTGAGAAAAAAAAGCAGTTTTGAAATAAAATAAACGGGTAAAGGGAGGAGGGTCCTAGGTTTATAAATAATATGGATCACCCCACACAACTCCCGGTAAACGTTTATACACGTGGTGTTATCGCGTGGTCATCATGTCCATATCTACTCTTTCCCACCCCGTTAAGGTATTAAACGCGGAATGGTCTCGTTTTACTTATTGCATGCTATTACCCGCCCCAATCCTATCAGCCCCGGAGGTATTTGGGACTACTAATCCTAAAGGGAAGGGGTGTGAGGTTTTATAGTTTCAAAGGACAAAATCCTAAGGCGACAATCAAAACACATATATAGTAAATTTGGGGTGAAGCACATAACAGATAGAAAGGCTCAAACAGACCTCCTTAAAACAAAGAGAAGCATATAGTTTAGCATGTCTTACACGTACTGATTAGGGTCTGATTAAACTTAAGAGTTGTGGTAGACTGATCTATTACATATTTCAGATAAGAAGCCCGAATCAGGCCTACCTGCTGGTTGTAGTTAATAAAATCTGATTCAATTTATAAGTTTACCTTATGTCTTGCCTAAGTGTTAAACGAAAACCTATAGGCATGATATCTATTAATTTCAGAAAAAGAAGTATGCTGATTTAGGAAAGAAGTTGTCAATTACAGGAATATAAATTCTGCAGTCGTTATTGTTGCTACTGATTGTAAAATGGACGATTCAGATTTAGTTGATGGTTCCTATAGGCATGCTTTCTAGGCGTCACTGATTTAAAACATTTTTTTAATCGAAACAAGAGTGCAGAAGTCTTATAGGCATGGTATCTAAAATGCTGCTAGTTATTTAAACCTATAAACAGGTTTGCCTAGTGACAGATGCAGATGCAAAATTCAGGAAGTCCTATAGGCATATTATCTATATGATATGCAGCATTTCAGAAATGACCTATAGACATGGTCTCTATAGAAATGCAGAAGTGCAGAAACCTATAGACATGGTCTCTATATGAGGTGTAAAAGTGCAGAAACCTATAGACATGGTCTCTATATGAGATGCAGAAGTGAAAGCTGAAAACAGGATACATGAGTGTAGAAGTGTAAATATTCCCTATGAACATGATATCTACCCTTTTGCATGCATGGTTACCCTTCCCTTTTTTCACTAATCACCCCAGAAGTTTATTACAAAATTGTTACAGACCAAAATAAAATAAAGAAATTACATCATAAAAAATAAAATTACAACCAAGGAGAGCCTGATTCAGGTTTCCTGCCTAAAGCATGAAGTAAAGCAACTCCAAAGACCAAGATCCAAAGCCTTTCTCATTTGGGGTGTGTCAGAGTTCCCTAAGAGCCTCATGGACTCCGGGCAATGCTCACACCCAAATACATTGCAAGGTTGAGTCATAGTGCAGCGTGGAAAGGCCAGCCCTCAAGTATCCATGTTCAGAGGGAACTCAAGGTCCCAAGGCATGGCTCACAGGAGGGGGCAGAACTTAGAAACTAGGAGTGAGGGTAAGTGCATAGAAGAAATTCTGAAAAGCGAAAAAGGGAAAGTGGCAAAGACAGGCTAGTGGGCATACCTAGCAATAGGAAGTGCTGCCACACCCCACCAGCCTGTTAGAACATATTGTTTTTGGGAGTTAGGATCCCCAAAGGGATCAAGTCCAAACATGGGCAATAACCTGCATATTGCCATGTTTTGAACTACAACTCAAAGCACATAGAGGGAAACAGGGGTGCAGGGATTCACAACAGAAACAAATGAAAGGAAATTAACATGCTAATCGACATTTAAACTTCACATAAACAGTAAATAGACATGGATGTAAAAGCTGTAAGTAAACACATTGGGATGATGCTTAAACCAAAACTAGAACATACCAGCCTCAGGGAAACAAGCAAAATATTGACACTGCACGGCAGTAGCAATCACACGCCGATCAGCGCCTCCAACCTTTAGACGGTAAATCTCAGTAATTAGATCTGCCAAGTCTAAAGGATCATCAGTCACGCCGATCAGCGCCTCCAACCGTTGCACACGATCACGCAACTCTGAAGTTCCACTAGCCATGGCCACAAGTCACGACCAAAGCTCTGGTACCAGTTGTTACAGGGCCAATTTTTCGCAAATATTGACACTGCACGGCAGTAGCAATCACGAAATGGCCTTGTCCTAATCAGTAGAGTCAACTGCTCATGTGCTTTGCACATGTCTTCAACTTCCAAAGCACATGCCTTGCACACCACTTGCATCACATGCGTTGCACACTAGCCTTCCAGCTTTTTGCCTACGTTTTGTCTCCAGCCTTGCTTTGTCTTGGACCTTGCCTCGCCCCTAATTGCATAGCCATGCCTTTCCATAAATTAAGTCGTCCCACTGATCCGTGCATGCCTTTGTCAAGTGTCATGCCTTTGTTGCCATTGCCGATGCCCACGAACCCAGGCTGCCTTGCCAACACTCAAGGCACCTTACCTAGCTGACCTGCCTAAGCCCATCACCAACTTAGACACACACCCAGCCTTGCACATTGCTTGTCATCACTTCCACGAACCATGTTAAGGGGCAATGTACAAGCCCTTGACACGAATTCTGCCCGACCTTCGTCAAGTCACATTGTTAGGGGCTAACAAACCACCCCCACCGGTTGAACTCGACGCCCTCGTCGAGGTTGATCTCAAGTAGTCCTCGATTTGATCTTCGAATTGCCATAATGAATTACCCTTCTCCCACGTTGCATCCGCCTCAGGTTTGCCTTTCCATTGAATTAAGAATTCTGTCCGCCTATTCTTCTTGTGCATCCCAAGTACCCGGTGGTCCAGAATTTTTTCAATCTCGTCCTCAATCTGATTGCGCACTTCAGGAGGAGCTTTCTTCATTTTGTGCCTATCCGGATCTTCAGGATCTTCCACATAAGGCCGCAAATAACTCACACGGAAAGTGGGGTGTATTTTCATTCTCTCTGGCAGCTTCAAACGGTAAGCCACTTCGCCTACCTTCTCAATAACTTCGAATGGACCATCATATCTAGAAACCAAGGCTCTATGCCTTACCCTGGTGTCTATCTTTTTCCAGATTTGAGGAGTAAGTTTCAGCAACACCCTGTCGCCCATTTGAACTCTAACGGACGCCTATTCTGATCAGCATATTTCTTCATGCGTTTCTGAGCCACTTTCAAACTATCTGCAGCTTCATCCATCATCATTTGTCTATCAAATCCATAACGATATGCCGCAGGACATTTCCCACCAGTCTTTTGTTGCACGATCTTCGTTGGTAGCCTTGGCTGCTTTCCCAAAACGATCTCAAATGGACTCTTCTCCGTGGATGAAGACTTGTGCAAGTTGTAAGACATCTGTGCACAATCTAATAAATCAGCCCAATTTCGTTGACTCGCAGTCACAAAATGTCTCAAATACTCTTCCAGCAAATGATTGATTCGTTCGGTTTGGCCATCAATTTGGGGATGGTTCGCCGTTGAGAACTTCAAATTTGTGCCCAGCAAATTGAACAAGTAAGTCCAAAATCTGCCTGTGAACCTTGCATCCCGATCACTAATAACATCCTCTGGCATACCGAAATGTTTCACCACATTCTTGAAGAACAATTCTGCAGCAACTTTAGAGGGACATTCTGTTGGAGCAGCAATAAAAATAGCATACTTTGAAAACCTGTCGACCACCACCATAATCGAAGATAGCCCATTGACTTTAGGAAACCCACTGATAAAATCCATTGAAACAGATTGCCATGTCTCTTCAGGAATTGGCAAAGGTTGCAGCAAACCTGCTTCTTTCTTCCGTTTGGTTTTATCAAGCTGACACACAAGACAGCTTTTCACATAAGCTTCCACATCTTGTTCCATCTTTGGCCAGAAATAATATCGCGACAACAGCGCCATCATCCTCTCAATGCCCGGAGACCAGCCCAAAGTGTATCATGCGTCTCTTTCAGCAACTCATGACGCAGTCCGTCACCAAGTGGTACAACGATTCTCCCCCCTTTGAAATGGAGAAGATCGTCCTCGATCCAGTAACTCCTCACAGTACCTTCCTTCACATGATTCATTGTTTTTATGTAAAATGGATCATTCATAGCAGCTGACTTGATCTTATCAAGAAAATCTGACTCAAGTCGTGTAATGGAATAAACAGCAGCAAAGACTTCCTTTTGACTCAAGGCATCCGCGACTTGGTTGTGTTTTCCCGGCTTATGCTCCCACACAAAATCATATTCTGCTAAAAATTCCTACCAACGTGCTTGCTTTGGACTCAACTTCTTCTGAGTTTTGAAGAAAGTATTTGCCACATTGTCCGTCCTTAAGACGAACTTTGTTCCCAACAAGTAAACATGCCAGATTTGTAAGCAATGAATAACAGCAACCATTTCCTTTTCATGAGCCGAATATCTCTGCTCCGCTTCATTCAACTTCCTGCTTTCAAAGGCCACAGGATGACCTTCACGAACCAGCACACCTCCAACAGCCTTGTCGGATGCATCAGTATGAACTTCAAAGGGAAACTCAAAATCAGCAAGCCGCAAGATAGGTTCTGAGGCAATGGCTTCTTTCAACACATCAAATGCAGCATTGCATTTTTCTGACCAATCCCACCTAACGTTCTTCTTCAACAAATCCGTCAAAGGAGCAGCTTTCTTTGAGTAACCAGCAATGTTCCTGTAATAATTAGGCAACCCGAGGAAAGATCTCAATTCTTTCACAGACTTAGGCGCCTGCCACTCCACAATGACCTGCACCTTGTTCGGGTCCATCCGCACCTGATTTTGGCTCACCAAGTGCCCAAGAAATTTGATCTCCTGTTTAGCAAATTCACACTTCTCCATCTTCACATACAGCTTGTACTCCCTCAAACAAGACAGCACTTTTATCAAATGTGACATGTGTTCATCCAAATTCCGACTATAAATAACAATGTCGTCTAAATAGACAACGACAAAGTCATCTAAGTACTCATACATCACGTCATTCATGAGGTTGCAAAACGTAGCAGGGGCATTTGTCAATCCAAACGGCATAACAAGGAATTCATATGAGCCACACCTCGTAACACAAGTAGTTTTAGACTCATCATCTTCAGCTATCCGTACCTGCCAATAACCAGACCTTAAATCAAGCTTTGTGAACCAACAAGCCTTGCCCAATCTATCCATCAAGTCCTGCACCAACGGAACCGGATATTTGTTCTTCATAGTCACCTTGTTCAACGCCCGATAATCAACACACATCCGAAGCGTCCCATCCTGTTTCTTTTGAAATAGAACAGGTGCACCAAATGGAGCTTTTGATGGCTGAATCAGTCCCGCATCAAGCAACTCGTTCAATTGTTTCCGCAATTCAGCCAACTCTTTTGGCGCCATCCGATAAGGAGGTTGAGCAGGAGGCATCGAACCCGGCATCAACTCTATCTTGTGATCAATAGCCCTCCGTGGTGGCAGATTTTTAGGCAACTCCGGTGGCATCACATCAGCAAAGTCACTCAAAATTTGAGCAACGCAGTCCGGCACTTCAACCTTCACATCGGGCTTCACCTCGACCATAGCAGCAAGGAAAGTATCATCTCCCCTTTTTAACCCTTTCTCGACCATCATGGCAGAAATTAATGAAGCCTTCCGTTGAGTTTCTTCTTTCCCATAAGGATGAACAACTTTCACAAAACCAGGAGCCATTTCATTCATGATCATCACTCCGTCCAAGTGAGGCATTGGAACAAAGCGATGTTTCCGTAGAAAGTCAATTCCAAGGATCACCTCAAACTCCTCTAATGGGATTACCATCAAATTAACTTTCCCTTTCCAGTTCCCAACAGACATAGGAATGTCATAAGCCATACCCACAATGGCTTGTGCTTTGGCATTCACCGTCTTCATGTAGGAGGGACATTTGCTCACACTCAATCCGTACTTATGCACCAAATTGGCTGAAACAAAGGTATGCGTAGCACCAGTATCTACCATAGCTATCACACCCTTGTCCCCAATTTTCATTTCGATGTGCATCAGCAAAGAATGAGGGTTAGTCTCGTTGCTTGTGGCATTAACCAACGAGATAACATTCAGCAATTGCAAAGGATTCACTAAGGCAGCAGCAATTTCTTGACCTTCTCCATTGCCTTTATTTTCTGTAGCAAGCAAGGCATTAACCCGCTCCTGATTTGGACAATTCTTGGCAAGGTGAGGCCCGCCGCACGTCCAGCAACCATCGCCCTTTTTGTTTGCGATGCCTTTATTTCTAGCATTTCCATCAGCAACAGCCTTGCCCTTTTCTACAACTTCTTTTCGAATTTCTTTCCTCCATTCCCCTTTCTTCTCCACCCTTTTCTTAGGTTTTGAAGTAGAAGGAATTTCAGAAAGACTACGGGTACTGCGATAATCCACCAAAGAATCCGCTGCAGCAATCGCACTTGGGAGATCTTTCACGTTCTGTCTCCTAAGTTCGTTCTGCGCCCATGCTTGCATTCCAGAAATAAAATTATGCAATTTATCATCCTCCGACATGTTCTGAATATCCAGCATTAAGGAAGTGAATTCCTTAATATAATCACGAATAGATCCAGTTTGCCTTAGACGTTTCAAGCGATCCCTAGCAAGCCAAGATGCATTGCTAGGCAAGAATTGGTCCTTCATTTCCTTCCGAAGTTTAGCCCACGTATCTATCTTGGGTCTGCCCGCACTTTCATCATCAGCCATGCGAGTTCTCCACCACAATTTAGCATCTCCTGTTAGGTACATGCTTGTAATTGTGACTTTCTCTCCGTCCGGAACTTTGGCAGCAGCAAAGTACTGCTCCATATCCCACAGAAAATTCTCCAATTCTTTAGCACTACACGCTCCACCAAACGCCTTAGGATCAGGGATCTTCACTTTCGAACGTTCTTCACTGCCTTGACTTGGAGCAGCCAATGCCCGTCGAAGAACAGTAATTTCAGCATTCAAAGTTTCGATCTCCTTCTTCAGATCTTCAACTTACCATCCGTAGCCTCACAGGTTTGTTGGATCCCATCACGAAACTGATCCATTAGACGGTAAATCTCAATAATCAGATCTGCCAGATCTAAAGGATCATCAGTCACGCCGATCAGCGCCTCCAACCGTTGCACACGATCACGCAACTCTGAAGTTCCACCAGCCATGGCCACAAGTCACGACCAAAGCTCTGATACCAGTTGTTACAGGGCCAATTTTTCGCAAATATTGACACTGCACGGCAGTAGCAATCACACAGCTACTCAGCCTAACTTTTCGCACACACAATCTGACACTTAGAATTTTCAGACTTTAGCCAAATTTAAGAACACACAGATTTACGGGTAAAATACCCAACCTTTATTATTCTCGCAGAATTACAAAGGACTCACGTTTGACTTGGCTCACAATATGCTACTTGCCAATGCCAAACGAAATACATACATAAAAAGGGGGCTGCCCATGGCAGCTTTACAAAGGGGCAGTTGGGGCAGTTAAGACAATGTGCCATGCATATGACACTCCTACAAACAAGCTAACCATTCTGTTTGAATTCAAATTCAAACTCTATTCCCACGAAATGGCCTTGTCCTAATCAGTAGAGTCAACTGCTCATGTGCTTTGCACATGTCTTCAACTTCCAAAGCACATGCCTTGCACACCACTTGCATCACATGCCTTGCACACTAGCCTTCCAGCTTTTTGCCCACGTTTTGTCTCCAGCCCTGCTTTGTCTTGGCCTTGCCTCGCCCTTAATTCATAGCCA
>NC_031989.1:12452104-12482460 GCF_001879085.1 Nicotiana attenuata
GCATTACTATTACCTGTCTTGATGAACCAATGACTGTGCCATGCCTTTGTTGCCATTGCCGTTGCCCACGAACCAAGGCTGCCTTGCCAACACTCAAGGCACCTTGCCTACCTGACCTGCCTAAGCCCATCACCAACTTAGACACACACAGCCTTGCACATTGCTTGTCATCACTTCCACGAACCCATGTCAAGGGGCAATGTACAAGCCCTTGACACGAATTCTGCCCGACCTTCGTCAAGTCACATTGTTAGGGGCTAACACTCCCATAGTACACTGTGAACTCTAATATGATTATTCAATCTATCTTTATTTTTGTCTAATTCAGTTCATGTTACTTCATGAATTTAACACTAGAGGGAGGTTGTCCATGGAAGAGAAAGTGTGATTCCTACTTATAGTTAAGATTTGTATTTTTGGTTCGTCTACATGTATGTTTAAATGATTTAAACATCTAATTGGGTTTAATATTGGTTGATTATAGTATGTTTTAATTAATAATAGAGCTTTCTTATTCCGTTAAACTATGTTTACCCAATTATTTGTAAATAAAAGAGACTATTTAATTGTGATAGAAATTTCAAATGGACAAAAAATATTTGAAAATTATAATTAGATAGAATATTTACTTTTTAGTATGAGTACATACATGAGTGATGGATTTGTCGTGATATGACATTGTTTCTATTAAAGAAACTTTGCTCCTTTAGTCGACATCCTGTAATGAGGAGGTTTTACACGGTAATGGAATTACATGCTGTTGAGCTTAAGTTAATACGAGTTTGGAATTTGTTTGGGACGAGCTTTTATTTAAAAGTTATTATTCTTTTCATACAAATTTAGCCTTAATGTTAAATTATATTAATTACCACAGTATAATTTTTCACAAAGCCAACTTTAAGTTGCATTTTCAAAATTAGAAGGAACATATATCGTCTATAAGAAAGTATTAGGTGAGATATACTTCATTATAAGTTTGTACCTTCTAAAAACAAAATAAGAAAAAAAGAATCATACATATCTAACTAAAAGAATCTTCATTTTAGTAGGTTCAGATGATATACAATCATCTTGACCTCAATAAATAAGTCATCCTACAACAATCCACATCAATATTTTATGGAAACACGTACTTTACTTTTTAATGTATAGTTATTTACTTAACGTTTTATTTTAAAAATATTAATATTATTTTACTAAAGTATACTACATGACTTGGAATACACGTGCAACGCACGTATAAAAAAACTAGTTATTATAAAAGTAGTAACCCCTAAACTAAAAAAATTGAATTACCTAGATACCCTTCTTAATAATTTAAATTATTTTAAATAAGTAAATAAAACTGTCAAATTTATTTGAAGGGGTGTAACCTTACATATTAGTTGCTAATTAGAATTAACTAACAATTTCTATTTTTTTCCTTTTGGTTTCACCAGTTAGTTGTGCCGTATCAATCAAGAACAAAAAACCTTTTGGATAGTTTTTTAAAATGAGAATAAAACGTTCTCCATAATGCCTATCTTCAAACAAATTTTAGCATACATTCCAGCCAGCGTCAGTAGCAACTTAATTGGATATCTCCCTTCATTGCTGTAATATCTAAGCCCTTCTTCATGCTTACCTTCTTTTAAGGTAATGTTCAGTTTCAATTCAGGGTTGCTCGTTGAAATTATGAAAACACGTATACAAAATCCTTATGATTACGTAATGATATAATTGAAAAATATTGAGTGCAATATTATTCATCCTTTTCCTTTTGGGTGTATTGAATGCAGATATATACTTATCATTTTTTTTGTGTGTTAAATTTTGTGAATTTTTCTTTCATGGCTGTTAATCTGCTATTGTAAATGCAGACATATTGTTGTGATTTTTTCCTTCAAAAATGCTTTTTTGTTGTCGTTCTTTGGTCATTCAATCACAATATTGGATACTTTCTTCTCTTTTTTGTTCAGTGTTTACTGCATTATCCTTTTTTAAAAATATAATATTTCTTTTTGCATTAGTTTTAAGACATGACTATATGAACTATTGTTGTTACATTTTCACAATAGATGATATTTTCTTCTGTTGTAGTCGTGAGATATAAATTATGTTTTACAGAAGAAGTTAGACAATTAATTGCAAAACAAGACTTTTTTTTTCTTCTCGAAAGTAAGGCCTAGTGGTTAATTAGATAAGGTAGAGGTATTGGTATTAATTGGTATTAACTGGTATCATATTCAAATTCGTTAAAAGATATGTTAATGGCTAACTTATATAGTATGTTAATTTTATATATATATATATATATATATATATATATATATATATATATATATATATTTGTTATATTTACCGCATTGGACTAATTTGAACATGTACCTGTTGGAAACAATTGGTTATGGAGAATAAGAATTAGCTTAAGGTGTGTCAATGACACTGTCCTTAAGGATATTTCGCCCACACCGTAATGAATAAAATTAGGCGTATCCCCTAGGATTCAACAAGCTCTTCTAGTATAAATTAGGAGCAAAAACAACAAAGATTGAATAAATGAAAACCCAGCACAAAAGAAAGAAGAAAAGTTTTAACATTGTTCACACTTTGTTACTCCTCCAAATAAACACACATATACTTATATATGAAATCCAAAAAGGACAGATTGTTGGCAAGAAAACGTTAGAAACTAAGGCCATTAAGGCTCTTAAATTGCCAATTGAGTAACGTTCAATTAGCATTCAATATTCAGATTTATTTTGTCCCAATTGATTTCAAAATTAAACTAAGTTTCTGTCACGATCCCAAAACCAACCCGGTCGTGATGGCGCCTATCATGGAACTAGGCCAGCCCACACAATCCCAAAATAATTCGACATTTCATAATAAAGATGTTTTTAAGCTATTAATTGATAAAACTTCATAGCATAAGTTTAAATAACAAAGTGCGGAAACAAACAAAAGCCCGACATTGGGGTGTCACAAATCACGAGCATCTAGGACCATCCGATAACAACTAAGACTATTACAGTCTAGAAAACACTAATATAGTCTAAAGGAAGATAGGAGGGAGAAGAGCAAGGCTGCGATCGCCATGCAGCTACCTTGCCAACTCCGAAGTATCCACGATGGATGATAGATCAACGCTCGCTATCACGTCCAGCAACCCCTGGATCTGCACACAAGGTGCAGGGAGTAATGTGAGTACGATAACTCAGTAAGTAGTAAAGGTAAATAAAGACTGAGCAGTAAGAAACACATAAATCCACGTCTTGAAATCACAGTAAGTACAACATGCTTTCAAATCAGTATACGAGTCAAATCATCTCGTTTAAAATCCAATTTTGGTAAAAATTATTTGAAGATATTTTTCAACAGTTTCAACAGAGGTTCAATGAGATTTAAAGTAAAAGTGATGAAAATCATAAATAGCTCATCGGGCAAAACATGTATCATAAACCGCCCCTCGGGCATAGCATCACTCAGAATCAGCCTCTCGGGCAACCTCACAATCTCTCGTAATCAGCCCCTCGGGCACAACATGAATAAGGAACAGCCCTTCGGGCAACATCATATCACTCACTCGGGGTACCCGCGCTCACCGGGGGTGTACAGACTCCGGAGGGGCTCCTACAGCCCAAGCGCTATAACAAGCCACCTCGTGGCATAATAAATCAGGTCCTCGGCCTCTCATAATCACAAATCAGTAACAACATGCTGTGGCGCGCAGCCCGATCCCATAATATCCTCACAACACAGGCCATTGGCCTTACTCAGTCAGAAACCTCTCAAGCCACTCGGGCTATCAGTAAAACAGGGTTCTCAGCCCAAAATACCATTTTATGCATCAAAACGGAGTAATAAAGACTGAGTTATGAAATCAGTAAAACATAGCATGACTGAGTACAGATCTTAAGTCAAAACAGTGAGGAAATAATAGTAAAAGGCCCCTAAGGGTCCAAACAGCTTGGCACGAGGCCCAAATATGGCATTCAGCCCAAATCATAGAAATTCTTTCTAAAGCACATAAGTATCAAATAGTTTTCAGTCAAATACGCAACTTAATAGTTGTCACGGGACGGACCAAGTCATAATCCCCAACGGTGAAAACCCATACACTCGTCATCTAGCATGTGCGTCACCTCAAAAATAGTGAAACGGTGCGTAATTCGGGGCTTCATACCCTAGGACAAGATTTACAATCATTACTTACCTCGAACCGGTCAAATCCCTATTCCGCGATGCCCTTGCCTCTGGAATCGGCCTCCAAACGCCCCGAATCTAACCAAAAGCAATACAATATGATCAATATAGGCCAAGGGATCAATTCCAAACGAAAAACTATCAATTTATACCGAAATTCATCCAAACCCGGGCCCCGGACCCACGTCTCGAAATTCAAAAAAAAATCACAAAACTAGAAACTCCTTTCACTCACGAGTCTATACATACCAAGACCATCAAAATCCGACGTCAAATGGCCCCTCAAATCCTCAAATTAAACTCTCAAATTTCAAGCCCTAATCCCCTCAATTTCTTCCCTAATTTCCACTAATTTCATGCTCAAACCACTGAAATTTACCATAATCACAAGTATTAAGTTCAGATAACTTGGCTCAATGAGTATCCCCTTGATTCCCTCTTCAAAACTCTCCAACAATCTCCAAAATCCAGATAGAAATGGTGAAGAACACCCAAAAATTCGCGAAGGGCTTCCTTAAATACCTTCTGCCCAGGCATCTCGCACCTGAGGCCCATTACCCGCATCTGCGGGACCGCTTCTGCGGTCAAACCAACCGCATCTGCGGTTTTCACTTATCCGCATCTGCGGCCCAATACCCGCACCTGTGGCTCCTGGCTTCCTTGGCCTTGGCCGCTTCTGCGGCTGCTCTCCCGTTTATGTGAACCTCGCACCTGCGGTCCCACTCCGCAGGTGCGGTTATGACAGCTGAAGGAAATTTTCAGCACTTCCTCAAATCCCATCCTTGATCCGTCAACCTCCCGAAATCAACCCGAGGCCCTCGGGACCTCAACCAAACATGCCAACAAGTCACATATCACCATCGAAACTTATTCAAACCTTCGGAACACTCAAAACAACATCCAAACACTAAATCACCCTCGGATTCAAGCCTAAGGATTTCCAAACTTCCAAATTCCGCAAACAATGCCGAAACCTATCAAACCTCGTCCGAATGACCTGAAATTTTGCACACACGTCACAAATGACACTACGGACCTACTCCAATTTCTAGAATTGCATTCCGAACCCGATATCAAGATTTCCACTACCGACCGAAAAACGCCAAATTCCCAATTTCGCCAATTCAAGCCTAAATCTGCCTCGGACCTCCAAACTACATTCCGAACACGTTCCTAAGTCCAAAATCACCTAACGGAGCTATCCGAACCATCAGAATTCACATCCGAGATCTTCTACATATAAGTCAACATCCGGTTGAATATTCCAACTTAAGCTTCCAAATAAGAGACTAAGTGTCTCATTCCACTCCAAGACCACTCCGAACCCGAACCATCCAACATGATACGATAAAATAGATCTGAACAACACATAAAGAAGCAGAAATGGGGGAAACGGGGCTATAACTCATGAAACGACCGGCCAGGTCATTACATCCTCCCCCTCTTAAACAAAAGTTCGTCCTCGAACGAGTCAAGAAACATACCTGAAGCCTCAAACAGGTGTGGATATCTGTTCCGCATCTCCCGCTCGGTCTCCCAAGTAGCCTCCTCCACGGGTCGACCTCTCCACTGCACTTTTACTGAAGCTATATCCTTAGATCTCAACTTTCGGACCTGCTGCTCCAAAATAGCCACTGGCTCCACATCATAAGTCAAATCACCATCTAACTGAACCGTGCTGAAATCCAAAACATGAGACGAATCGCCTGTATACTTCCGGAGCATAGAAACATGAAATACCGGATGCACACTCGACAAGGTAGGTGGCAAAGCAAGCTCATAAACCACCTCCCCAATCCTCCAAAGCACCTCAAAAGGCCCAATGAACCAAGGGCTCAATTTGCCCTTCTTCCCAAATCTCATAACACCCTTCATGGGTGAAACCTTCAGTAGAACCTTCTCCCCAACCATGTAAGATACATCACGGACCTTCCTGTCAGCATAACTCTTTTGTTTCGACTGAGCTGTACGAAGTCGCTCCTGAATCACCTTCACCTTGTCCAAAGCATCCTGTACCAAGTCTGTACCCAAAAGCCTGGCCTCGCCCGGCTCAAACCAACCTACTGGAGATCTACACCGCCTCCCATATAAAGCCTCATATGGAGCCATATGAATACTTGACTGATAATTGTTGTTATATGCAAACTCCGCGAGCGGTAGAAACTGGTCCCATGAACCCCCGAAATCAATGACATAAGCGCGCAACATGTCCTCCAATATCTGAATAGTGCGCTCGGATTGTCTGTCCATCTGAGGGTGAAAAGCGGTGCTCAACTCAACTTGAGTACCCAACTCTCGTTGCACGGCCCGCCAAAACTGCAATGTAAACTGAGTACCTCTATCTAAAATGATGGAAACTAGGACACCATGTAGGCGAACAATCTCTCGGATATAAATCTCAGCTAACCGGTCTGAAGAATAGGTAGTACATGTCACACCTTCTTTTTCCTACCCCCGGAAGGGTATAGGGGAGTTTTTTCCAATTTAAGTAACAATCGAAACGGAATTATTTATTTATTATTCAGAGTCGCCACTTGGGATAATTTATGGTGTCCCAAGTCACCGGTTTAAATCCCGAATCGAGGAAAGATTGACTCTGTACTACAGTCCGCGAACACAGAAATTCGGGTAAGGAATTCTGTTAACCCAAGAGAAGGTGTTAGGCATTCCCGGGATCCGTGGTTCTAGCACGGTCACTCAACTGTTATTATTGGCCTATTTATCTGATTTTAAAATACTTTTAAACCTATGTGCATTTTTAACTTTATCACCGCTTTTATTATTTCAGGAAAATTAATTCGAGGTTATTTAAAACACATCGTAAGCCACGCTACATGAAATGCACCCGTGAGTTACGACACGTTCTATTTAACCTCGTTAGAAAATTAAAACCGGGCCACATGAAATGTACCCCCGGATTTTAGTAATAACTGTGATAATTATAATCAGCGCGCCTAAAGCAAATTACGAAGTTCTTTTTATTATGAAGAAAGTTTGTTCGAAGTTGTGCGAACGCATACTCCGAATTGATTTTTAGAATCGTAATTATATCACGCGAACGTGTACACAATCACGATGGTATATTAATCATGAACTCGCATAAAGCATACTATCTGACTTATGATGGCCAAATGATAAAGCAATAAATATTGTAATTGTAATTTTTACCTCATTTTTCTAACAATTGTAATTGTAATTTTTACCTCATTTTTCTAACACTTAACATGCCAGAATTCAACTAATCTTATACGTTACTACTATTATCACTTTTCATGCAAAATTCCAAGTCTGATGCTAGTACATCAATGAGTACGGACATCAGAAGCTAAAAAATCGTGGATAACCATTAAGCCATAATAAAGTGAAATGACTCTTCTATATCCAGAACAAAACACATTCTTTGAAGACTTGCATTTTCATTTCTTCCATTATAGGATATCCTATCACGTTCATTCGATATGGCACATAATACTGTCATTACAAAAAAGGAATTAAAGAGATCTTAAAAAAACTATATGTGTAGAACCCAATTAAATAAATAAAATAAAGAAAAAGAGAAAGCTGGCAACAAGTTGCAATTGCAACCAGAGACAACAAAGTAGGCAACTTGCAAACTTGCAAATTGCAAAACCAACTCATCTGATTGCTTAGAAAGGGTGGTTCTCTTTCTATAAATAGAAGCATTTGCTTCACAGATCAAACACACCAAATCAGAGAGAGCGCAATAGAGCGTAGAGAGAGTAATTCACAGATTGTAGTCTGTTAGATAAATAGTGAGTGAGAGTAATATTGTAGTGAGGTGTTTAAAATAAAGAGTGTTATTTCTTTCGAAGTTGTATTAGTCTCTTGACACTACTAAGTTGTAATATTATAGTGGTAATATTGCTCTGCTCGGGTATTGTATTTTACCCCGTTAAAATATTTGGTATCGTTGTTACTCTCTTGTGTTATTGTTATTTACCGTGGGTATTATTCCTGGGCGGGATATTATTTTTTATCCCAACAATGTGGTATCAGAGCCATGGCGAATAATGGTCCACTGTCTTTTCAGTACCCCCGTCTCACAAAAAATAATTACGAAAAATAGTGTCTATGTATGAAAGCCATTCTTGGCTCCCAGGATGTGTGGGAAATCGTAG
Organism: Nicotiana attenuata; assembly: GCF_001879085.1. NCBI lineage: Eukaryota > Viridiplantae > Streptophyta > Magnoliopsida > Solanales > Solanaceae > Nicotiana > Nicotiana attenuata. The sequence continues at coordinate 12,460,429 of NC_031989.1, forward strand.
ACAGAGGGTATGCAAAACCCGATAATGAGGAAGCACTGCCTCAAAACAAAAAATATGTCTTGGCAAAGACAAGGAAGAGGGATCAACAAGCCCTCACGCTCATCCACCGATGTTTGGATGATGCCATGTTTGAGAAGGTGGCAGATGCTACCACCTCAAAGGAAGCTTGGGAGATTTTACAAAATTCTCTCCAAGGATTTGACAAGGTGAGGAAGGTAAAACTTCAAACTCTAAGGGCTAATTTTGAAGTTTTAAAAATGAAAGAATCCGAATGCATTTCGGATTATTGTTCAAAAGTGAAGGCTGTTGTGAATCAATTAAGAAGATACGGGGAGGACATAGAAGATGTTCGTGTGGTAGAAAAGATCCTTCGCACTTTAACACCTAAATTTGATTTTGTGGTGTGTGCTATTGAGGAGTCTAAAGATTTAGACTCTATGATGGTGGAGCAATTGGAGGGTTCTTTACAGGCCCATGAAGAAAAGATCAAGAGGAGACAAGAAATGCCATTGGAGCAACTTCTTATACCTCAGGCATCCTTCAAGGATTATGGAGGTGAAAAAAGCTATCGAGGGAATGGACGAGGACGAGGCCGTGCCGGTCATGGAAGAGGAAGAAGTAATGGTAACAACTTCAACAATGAAGTTAAAATCCACCAAACATTCAGAGGTCATGCTCGTGGACAAAGAGGAGGAAAAGGACGTGGCTACTATCAAGAAAATAATGGACAAAAGTATGACAAATCAAAACTTGAGTGCTATAATTGTCATAAATTTGGCCATTACTCTTGGGAATGTCGTAGCAATGTTGAAGAGAAAGCTAACCTTGTTGACGACAAGAAAGAAGAAGATGAGTCAACGTTATTGCTGGCACTCAAGGAAGAAGACAAGGATGATTGCAGCTCGTGGTATTTGGACAATGGAGCAAGCAATCATATGTGTGGATGCAAAGAAAAGTTTGTGGAGATCAATAAAATGGTGAGAGGTAATGTGTCCTTTGGAGATACCTCAAAGATTCAAATCGAAGGGATAGGTACGATTCTGATCTCCTGTAAAGATGGTAGTCACAAGATAATTCAAGATGTTTATTATGTGCCAAAATTAAAAAGTAATATTTTGAGTTTGGGCCAACTTCTTGAAAAGGAATATGACATCCACATGAAAAATATGCATCTTTGGCTTAGAGATTCAAGTGGAATTCTAATTGCTAAAGTGCAAATGGCAAAGAATAGATTATTTTCTCTGAATCTTAAAGCAATTGATGCAAAGTATTTGAAGGCTAATGTGCAAGATGAATCATGGTGTTGGCACATGCGATTTGGGCACTTGAATTTTGAAGCGCTCAAATCAATGGGAGAAAAGAACATGGTACATGGGATACCATCAATCAACCATCCCAATCAATTGTGTGAAGCTTGTCTTCTTGAAAAACATACAAGGAGGAGTTTTCCAAAGGAGACCATGTCAAGATCAACCAAGCTGCTCCAGCTTGTTCACACTGATGTGTGTGGATCAATCAATCCACCTTCTTTTGGTAAAAGTAGATACTTTCTGCTTTTCATTGATGACTTTAGTAGAAAGACTTGGGTTTATTTCTTGAACCAAAAATCTGAAGCTTTTGCTGCTTTTAAAAATTTCAAAGTACTTGTGGAGAAAGAAAGTGGCTATGAAATTAAAGCTCTAAGGTCCGATAGAGGAGGCGAATTCACTTCAAACGAATTTAATGACTTTTGTCAGTCTCATGGAATTCGTCGCCCTCTAATGGTACCTTATTCACCCCAACAAAATGGAGTTGCAGAGAGAAATAATCGAACGATTCATAATATGGCTCGATGTATGTTGAAAGCTAAAAGTATGCCCAAGGAATTTTGGGCCGAAGCTGTTTCTTTATTTGAACAACAAGTCTCCAACAAGAACTGTTAGAGATCAAACCCCTCAAGAAGCATGGAGTGGAAGAAAGCCAAGTGTCAAACATTTGAGAATCTTTGGGATCATAGCCTATGCTCATGTGCCACATCAAGGGAGAGCAAAGCTTGACGATCGAAGTGTCAAGCATGTGTTTGTTGGCTATGATACGAGTTCAAAAGGCTACTTATACAACCCAAGCAGCGGTAAGGTGGTGGTAAGTCGCGATGTTGAATTTGATGAAGAATTGGCATGGGATTGGGAAGCTCAAGAAGAAACTTCATATGATTTTCTTCCATATTTTGGTGATGAAGAAGAACCAGAGACCGTGGAGCCTGTGCAGGATACAACTCCACCTCCTTGTCCAACCAATGTTGCATCTCCCTCTTCTCAAGAAAGTTCAAATGAACAACCGCAAAGGACAAGGAGTATTCAAGAGCTCTATGAGGACACAAAAGAAGTTACTAATTCTGATTTTTTATGTTGTCTCTTTGCTGACAGTGAACCAATGAACTTTGATAAAGCTGTTAGAAACGAAAAGTGGAGACAAGCCATGGAGGAGGAGATTGAGTCAATCGAGAAGAACAACACCTGGGAGTTAACAACTCTCTCCAAGGGTCATCGAGCAATTGGAGTGAATAGATATACAAAATAAAGAAGAATGTTGATGGAGATGTGGAGAAATACAAGGCACGACTTGTGGCTAAAGGCTACAAGAAAAGGCAAGGCATTGAGTATGAAGAAGTCTATGCACCTGTTGCCCGCATGGAGACGATTCGTTTGTTGATCTCTTTGGCGGCGCAAATGAAGTGGAAGATCCATCAACTAGATGTCAAGTCAGCTTTCTTGAATGGCTATCTTGAAGAAGAAGTCTATGTTGAAAAACCATTCAGTTTCTTTGTAAAAAACCATGAAGATAAAGTATTGCGGTTAAAGAAAGCTTTATATGGATTAAAGCAAGCCCCACGGGCATGGAATAGTTGCATCGACAAGTATTTTCTAGACAATGGGTTTACTCGTTGTCTCTATGAATATGCTCTTTACCTTAAAGTTCATACTAATGGAGATATCTTGCTTGTTTGTCTTTATGTTGATGATCTTATTTTCACGGGTAATAACCCAAGTTTGTTTGAAGCTTTTAAGAAAGATATGTCTCGTGAGTTCGAGATGACGGACGTAGGGCTCATGTCATACTACTTGGGCCTAGAAGTGAAGCAGATGGAGGATGGAATTTTTATCTCTCAAGAAAGCTATACAAAAGAGATATTGAAGAAGTTCAATATGCTCGATTGCAACCCCGTGAACACACCGATGGAGAGTGGGACAAAATTGTCCAAGTTTGATGAAGGAGAAAAAGTGGATCCCACATTTTTCAAAAGTCTTGTGGGAAGTTTGAGGTACTTGACTTGTACCAGGCTAGATATACTCTTTGCAGTTGGAGTAGTAAGCCGCTTCATGGAAGCTCCTACCTCCACTTATTTGAAAGTCACTAGAAGAATTCTTCGGTACCTAAAAGGTACGACTGACTTTGGGTTATTTTATTCTTCTCCTAATGATTTCAACCTTATGGGATTTTGTGATAGTGATTATGCCGGAGATATTGATGATAGAAAAAGTACAACTGGTTTTGTATTTTTCTTGGGTGATTCTGTTATTTCTTGGAGTTCAAAGAAACAACCAATTGTTACTCTCTCGACTTGTGAAGCTGAATATATAGCAGCAACATCTTGTACCTGTCATGCTATTTGGCTGAGAAGATTGCTGAAGGAGCTCAATTTACCACAAATTGAAGCTACAGAGATTTGTATTGACAACAAATCCGCACAGGCACTCGCGAAGAATCCAGTATATCATGATCGAAGCAAGCATATAGACAAAAGGTATCGCTTCATTAGAGAATGCATTGCCAAGAAGGAAGTTGAGCTCAAATATGTGAAGTCTCGTGATCAAGCTGCGGATATCTTTACAAAGCCTCTCAAGTTTGAAGATTTTCAGATATTAAGATCAATACTTGGACTGAAGAAGAAAAATCAAAATTAAGGGAGAGATTTGTAGAACCCATTTAAATAAATAAAATAAAGAAAAAGAGAAAGCTGGCAACAAGTTGCAATTGCAACAAGTTGCAACCAGAGACAATAAAGTAGGCAACTTGCAAACTTGAAAATTGCAAAACCAACTCATCTGATTGGTTAGAGAGGGTGGTTCTCTTCCTATAAATAGAAGCATATGCTTCTCAGATCAAACACACCAAATCAGAGAGAGTAATCCACAGATTGTAGTCTGTGAGATAAATAGTGAGTGAGAGTAATATTGTAGTGAGGTGTTTAAAATAAAGAGTGTTATTTCTTTCGAAGTTGTAGTAGTCTCTTGACACTACTAAGTTGTAATATTATAGTGGTAATATTGCTCTGCTCGGGTATTGTATTTTACCCCGTTAAAATATTTGGTATCGTTGTTACTCTCTTGTGTTATTGTTATTTACTGTGGGTATTATTCCTGGGCGGGATATTATTTTTTATCCCAACAATATGAACAGAAAACTTACTCTTTAACAGTTCATAAAGACTTTGGCGGAACCACCAGAAGGAACCTCGGAAAGAACCTCAAGCGACAAACTCAAACACTAACACCTCGGGCGGGATCTCGAAATCAAAACAAAAGGGTTGAAAGTGCCGGACTCCAACTGACAAAAGGAATAGCAGAAGCAGCTATTTGGAGAATCGTTTGGACTGTGTAAAGGTGCCGGAAACGGTGATTACAGGGCGAGAAACAAAATGCGATTTCGTCGGCGTTAATGGAGGTCGCCAGAAATTCCTTTTTCCGGGTCAGATCCAGTCCCGGACAGATTTGACCTTATTTTTTACGCACAAATCCAAACAGCGACGCTACTCTACAGACTCACTGCTGCTAGTGATGTCGCTACTCGCCGGTCATCAACTCCGGAGAAGCATCAGTTCGAGCGACGAGGCTAAAGGGGAAGCGGCTACTATCGTCTCTCACTGTTAAGAGGAAATTCAGAGAGTGATTTTCTTTGTTTTGAGTTTGAGGCTGATGTTCCCAAGGTTAGAGATGGTTGAAGCATCAGAGAAGAAGATGGGGGCCTTCTCCGTTGAAAACGGCGGATTTTATCCTTTTGTTGGGTGCTTTTTCAGATCTTTAGGCGTAGGTTTAGGGTCTAGAGTCTTGTTTGTTTTATAGGGTTTTTTAGGTTGGGGGTATAGGCCTAGGAATTATCGCCTAGGTCCAAAAATTAGGCCTAAAAATGGGTTGCTCGAGCCCAAGTTTTATTCTTTCCCCGCGAACGAGACTAAAATACGACCTCATTTATTAATTAGTCCTACTTAAGTAAAATAACTGTTAAAATAAGACTGACCGTTAAAACAAAATTATTTTTGGTATTTTTCAAGATTAAAAATGACTACGAAACATTAATGGAACTATTTTTTTGTAATTTTCTTTTTCTTGTAATAAAATAAAGTAAAAGAGTCAAAATTAGTTGAAATAACGATATTAAGCCTAAATTAAACATTTACATGCTAAAATATAAAAAATCTTGGGGAGGGTCAAAAATCACATGTCTACAGTACACACATGAATGAAGTGCGAGGACTTGGTCAGTCGATCCACGATCACCCAAATAGAATCGAACTTCCTCAAAGTCCGTGGGAGTCCAACTACGAAATCCATGGTGATCCGCTCCCACTTCCACTCTGGAATATCCATCTGCTGAAGCAAGCCACCCGGTCTCTGATGCTCGTATTTCACCTGCTGACAATTGTGACACCAAGCTACAAACCCCACTATATCCTTATTTATTCTCCTCCACCAATAGTGCCGCCTCAAATCCTGATATATCTTCGCGGCACCCGGATGGATGGAATACCGCGAGCTATGGGCCTCCTCCAGAATCAACTCCCGAAGCCCATCTACATTGGGCACACATATCCGGCCCTGTACCCTCAATACCCCGTCATCACCAATAGTCACGTCTCTGGCATCGCCATGTTGAACTCTGTCCTTGAGGATAAGCAAATGGGGATCATCATATTGGCGCTCTCTGATACGATCAAACAAGAAAGTCCGAGAAACCACACAAGCTAATATCCGAATGGGCTCCGAAATATCCAACCTCACAAACCGATTGGCCAAGGCCTGAACATCAACTGCAAGAGGTCTCTCCCCAATAGGAATAAATGCAAGACTGCTCGCCTTCCTACTCAAGGCATCGGCCACCACATTGGCCTTTCCCGGATGGTACAAAATAGTAATATCATAATCCTTTTGTAGCTGCAACCATCTCCGCTTCCTCAAATTGAGATCCTTCTGCTTAAACAAGTGATGGAGGCTACGATGATCAGTAAACACCTCACAAGACACACCATAGAGATAATGCCTCCAAATCTTCAACGCGTGAACAATGGCAGCCAACTCCAAATCATGAACAGGGTAGTTCTTCTCATGGGGCTTCAACTGACGAGAAGCATAAGCAATCACTCTACCCTCCTGCATCAACACACACCCAATACCAACTCTAGAAGCATCACAATATATGGTATAAGAACCTAAAGCTAATGGCAAAACTAACACTGGAGCTGTGGTCAAGGCAGTCTTGAGCTTCTGAAAGCTCGCCTCACACTCATCCGTCCACCTAAAAGGAGCACCTTTTTGAGTCAATTTAGTCAAGGGTGATGCTATAGATGAAAATCCCTGAACGAACCATCGATAATAACCCGCCAAACCAAGAAAGCTGCGAATCTCTATGGATGATGACGGTCTGGGCCAACTCTTAACCGCCTCTATCTTCATCGGATCAACCTGAATACCCTCACTGGACACCACGTGCCCCAAGAAAGCCACTGAATTGAGCCAAAACTCACACTTGGAGAACTTTGCATAAAGTTTCTCCTCCCTCAACCGCTGCAATACAACTCTCAAATGCTCAGTGTGCTCCTCCTGACTACGCGAGTACACCAGAATATCATCAATGAATACAATAACAAACGAGTCGAGATAAGGCCAAAACACGTTGTTCATCAGATGCATGAACGCTGCTGGGGTATTGGTCAGCCCAAAAGACATCACAACTCATAATGACCATATCGGGTCCTGAAAGTTATCTTAAGAATGTCCGAGTCCCTGATCTTCAACTGGTGTACCCTGACCTGAGATCAATCTTGGAGAACACTCTCGCTCCCTGAAGCTGGTCAAATAAATCATCAATACGAGGCAAAGGATACTTGTTCTTGATTGTGACTTTGTTCAACTGCCTGTAATCAATGTACATCCTCATCGTGTCGTCCTTCTTCTTCACAAATAGAACAGGTTCACCCCAAGGCGACACACTAGGCCGAATAAACTTTTTATCAACGAGTTCCTAAAGCTGCTCCTTCAACTCCTTTAACTCTGTCGGTGCCATATGATACAGCGGAATAGAAATGGGCTGAGTGCCCGGCACCAAATCAATACCAAAGTCAATATCCCTGTCCGATGGCATGCCCGACAGGTCTGCGGGAAACACATCCGGAAAATCCCTCACTACTGGAACTGAATTAATGGTAGGAGTCTCTGCACTGACACCCCTCACGACAGCCAAATAAGAAAGACACCCCTTCCCAACCATCCGCTGGGCCTTCAAAAATGAAATCACTCTACTGGGAACATAATCCATCGAACCTCGCCACTCAATCCATGGCACACCCGGCATAGCCAACGTCACTGTCTTAGCATGACAGTCCAAAATAGCACGATACAGAGATAACCAATCCATGCCCAATATCACATCAAAATCCACCATACAAAGCAACAGAAGGTCCACTCGGGTCTCCACACCCCCAATAATCACCACACACGACCGATATATGCGGTCCACAACAATAGTCTCGCCCATCGAAGTAGATACACGAACATATGAAACAAGAGACTCACGGGGTGTATCCAAATAACGAGTAAAATATGATGACACATATGAAAAAGTGGAACTAGGATTAAATAATACAGAGGCATCCCTGCGGCAAACTGAGACAATACCTATGATCACGGCATCTGAAGCAATAGCATCTGGTCTGGCTGGGAGTGCATAGAAACGGGCTTGACCACCACCTGATCGACCTCCCCCTCTAGGGAGACCCCTAGCTGACCGTCCTCCACCCCTAGCTGACTAGGTGGGTGGTGAAGTAACTGGTGCTGTAGTCGATAGCTGACTCCTCTGCTGAGGCGGACCCCCATAACGACGAGGACACTGCCTCCATATATGCCCCAACTCTCCACGCTCATAACAAACTCCTGGTGTTGGAGACGGGGATTGAAGGGAACCCCTAGCACCGGAATGACTGGTAGAAGGACCTGGCATGGATGGGCCCTGAACTGATGGAGCACGGGATGAACTCTAGGCTAGAAGGGCACTATATGATGAATGGCCCTAATGAAAACTATGGGAACCATGGCCCGATGATGCCCCACGATGAACTAGGCGAGCTGACTGAGCATGTATGAATGGACGTCCTCTACTGTGCTGAAACTGACCCCCATGAGGAGCACCACTGAATCCACCCTGACCACGAGGCCTCTTGGCCTCCCTCTCAACCCTCTCCTAGCCACGAACCATCTCAATCTGTCGAGCAATGTTGACAACCTCATCAAAAGTGGCACAAGACACCCTCTCTCTGGTCATAAGCAATAGAAGCTGAAAATCGAGGCCTTCTATAAACCTCCTGATCCTCTCTCGGTCTGTGGGAACCAACCAGACCGCATGACGAGCCAACTCGGAGAATCGCATTTAATAATGTGTAACAGACATATCACCCTCACGAAGCTACTTAAACTGCCTGCACAGCTCCTCTCGGTGAGACTCAGGTACAAACTTCTCCAGAAAGAGAATGGAGAACTGCTGCCAAGAAAGGGACACTGCGCCAACTGGCCTACGCCTCTCGTAAGCCTCCCACCAACTAAGTGCAGCCCCAGAGAACTAAAAAGTAGTGAATGAGACCCCACTGGTCTCCAGAATACCTGCGGTTCGAAGCATCCTCTGACACTTGTCCAAGAAACCCCGTGCATCCTCACCCTCAACACCACTAAATGACGGAGGCTGGAGTCTCCCAAACCTCTCCAATCCACGCTGCTCGTCCTCTGGCATAACAGGAGCTACATAGTCCTGAGCAGCTACAACCGGCTGGGCTGGAGGTGCCCCCGGTGTCTGAAGTCCCTGAACAACCTGCTCAGGTGTGCGAGCGGCGGGAGCCTCAGTGCCTCCCCCGACCTGAGAAGTAGCTGCGGCCGTAGTAACTAAGACCTCCTGAGCCAGGACAATGCACACTGATAGAATCTAAGCTAGGGCCTCCTGAAGGCCTAGGATAACAATAGGCACAGCCGGTGCCTGAGCTAGTCTTGCTGGAGCATCCACAACCGGGACCTGATCAAGAACTGGGGCGGCTGGTGGATCTGCAGGTGCCGCCCTAGCTGCTGTGCAGGCTACACCCCTGCCCCTACCACGGCCTCGACTGCGACCTCGGCCTCTCACGGTCCCAACTAGTGGTACTGGTGGGCGTCCGTCCTGACCGGTAGCACGTGTCCTCACCATCTGTGAGAGAATAGAATAACAGAAGTTTAGTTACCAGAATCAACATATTCGCACGACAAGAATTCAAGAATGTGAAGTTTTCCTAAAGGTTCTGCAGCCTCTCGAAGATAAGAACAGACGTCTCCGTACCGATCAGCAAGACTCTACTAAACCTGCTCATGACCCGTGAGACCTATGTAACCTAGACTCTGATACCAACTTATCACGACCCCAAAACCAACCCGGTCGTGATGGCGCCTATCATGGAACTAGGCCTGCCGACACAATCCCAAAATAATTCGACATTTCATAATAAAGATGTTTTTAAGCTATTAATTGATAAAACTTCATACCATAAGTTTAAATAACAAAGTGCGAAAAGAAACAAAAGCCCGACATCGGGGTGTCAACTAAGGACTATCCGATAACAACTAAGACTATTACAGTCTGGAAAACACTAATATAGTCTAAAGGAAGATAGGAGGGAGAAGAGCACGGCTGCGATCGCCATCCAGCTACCTTGCCAACTCCGAAGTATCCGCGATGGATGATAGATCTGCGCTCGCTATCACGTCCAGCAACCCCTGGATCTGCACACAAGGTGCAGGGAGTAATGTGAGTACGCCAAATCAGTAAGTAATAAAGGTAAATCAAGACTGAGCAGTAAGAAACACATAAATCCACATCTTGAAATCACAGTAAGTACAACATGCTTTCAAATCAGTATATGAGTCAAATCATCTCGTTTAAAATCCAATTTTGGTAAAAATCATTTGAAGATATGTTTCAATAGTTTCAAAAGAGGTTCAATGAGATTTAGAGTAAAAGTGATGGAAATCATAAATAGCCCCTCGAGCAAAACATGTATCATAAACCGCCCCCCGGGCATCACATCACTCAGAATCAGCCCCTCGGGCATCCTCAAAATCACTTATAATCAGCCCCTCGGGCACAATATGAATCTAGAATAGCCCCTCGGGCAACATCGTATCACTCACTCGGGGTACCCGCGCTCATTGGGCGTGTACAGACTCCGGAGGGGCTCCTACAATCGAAGCGCTATAACAAGCCACCTTGTGTCATAATAAATAAGGCCCTCGGCCTCTCATAATCACAAATCAGTAACAACATGCTGCGGCGCGCAGCCCGATCCCATAATATCCTCACAACACAGACCCTCGGCCTTACTCAGTCAGAAACCTTTCAAGCCACTCGGGCTATCAGTAAAAAGGGTGCTCAGCCCAAAATATAATTTTATGCATCAAAACGGAGTAATAAAGACTGAGTTATGAAATCAGTAAAATATAGCATGACTGAGTACAGATCTTAAGTCAAAACAGTGAGGAAATAATAGTAAAAGGCCCCTAAGGGTCCAAACAGCTTGGCACGAGGCCCAAATATGGCATTCAGCCCAAATCATAGAAATTCTTTCTAAATCACATAAGTATCAAATAGATTTCAGTCAAATACGCAACTTAATAGTTGCCACGGGACGGACCAAGTCACAATTCCCAACGGATCACACCCACACGCTCGTCATCTAGCATGTGTGTCACCTTAAAAATAGTGAAACGATGCGTAATCCCGGGCTTCATACCCTCAGGACAAGATTTACAATCATTACTTACCTTGAACCGGTCAAATCCCTACTCTGCGATGCCCTTGCCTCTGGAATCGGCCTCCAAATGCCTCGAATCTAACCAAAAGCAATACAATATGATCAATATAGGCCAAGGGATCAATTTCAAACAAAAACCATCAATTTATACCAAAATCCCAAAATTCATCCAACCCGGCCCCCGGGCCCACGTCTCGGAGTTCAACAAAAATTACAAAACTATAAACTCCTTTCACTCACGAGTCTGTACATACCAAGACCATCGAAATCCGACGTCAAATGGCCCCTCAAATACTCAAATTAAACTCTCCAATTTCAAGCCCTAATCCCCTCAATTTCTTCCCTAATTTCCACTAATTTCATGCTCAAACCACTGAAATTTACCACAATCACAAGTATTATGTTCAAATAACTTACCTCAATGAGTATCCCCTTGATTCCTTCTTCAATGCCCTCAAAAAATCTCCAAAATCCGGATAGAAATGGTGAAGAACACCCAAAAATTCGCAAAGGGCTTCCTTAAATACCTTCTGCCCAGGCATCTCGCACCTGCGGCCCATTACCCGCATCTGCAGTCAAACCAACCGCATCTGCGGTTTTCACTTATCCGCCCTTATCCGCATCTACGACCCAATACCCGCACTTGCGGTCACGCAGGTGCCCTCCTCCTTCCGCACCTGCGGCTCTTGGACTTCTGCGAATCTCGCACCTGCGGTCCCCACTCCGCATGTGCGGTTATGACAGCTGAAGGAAATCTTCAGCACTCCCTCAAATCCCATCCTTGATCCGTCAAACTCCCGAAATCAACCCGAAGCCCTCGGGACCTTAACCAAACATGCCAACAAGTCACTCATCACCATCCAAACTTATTTAAACCTTCGGAACACTCAAAACAACATCCAAACACTAAATCACCCTCGGATTCAAGCCTAAGGATTTCCAAACTTCCAAATTCTGCAAACGATGCCGAAACCTATCAAACCTCGTCCGAATGACTTGAAATTTTGCACACACGTCACAAATGACACTATGGACCTACTCCAATTTCCAAAATTCCATTCCAACCCCGATATCATGATTTCCACTGCCGACCGCAAAACGCCAAATTCCCAATTTCGCCGATTCAAGCCTAAATCTACCTCGGACCTCTAAACTACATTCCGAACACGCTCCTAAGTCCAAAATCACCTAACGGAGCTATCCGAACCATCAGAATTCACATCCGAGATCTTCTACACATAAGTCAACATCCGGTTGACTTTTTTAACTTAAGCTTCCAAATAAGAGACTAAGTGTCTCATTCCACTCCAAGACCACTCCGAACCTGAACCAACCAATACGATACGATAAAATACAGCTGAACAACACATAATGAAGCAGATATGGGGAAAACAGGGCTATAACTCATGAAACGACCGGCCGGGTCGTTACAGCTCTTAAATTGCCAATTGAGTAACGTTCAATTAGCATTCAATATTCAGATTTATTCCCAATTGATTTCAAAATTAATCTAAGTTTCTGTTACAAATATTTTTAAAATAATTACTATAATAATGACTCATTAATATAATAGTAAGAAAATAAATCTAGACATAGTTTTGGAATATTCTTTTTGAGTTATCAAAATTATTTTCCTAACAATCCTCCACATAACTCAAAAAGAATATTAAGTAATAGAGTAAAATAATAAGTTTTGCTGGATTTTCAATGTGACGACCCGGCCCGTTGTCACGTAAGTTACCGCCCCGTTTCCCCCATATTATGTCCCTCCATGATTTAATATCAGTAATTGAGTTGATCGGGTAGAATTGGATCGGTTCTAGTTGGAAATATGGCACTTAGCCTTTTTGAAGGAAGCTTGCTTTGGAAAAAGTCAACCGGAAGTTGACTATGTAGTTAGAGGGCTCGGATGTGAGTTCTGGTGGTTCGGGTAGCTTCGGGGGATGATTTGTGATTTAGGAGTGAAGTCGGAATTGAATTTGGAGGTCCGGTGTAGAATTAGGCTTGAATTGGCTAAGGTTGGATTTTGGCGAATTCCGGATGGTAGGTGAGATTTTGATCCGAGGGTCGGAATGGAATTCCAAGAGTTGCAGTAGCTCCGTTAGGTGATTTTGGATATGCGTGCAAAGTTTCAGATCATTCGGTGGTGTTTAGGTCGGGTTTTAGATCAAATGCAAGTTTCGGAAGTTTTAGTTTAACTTAGGTTTGAATCCGTGGTAATTCGATGATTTTGGTATTTATGACAGTGTTTTTATGTTACGAGCAAGTTTGAATGAAGTAATAGAACATATCTGTGCATTTGGTTGAGGTCCCGAGGGCCTCGGGGTGATTTCGGATGGCTAACGGGGAGTTTTGAACATGAAAAAGTGCAGCAGAAATTGCAGAGGAATTTTCCTCTATGCGATCGCGTAGGTATGCCTGCGATCGCATAGAAGGTTCAGTGGGGGGATGAAGATTTGCTCTATGCGATCGCGTATAGGGGTCTGCGATCGCATAGGTTGAGGAGATTGGACAGTGCGGTCGCGTGGGAAGTAATGCGATCGCGTAGAAGGGGGAGACAGTGCTATGCGATTGCATGGCCTGTCCTGCGATCGCGTAAGAGGAATTGAGGGCCTGGAAATTTTGGCCTATGCGATCGTAGGGGTAGTGATGCGATCGCATAGAGGTCGCTACAGTAATCTGGCAGAATGTTTAAAACCCTTATATCCGCGACCCACATTATTTTTCCACCATTTTTACTCCGCCAAGAGAGCTTTTTGAGCGATTTGAAGAGGGTTTTCAACGGGTATTGATTTGAGGTAAGTCTCTTGACTAGAAAACACCATTTTATGGAAGAATCAACACTCAAATTCATGAAAGTGGGTAGAAATTGTGAAGAACTAGGGCTTGGTTTTTGAAAACGAATTTTTAGGATTTGAAAGGCCATTTGAGCTCCGTTTTCGGTAAACTTTATATGTACGGAGTCGTGGCAAGACGAGGAATCCGTTGGTGTGATTTTCGGAATTTTTCGAGAAGTGGGCCCGGGGCTCGGGTTTTACCAACTTCGTAAATTTTAGTACTTTTCAAGTATTTTTGATTGGGTTATGTTTCTTTAACCCATATTTATGTATTCGTTGTGGTTTTGACTAGATTCGACGCGCGAGGAGGTCGATACGAAAGGAAAAGGCACTGCGGACCATTCTACGGCTGGATAGAGGTGAGTAGTTGGTGTATATGATGGCCTAGGGTTTGAAACCCCGGCTTATCACATTGTGACGCTATAGTAGGGCGTGACTCGCACCCCATGGCAGGTGCGGGATTCTTTATGACTGGGGATTGTGACTTGGTCCATCCCGAACAAGAATTTATCTATATTGACGACTGATACGCACCCTGCATTGAATATATCTGGGCTTATTGCCACGTTTGGGGCCTTGGGCCGATCTGTAGCATCCTCTGAGGATGGATATCTTTGTGATAGCATGCTTTGTATAATCATTGATCTCAGTCCTATGTTTAATCACTGTTATGAAATGCTAAGTCACTTTTCCTGAAGTTAAATATCTAAAGTATATTCTTCTTAATAAATTGGAAATGGGGAAATTAATTGAATCTGTTACGTGACTCATATGCATATTGTGGACTGAGTATGGATCGGGCTGCACGCCCCAGCGAATGGTATGATTATATTGCGCTTGGGCTAAGGAGCCCCTCCGGAGTCTGTACACACCCCCAGTGAGCGCCGTCGACGTTAAATGGATCGGGCTACGCGCCGTAGCGGTCATGTGCATTGCATTGCATCCTTACATTATACTTGACTGATATATTTGAAGTTGTTTTGCTGTTGGTTCGTAGTTAGGTGTTGGACTGTTAGTTTTAGCTTTACTTTGTGGCATTTCGTGGATTTCTTATCTTCAGACATTTTATATGCTTATTACTCACTGAGTTGGTAGTACTCACCCCCTACTCCCTGCACCTTGTGTGCAGATTCAGGTACTTCGGGAGCTTAGTAGAGCTAGCCGCTGGTTTCCAGAGTTCCAGGAGTGGTCGAGGTAGCTGCTATGACGTCCGCAGGACCCGACTCCTCCCTTATCCCTTTTTTATTTCCGTACTTTAGAACATACATTTTGAGGATTCTTGACTCTGTATTAGTTAGAGGCTCTAGACTCATGACCCCAGGTCTTTGGGAGTTACAGTTTATGTCAGTATTTCGTATTGTTTTAATTGAGTATTTCAACTATGAGTATTAATATTTGATTTTAAGTATCTAATTACTTGGTTTTGAGCTTTGTGCTCGGGTTGAGAGAGTAAATGGTCGGGCTTGCCTAGCATTAGTGTTGGGCGCCATCACGACCGGGTTTGGGGTTGTGACATTCAAAAATGATCATAATGCGTTGAATCTGGTGTCTCTTGGACTATGAACCAGAGCTAGATAAAATAAGATTAAACTTACAAAACAATTGGTGAAGTTTAGAACTTCTATGAACCAAGAATTCTTTTGTAAGTTTAGTGTCTTATCTATCACATTCTACTCGCACGCAATTTGTTGTTTGTCGCGGTTTTGCGCTAATAGGCCATGCGCGCGCCTGGTTTTCATGAGTGCTCTAGAAATTTCACCACAAATTTCACAGGAGCGGCTCCACTCCACACTCATAGAGGTCCATCCATCAAGTGTATTCTGCAGCCAATACACCACCTATAAAAGTCTATGAATTATTGGATTAAGAGTTTAATAACTCAGCCTCACATTCTTTACAGTCTTGCACTATATACAGACATTAGAAGAGACATAATTTAATAGTGCACATTTGATCAACTAATGACTTGTTAATACCCATATGAACCTATTTCATGGGATCTCCAATCACATAGGTTGGGTTACCATCATTGTTGACACATCTCAAATTGGCAAAAGTCTCAACCCATTGATGTTTCACTTATAAATCAAAGGATCGGCCAAATCCTCTTTTGACTACACATAATATATATTAAAATTCTCATCTCTAAGCAATTGCTTTATGATATTATATCTTAAAAATATGTCTACTCTTCCCATTGAAAGATTTATTTTCTTACAATGATTATTGCTTTGGCAATCACAATTCATCGACATAATTATTGTCGGTTTAACTCAATAAGAGGTTGCTTAATTAGCCTCATTGCCAGATAATTTTAATATAATAACAATCACCAAAAGGTGATCACACAATAGCTAGCTAGTTTTTTTCTCATCTGAATCAAAGATTCAATATCTTCACTATATCCTTCTAATACAGTGGAAAATCCACATATAGAATACTAACTCATAGTATTTCTCACATAAGACACAAAATCATCTCAGATAACATGAAACTTTTCTACTCTTCCCATATAAGTTTTTGCCACCAAAAATCTCAATTTTGTGAGGCATTATTATAACATTAATTAATAAGTTTTCTCACCTTTTTCCTTCTTAGGATCAAGCTATATAACTCTCGACACCACGATCCCCCATATTTTAAAAAAATTTCAGGTTAAGGAGTTAACCTTATCACAACTCATAAAGATTTCTACTTTATGAATAACAAGCTAAATATAACTTCACCCAATGATTATTACATAGACTATGAAACTCATTAATTAATTTAAAAGTCATATTCTTCTTTCCATCTGTACAATTAGATTAAAAAAAACATAAAAGTCTTATCTCATGATTATTTCTAATCATGTCTTGTTAATATATGCTATGATATTATCGGTGTTTCATCAAGGAACCAAAAGAAATAACATATGCCTTTATGAACATAACTCATATTGTATTTTACGCATATTAACTTGCAAAAAACTTTGATGAATTTACATTTCATGATTCTTATTACATTGTTAATCATTGCTGAATTGAATCATTCAATTTATCTTAATCTAGCAAATTCTATTTAACAAGAATGCTGTCATAATTAGTTATTTACTTTTTCATGCTTATAGGATCATCAAAGAACCTATACGACTTGGGTATAAAAAATATGTATATTTTATTTCTAACACTCCAAATTCAAAACTCAAATTTATTGAAATTGAAGAATCAGTTTAAACCCACTATCTTAGAGCTTTCAAGAACAAGAATCAATCTAACAAAAAATAAAAATATTTTATCACGGGAAAGAGCCTACTATCAAATTCATATAATTTATACTAGAAGTTGAACATATTAATCCACGAACAAATTAAATGGGGCATGGATGAAATTAGAAAGCATGAGAAAATATTTCTTGAGAGCTTTTAGCATAAATTAGATTCTTGAACAAATATACTTTTGTTCCTTTGATTGAATTATATAACTATACAAATCAACATTTACATAGGCTTAGGCACATTCAAATACTAGGAAAAACATACCTTAATTTTGTGATGCATTTTGATCTTCATAATGCAATAGTGTACGAAATTGAAATAATAACTTGTCAAGAGTGCATGCCAAAGTATAACCAGCAACAACGATATATGATATCAATATAATAATATATGTTCATATATCATCTATTACTCTTGAGATTCCAAAAATGATATTCTCCATAGGAATAGTATAGGAATATCCTTAAGATTATTAGAAATAATTGGTTATGAAGAATAAGAATTAGCTTGAGGCGTCTCAATGACACTGTCCTTAAGGATATTTTGCCCACATCGTGATGAATAAAATTAGGTGTATCCCCTAGAATTCAACAAGTTCTTCTAGTATAAATTAGGAGCAGAAATAACAAAAATTGAATAAACGAAAACCCAACACAAAAGAAAGAAGAAAAGTTTTAACTTTGTTCACACTTTGTTACTCCTCCAAATAAACAAACATATACTTATATATGAAATCCAAAAAGGACATCTGATTGTTGGCAGAAAACGTTAGAAACCAAGGCCATTAAGGCTCTTAAATTGCCAATTGAGTAACGATCAAATTAGCATTCAATATTCAGATTTATTTTGTCCCAATTGATTTCAAAATTAAACTAAGTTTTCTTCACAAATATATTTAAAATAATTACAATAATAATGACTCATTAATATAATAGTAAGAAAATGAATCTAGACATAGTGTTGGAATATCTTTCTGAGTTATTAAAATTATTTTTCTAACAGTACCTGAATACATACGTTAATTTAACCTTCTCGAGATATTAATTAGCAGTGGATATTTTCGTATAAATACAATTAGCATATTTTTTATATATATATATATATATTGGTCGTGTTTATTTCATACATTTATGTTTATGAAAACATTAGCAATGAACTTATGTTTCTTCGATTTATGCATTGGATTTGACAAATTATGTTGTTTAGCTTAGGTTAATTGTTTGTTTGCAAAACTTGGTGTTTGTTTGTTCAAAGCATGGTATTTCTTTGGAATAAATTTTCATTTGAAAAGCCATTTACGTTTCTGTTATTCTCTTTTTTCCTATCTTGTGGGCAAATACCAACAAAAAATTAAATATATTTATGTTTCCTTGAACGTGACAGTTTTGAAAGAAAATGCATGGGTGGAGTATTCAGAGACCATATGGGAAAGTGGATAATAGTTATCAACACTCCTGCCCCTCAAGCTCCCCCCTTCAATCTGAATTGGAAGCCCTAAAGGTGGGACTTACAATTGCTCTAAGCCATGGTTATACACCGCTGGTGGTTGAAGCGGACGCAACAGAGGTAATCAAAGTATTACATTCTAACTGTGTCCCTCACAACTCGACTATTGTTACTTGCAGGTGGTTAATGCACCAGCTGAGGCAACCGAAGATCAGCCATAACTTTCGGGAGGGAAACAAGGTAGCTCATAAGATGGCAAACGAAGCACTCAAGCATGCAAGAAACCACCAGCTTTTTGATAAACCTACCCCGTTTGTTTTAAATAATTTAGCAATGGATAAGTATGGTTATGTTTATTTGATTAAAAATATTAGTACTAATGTGTGTTGCAGTTTAGCCGAATGGGGAATTTAAATGTCCTCAAGGCTTGTAGTTTCCTTAATGATGTAACTGATGGTACTTCGTAATGTTTAATATATTATCTTTGTTTTGTCAAAAAAAGAAGTTTGAACCCTTCAAATTGGCTAATGCAACGATACAAGGATGATCAATGTTTGCTAAGGGTATTCAAGATTTAATATATATGCACAAAAAATTCCTATATACTCGGTATAGTGTTTTATATACACATTGTAATTTTTTCTATGAATGGTATTTAACTGACTACCTTTCACTATACGTGGCTACGCGATTACTGTAGAGGATTATGGACAACAGTGTCATGCATATAGAAATTATAACAAGTCACTGTTATAAACATGTGCTTATCCCAAGAATCTACCCTTGAAAATAAGAATATATTTTCAAGTTCGTCCAAAAATAATTTCATCTAGGTTTATATTTTGTAATGAGTAATGACAGTATGATCTCGACAAATAAGTTATTATGACTGTATCACCACATTGATCATTCACAAAAATTTATATATTATTTTTGACATAAAATTATTTATTCAAGCTTTCTTTTAACAATATTAATATTATTTTATAAAATAGTATGATACATGATTCGGTATACACGTGCAACGCTATATATATATATATATATATATATATATATATATATATATAATGCAATTAGTTTCGGCCAATCGGCCAATTTTGTATTTTGCTCAAAATTTAACTTAATTTTAATGGGCTTATTCCCTTCTCCATCGGCTCGAGACGCCCTTGGCCCAACAAATACGGAGGGCGCACAGTAATTCCCGAAAGAGAAAGAGAAATTTTCATAAATCACTATCTTTTAGTAGTAATTAGCCATCTATTGATACCATTTGCTATATTACGGATTATAGATACCTTTTCTGTGGTTATAAGATGTATTTGATGTATTTAAGCTATTGTTTTCATGAATGCAGTAGCAAAAATAGGCGTGAATCAGGGAAGTCCAGCTAATCAGTTGTTGTATTCGAGTGTATTCGACTGTATTCATGGCGTGAAACATGGGATTACAGCTGGATAAATTATTATATTCGACTGTATTCACGGCGTGAAACAGGGGATTATACTGTTTTTAAACGAAAAGTGAATCAATTAACATAATAGACTCCTAATATAACTCAACAAACTCAATTATAACACACAAAATTTGTATTTCCAGTTATAAAAAAGATTCTCAACCAAAAAATATCCCAAAAACATAGCAATCTTCAAAGAAATTATATAATACATCTGAATACATAAATTATATTAATAAAAAAAATATATATGAGTACATTCATGGCATATAGCGAGACAGTGGATACAATGAAAACACATAGAATACATCGGGATACATTGAAATACAATAAAAAAAGACAGTGAATACAATGAAATACATCGAGATACATTGAATTACAACGAAAAAACACAATAAATATAATGAAATACATAAAAATACATTGAAATATATTAACAGAAAATCAAGTTGCTTAGCCCCAAACTCCGTCGTCTTTGTTCAAGAACAAACCTTAATTTCCGGCGAATCCGCCGTCGAGCAAAAACCCTGAATCACTGGGGCTGCAACTCTAACAATAACGTTCCTTTTCACCTTCTTTTCCCTTTTAGCCTCTTCTTTATTCCCCAGTTCATTGGCGACATAAGAAATAACTCTATGAAGGAAATTTCCTCCACCAGCCATGGCTAAGATTGCACCAACTATCAACAATTAAGAAAGTGAAGAAATAAATAAACAACTACAATTTTTTATGAAGAGAAATCGAAAAAGTGAGCAAACGGAACGGACGAAATTGATGAAACCCTAACTTTCTCATTGCTTAAACCAAGTGGGTCGTATTCTCCTTTTCCTGCTCTTGATTTTCCTATTGCAAAATTAGCACCACCAGCTCAATTGATTTTAACCGCTTCAGGGAATGGGGGGGAGGGGGGGGGGGGGGTAAGAGAATGGCATGTATCAAAGTAGAGAGAGAAAAAAAATAGTGTAACTGAATAGCGTATTTAGTGGTTTAGGGGTAGAGGTAACCAAAATTAGATATTTTGCTATAAACATTAAAAGGTATCTATAGAATATAATTTTTTTAAATGGTATTTATTTAAAATAAATAAGGTGTTAACCTTTGCTATAGGAGGTAAAAATTCCAACAGTTTGGCCTTTGTGACGACCCAAAGGGTCATCACCGGATTTCTCTCTTTTCCGTACTTTCGAGGCCTTGAAAACCTCATTTCTGCTTGCCTCGATTTGCGTGCACAGTCCGGGCGCGTAGCCGGAAAGCTTATATGTTAAATTCTGTGAAAATTTTCAAAATGTGGCTTTAAAATGATTAAAGTTGACTTTAGGTCAACTATTTTTAGATAAACGGACCCGGTACCCGTGATTTGACGGTCCCGGAGGGTCCGTAGAAAAATATGAGACTCGGGCATAAGCCCGGAGTCAAATTTCGAGGTCGAGAGCCCGAGAAATGAATTTTTCTGTGAAATTGTTTTTCTGAAATTATTAAGGAAAATGGAAATGAAAATTAATTAAAAGACTATGGTATCGGGCTCGTATTTTGGTTCCGACGCCCGGTACAAGTCTTAAATATGTGTTAAGCGCTTTCTGTAAAGTTTGGTCGAAATCGGATGTCATTTGACGTGTTTCGGACCTAAATATCTAAAATTTGATGTTATGAAGTTTGAAATAAAAATGATGATCTTGGGGCTTGATTCAATGATTTTGATGTTATTTTGGCGATTTGATCGCTCGAGTAAGTCCGTAGGATGTTATTGAGTTAGTGTGTGTGATTGGTTAGGAGCCCCGAGGGCTCGGGAGTGATTCGGAGGTGGTTCGGGGTACTGTTCTGCAATTTTTGCACAGCAAATCCCTTCTTCGCGTTCGCGATTAGCACCTCGCGTTCGCGATGCCTTAAACAATCCACCCTTCGCGAACGCGTCCTCATTCACGCGAACGCGAAGGGCATTTTGCCTAGCGAATTAGTAAAACTA
>NC_031989.1:12484224-12514164 GCF_001879085.1 Nicotiana attenuata
GGTTAGGAGCCCCGAGGGCTCGGGAGTGAATGGGAGGTGGTTCGGGGTGTTTTTACACTTAGAAAAATAGCCGATTTTGCTTCAGCTGTTGCAGAGCCCATTTCTCTTCGCGAGTCGCGTTCTTCATCCCGCATTCGCGATGCCCTTACTCCCTCTTTCTTCGGCATCGCGTCCAGCCCCGCGTATCGGATAGGTTATTTGACCTGAGGGCTGAGTCTCCTTTTCCCCTTCGCATTCGCGTTTGTACCCTCGCGATCGCCGTAGCTCTACAGAACTCCTTCATCGGCGTTCGCGTTGAAATCCCACGCGTTCGCAATAAACAGTTCCTGGACCCAGCAATTTGCTTTCACGCGTTCGCGTCTCTCTCCACGCGATCGCGATAGCCTACCCAGTCTACCCTTTCGAGCGCGACCCTCTCCATCCCGCGAACGCGAAGGGCAAATTTGCCCAGCAATTTTGAAGTTAAAAACAGAACAGTAGCCTCGGGAATTTTCACAAAAAATACGGAACGAACCCTTTCTTCTTCCAAGCACTTAGGCGTCCAATTGAAGCTCACTTTCATCAGCACTTAGGCGAGAAACAACGTGCTTCCTTTCTACCGCTCAGGCAGCCCGAGCCCCCACGCAGCAGGCTCCTGCAGGAGAGGCCGAGCCGGTGCCAGTGGCCGAGGCAGGGGCATGACGCTCCAGCCCCCGGAAGCAAGCAAGTCCTAGAGGTGGATAGGCTCATTGTTGATTATGATGAGGAGGCTCCAGCCCCGCAGCTCCGGTGGGCCCAGCTCAGTTCCGGAGGGGCTTGCATAAGCGCACCCAAGTTCTTCAGGACGCTCTGGTCAGATTGGTAGCTTTGTGGAGAGCTCACTAGAGCGGATTTGCTTCCAGTAGCACCGAGCCAATTACCTTCTCAGGCGGAGGAGGGTTCAGACTCCTATACACGTACCTCAGTCGAGCAGGTAGTCCCCAGGCAAACAGAGTTCCAGAGGTTTCAGCCATGCTGGTGGCAGTTCAGTCGGGTTAATGATGACTCAGAAACCGGCGAATGGACGGCTTATGTCCTCAGATGCTTTAGTGGAGGCTTAGATAGGTTTTCTCTCAAAACTCTTCACACCACATTCAGCGGTTGCTTTATCAGCAGTATTCCCAGGATTTTCTTATATCAGTCTTGCCATGGAGGATCCATTAAGGACTATAGCTTTGTGGAGACCAATGGGTCGACTATTCACCTTCCGCTTGCAGGATCGCAAGACTCGGTGATTTGCGTACTATTGCTATCATAGACCAGGCAGAGTCTCCCAGCATTGACATGTGGAATTAGTTCGCAGAGTTTGTTTTTGGGAGAACGATTCTCTCCAGTACTCACGCGGAAGGCACTACGCAGGCGTTCGGTATTTTTATTTTTTAAGAGCTTTTTAATAGCGCGCCTCCAGCAAGGCTCTATGACAGTCACAATACTAGTGATATGAGACTCGTTCATTGATCGTGGCACAGTATGCTGTTGTTATAATCTCCCCACCGAGAGAAGAGAAGAGGCGTGGCGTGAGGTTTTATTAATAGATTGATTCAGCCGGATCCGTCTCCAGATGTCTTGGGAGCTCTATGGTAAGTTGAGATTTCTTTTCAGAGGCGGTTAATGCGCCCGTAGAGTGAAGATGGCTTCTTGCACGGGGAGGTAGGTCATGGTCATGACAAGGAGGACATCCGTCTATGCAGATAGAATCTCGTGGTACCTTCGGCATGGAGGTGGGACTTATGGTAAGAGGCCATCTTCCGAGCCCCTTCTCCCAGTCAGCCCATACAGGTACTTTACAGTTAGCTGTCTCTCAGGTGTCGTGGCTCTCAGCCGCAGTCTTCTGACCAGCAAGCTTTTCAGTCACCATCAGCACCTATCAGCGCACCACCACTTCCCGTTATTCTCAGAGCGATAGTACTTGTTACCACGTGTGGCGAACGAGACATCTTGCCAGTTGTATAGCCCTCAGAGCTTCTGAAAGCTCTCCAGCAGCAAGGTCCTCATCCATGTGATTCAGGCATCAGGTGATCCACAGGCCGCCCAGCCAGCTAGAGGGCGAGGTAGAGGCCATAGAGGTTGAGGTAGAGATCATAGAGTAGAGCTCGGACCGCCAGAGGTAAGAGGCGCAGCCAGCAGCGATTCGTCCAAAGATATGGTTTAGGAAGGTGGCGCCCAGCCCTAAGTGTTTATGCTCTTCCCAGCCAGGCAGAGGCTTGAGTCTTCAGATGGCAGTTCATATACAGGTTACTATCTGGTCTGTGATAGGGTGCTTCAGTGCTATTTAACCCTAGGTTCTCTACGTTTCATATGTGTCGTCCTATTTTGCCACCCTACCTTACTTATGCCTAAGTGATGCTTTGGGTATTCACTGTTTTATGTAGCTAACAACCGGTGGGTGATTCTATAGTGCGTCGACGACGTTCATCGTTCTTGTGTGGTAGTGTTTGAGGGTCTTTGAGGACCGTGTTGATTTATTGCTCTTAAGACATGGTGGATTTCGACGTATATTAGGAAATGGATGGTTTCCCCGTTATCATGCTATCTTGATTGTCAACGCCAAGACCAGTGACCTTGGCTTTGCCAAATTACCCGCGATTGGAGTGGAGAGTGGACCCCAGGTCATGCCACCCGCCAGTGTTATCTCATATGTGAGGCTCGACGCAATTGGTCGAGAAAGGGGTGTTAGCTAATTTGGGTCTATGTTCGCCGACTCCAGCTCAGAGGTTCCTTCTATTGATTTTGTTCCTATTTTCGAGAGTCCCCGAGGGGTTTTTCTCCCCTCCTTTTCTCAGACCTGCCGGGTAGTGCCAGCCCGACAGGGATATAGCAATTTCTGTATTTGATTTGGCCCCAGGCCGCAGCCCATTTCTATTCCGCTGTATCGTCATGGCCCGCCAGAGTTGAAGAGTTAAGGACCAGTTGCAGATTTGCTAGAGAAGGGTTTCATCAAGGGCCTCAGTGTTTCTCCTTGGGGTGCGCCAGTGTTATTTGTTCGAAGAAAAAGGATGGATCGATAGGATGTGCATTTGACTACCGCAATGACAAACGGACGATAAAGAAGCAAGTATCCACTGCGAGGAATTGATATTGTGTTTGACCGCAGCTTCAGGGTGGCAAAAGGTGTTTCAAACTATAGACTTGAGATCTGCTTACCATCAGCTGAGATTGGGCATCCGATGTCCCTAAGACAGCATTTCCGCAACGTCGTACATGGCATTTATGAGTTCGCTGGTCATAGTGTTTGGGTTGACGCAATCCCCGCAGGCATTCAATGAAGATTAGATGAACCGAGTGTTCAGGCCAATATTTGGGACATGATTCCGTGATTACGTCTTTTATGATAGATATTTTGGTGTACCTACCCGCAGCCAGGAGGACGCAACGAGCAAGCACCTCAGAGTGGTTCTTAGACTCTGAAGGATAGTCATTATATGCTAAGTTCCGAAGTGCCGAGTTCTGGATTGAGTGTCGTGTTGCATTCCTAGGTCATGTGTGTATCAGCCAGAGGGTATTAGGCGGCCCGAAGAAGATTGAGGCACGTCCAAGAATTGGCCTTCGACCAGCATCAGCCTACTGAGATTTCGGAGTTTTCTGGGGTTAGCAGGTTACTATCGTCGGTTTCGTGAGGGGTTTTCATCTATTGCAGCCCAGATGACCAGATTTGACCCAGAAGGTGCCCAGGTTCAGATGGTCAGATGAGTGTGAGGCAGCTTTCAGAAAGCTCAAGACAGCTCTGATTACGGCACCGCTATTGGTTTGCCACAGGCTCAGGACCTATACATTTGTATATGTATGCTTCCGTATGGGCTTTGGGCGGTATGATGCAGGAGGCAGGGTCATGCTTATGCTTACGAGGCAGATTTGAAGATCCAGCGAGAAGACATTACCGGTTCATGGATCTCCGAGTTTGGAGCCATGGTTCATGCTCTAAAGAATTTTGGAGGATTACCTATATGGTGTACGATTAGTGTACCACGGATCCAAAAAGTCAGTGCAAATTACTTGTTTCAAGCAAAAAGGAGTTGCTGAAACTTGGAGGCAGCGGAGGTGGTTGGAGCTACTTGAAGGACTATGAAGGTTACTGGATTTTGTACCACCCGGGGAGCAGAGCCAATATGGTGGCCGATGCATTGAGTAGGAAGTCCGCCAGCATGGGTAGTCTTGCTTATGTTCCGGTCAGCCAGGGAGACGACTTGTTTGGATATTCAGGCCCTGGCCAATCGATTTGTGAGGTTGGACATTTCTGAGCCTAGTAGATTTAGCTTGTCGGCGCTCGTTCTTCATTATTCGGGAGCGTATCCCGTGATTGGCAGTTTTGATGATCCCCAATTTTAGAATGTTCCTGAAGAGACACTGGTGCAGCGTGGAGTGCCACGGAAGATCACCTTAGATTGATGATGGTTGTTTGAGGATTGCAGGGGCGAGTTTGTGGCCAATGTCGATGGGAATCGAAGTTGATCTTAGCGGAGGCCCATAGCTCTCGGTATTCTATAGCACCGGGCGCCGCGAAGATGATATCAGGACTTGCGGCATCTTATTGGGGCGAGGATGAAGAAAGCATATTGTTGCGCATAAGTGGCTCGATGTTTGAACTGTCAGAGTTAAGTATGAGCATCAGAGGCCTCGGTGGTGTTGTGTTCAGAGTTATGAGCTTCCCGAGTGGAAGTGGAGAGGTTACCATGGATTCGTTATTGACTCCGATGACATCGAAAAGTGTTGATGCTAGTTAGATCATTTTGGATAGGCTTGAACAAGTCAGCGCATTTTATTCCTGTTGCCAGCCACTATTCATCGGAGAGGTTAGCTGAGAATCTACCATCCGAGCAGATTGTTCGCCTTCATAGGGTGCCAGGTTATCTATTATTCAGATCGGGGTACGCAAATTTACCTCGCACTTTGGAGAGGCAGTTCAGCAGGAGTTGGCACCCAGGTTCAGTTGAGCACAGGGTTCCATCCTAGACGGAAGCCAGTCTGAGAGGACTATTCAGATATTGGAGGATATGCTCCGAGTTGTTCATTAATTTTGGAGGCTCGATGGGACCAGTTTTTTGCCTTAGCAGAGTATCGCCTACAACAACGAGCTACCCAGTCCAGCATTCAGATGGCTCTCATATGGGCATTGTATGGAAGCGATGTCGGTCTCCAGTCGGATTTGAGCCGAGAGAGGCTCGAGTTATTGCGGTAACAGATTTATCAGATAGAGGCCTGATCTCTCTCTAACAATCACACACACTAACTCAATAACATCCTACGAACTTATCCGGGCGATTAAATTGCCAAAATAACATCAAAATCATTGAACCAAGCCTCAAGATCATCATTTTCATTTCAAACTTCATAACTTCAAATTTTAGATATTTAGGTCCGAAACACGTCAAATGACATCCGATTTCGACCAAACTTTACAGGAAGCGCTTAACACATATTTAAGACTTGTACCGGGCGTCGGAACCAAAATACGAGCCCGATACCATAGTCTTCTGATCAATTTTCATTTCCATTTTCCTTAATAATTTCAGAAAACAATTTCACAGAGAAATTCATTTCTCGGGCTCTCGACCTCGAAAATCGACTCCGGGCATATGCCCGAGTCCCATATTTTTCTACAGACCCTCCGGGACCGCCTATCACGGTTCCGGGTCCGTTTACCAAAAATGTTGACCAAAGTCAACTTTAGCAATATTAATATCAAAATTCTTCAAATTTTTCACAAAGTTCACGTATTTCAACATAAAAGCTTTCCGGCTTCACGCCCGGACTGCGCACGCAAATCGAGGCAACTAAAAGTGAGGTTTTCAAGGCCTCGGAAGCACGGAAAAGAGAGAAATCCAGTGATGACCCTTTGGGTCGTCACAATTGTCCATAGCGACTGGACATGAGTTACTCTGCCCAGCAACAGCTACATCCTGTGAAAATCTAGCAAAAGCTGTTGCAACAGGAACTATAGCAGTACTAGCGACAGCTGCTACATGTGATGTCATAAACGGATTTTCAGCATACTCATGATCCCCCTGATGTGATTTTGAAGCCTGTGTAGCAGCTGCAGGATTAATCTGCTCTCCGGCCTTCCATCACCTTCTTTCAAAGCCCTCTTCTCCTTCAAAAATTGATGCAAATCACCACTGTATTTTTTACCAATAGCCTGTTCATGACAGCGCTGCATATGTTGATGTTGAATTGTTGTTTTTAATCGTCTCTCCCATAGCTTGAAGCTGGAGAGAGGGCTGTGCATCTTAGAAATTCCTCTTTCTTTTGTGATGCATCAGGATGAAGAATTTTGATGGCAACAGGGGTATGATCGAGGTTGCCTTTGTAAACTTTCCCATAGCCCCCTTTGCCAATCATCTTAGAGTCAGAAAAGAAATCAGTAGCCACCTCAATCTCTTCTCTAGTTAGCCTCCTATACCTTCCATCACATGACATCAGTGCATTGACGATCTTTTGTTTTTCTAAGGACTGTTGGAGAGCCTTCAGCTCTGCTATCTGCCTCTCACAAGCCTCTTCGGCGAGCAACTTTCTTGCTATCTTGACCTCCTTCTCCGTTTTCGCATGCTTCATCATTGCTTCAGCAGCTGTTTTCGCTTTCTTCTCTTTTCTGGGCTGCATTCACTCTTCTTGCTTCTTCAAGGCATTCAGAAGAAAGTAGTTGGACCTGAAAGATAGCCAGAGGGTTACATTCAGATATGGTTGATGGTAATCGGGGATAAATATGGTCGGGCAATAGGTGATTTGTCCTAGTGGCAGAGTTGTTGTATACCATGTAATGCTCTAAGCCATCACCACAAATGGAACTTAAGATAAAGAAGATGACAAGAAGTTGATTCTGACAAAAAGCATAAATTTGTTCATTTTCTCGTATGAAAGAGGAGCAATCAAGTACCTGATTTCGAGGTAAAATAAATAGATAAGGATTTTACCTTGTTTTGAGCATGGATCAGATGTTCACATGTTTGGTTGTATATTGCAATGGTATTTTGTAATTCTAAGCGCATTCTTTCCATTTCAGCCTGAATGTCTGTCTGCTCAATGACATAAAAAAAAATACCTCAACATACTTATTTTTGATACTGTTACAAGTAATATTACATGGCAGCCTCTTCTACACCATGTCGCCCTAGAGAGAGAGGAGAGAGGAGATGGTTCAAAAAAAAATCTTGGTTATAAATGCAGGATACAACTATTTTTTTCTTTGTTGACTTTTATGGAACTTTTCATTTGGTGAAAGGTTCTTCTAGCTTTGTCTCCTATAATCTCTTCGCACCAGTTAAGATGTGATCACCCTTCTGTAATGATGGGGCTAATGTTTCTCTTCTGGATACTTGTTATCCCATCAGTTGCTTTATTCTTTATTTTTGGAGGATTACATGGAGAAAGATTAAAATTTCAATGGTGAAATTTTCCATTTATTTGAATGGGACACTTTGCAGATTCTTTGGTAGCTTGAGGGGGTAAGAAATTCCTTTGTCCTTGTGATTATACAATAATTTTTAGATCCTATAAAGGAAGTTTTTACAAATATGCTGTGGTGAATTCAGTTGTGGTTGTCGCAAGGTGTAAATTTATCCACTGGTTTGTAGAGGAAAATATGATAATATGCAGAAGTTTGGCAACAGAATAATGTGGGTACTTGGGGAAAGAATCAGTTCTGTTTATTTGAAACTTCATATTAAAATGGTTATGTTCATTGTCACTGAAAAATCTATTGACATTCTTGGCTAAATTTTGAGATATGTTAAACTTTTATTTAATCTGACTTGACTTGTAAAAACTTATTTTAGTGTTCGATCTATCTTGACTTGTAAGTGATGTGCAATAATATTTTTTGACAGTCTGAACTTCAGAATCGCCAAAGTTCTGGAGAAACAGCAGATGATGCATTTAGGGCTGTATTTGGAAAGGAGCAGCCTGGTCGGGTTAGATGCTATGGTAGATCGGTGACGACAAGCTCTCTGAAAAAAGATGAAGAAATCACCAAGCTTAAACAAAAGCATGCCAACGAAATAACTTCTCTGAAGGAAGAAATGAAAGAAATGATGAGAGAAGAAATGCGATGTTTTTTAGTCAATTGGTGAAAAACAACCCTGGACTAGATTTTCATGATATACAAGGGTGTGTTGGATCTAATATTCCTTCACCGGTTGATGCAAGTAGTGCACGAGCTATGAGAGGCAAAAATCTACCACATTCTTCTGGCTCAACTCATGCCCTGAGTATTGAAAAAGGTATTTATATTTCACAATTCTAAAAACTACCTCAATATTAAGTAACTTACAAAATCATGCTTTCTATAAGTGTGTGATAGAAAACTGAATCTATTGCCATGACTAAGATTCCACGGGTCATAATGTAGATAATATCACCAAAGTAGAGATCCATTCAAACTTTCAGTTTGAAGTATTGGACACTGGTTTAGATAGAGTAGCAACTTTTAAGGAAACTCATTATGCATATGTATCCCTATCCCACTCTGGTTTAGATAGAGTAGCAACTTTTAAGGAAACTCATTATGCATATGTATCCCTATCCCACTCTGGTTTATTATGCTCTCTAGAAATATAGAATTACGTGGTCGGACATCTTCTTATACAGAAAATGAATGGAAGATGTACTTCAACAGTAATTTTCAAGTCTTTGTTTAACTTCAATGAAGAACACTTAAAGCATGTGGACTTCCTGTAGCTATTTGGAAAAGAAATCATGGATGTATGTGCATGTGAGAAATATGAGTAGCATTTGGTTGGACCTCTTCGTGAATGTAATATAAAGAGCAGAGCAAATTTTTAGTACTTGAATGCTCTGATGACTAATTATTCCTTATTTGTAAAACTGTAGTTGTTTTGTTGTTATGTAACATACTATTGTTGATTTTCAAGTGTTAGATATACCGCCGTCTTTGCTTCTCTTTCACTTGTATATTTTTTTGTGTTTTTTATGCTATAGCAGTGAAATAAAATCCCATTAGTTCTTAGTAAGATATAATCAGTGCATACTATATATATATATATATATATGTTCCTTCCTAATTTTTAATTTCATTTTGAATGTGTAGAAAAATACGGGTGATGCAATTGGAAATGGTGGCCACAAATCAATTTGAATCATTAAAGTGAATGGTGAAGACCTTTTGAACAAGATGTTTATTTTTCTTGACACTATAAATATGAGTACATTTGGTTTTGTAGAGGTCTTTGCTAGTGAACTTCTTGAACCAACACTGCTTTATTACTACACATAGTACACAAAATATGTTTCTTTTGTTGAAATTTGTTTCAAGTATATGCATTTGAATTATTTTTATTCTATTACTTATCATTTAATTTAATGCTTGATATATATATATATATATATATATATATATATATATATATATATATATCAAATGCATATATATATATATATATGTGTGTGTGTGTGTATGTGAGAGAGAGAGAGAGAGAGAGAGAGACAGAATTTGATGCAAACAAATATAGTTTTTTAACCACAAAATTGTGGCTAATATAAGTATTTGAAAAATAACTTTGTAGTGTAGACAAAATCGCCACGCTTAGAAAGTGTGGCCATAGGGATTGTCAATCTGGCATTGTTAATGATAAATGTTGCTCTAGAAGCCATACTTTGTAAGTGTAGCCTATAATGTGACAAAGATCACGCTTCATAAGTGTAGCCTTATGTCATAAAAGCATGTCTATATGAGAAAATATAAGTGCGCCCTTTGTACCGTATCGGCCACACTTTTAAAGCGTGACTTCTAAGGCAACACCTACAAAGCGTGGCCAATAGTCAAAGGTTACGGTACTTTAGGCCACCCCCCAAAAGCGTTGCCTAAAGTCGTAAAGTGTTGCCTTTGCCCAAATGCTAAACTTCTTGGCATCTTAGGCCAAACTTCTCAGGGGTGGTTGTAGGTCTAAAATGCTGTAGTGTAATGACGAGGCCGGTCTGGATTGAGGAATTTGAGATACTAAATTGAGAAATTTTCATAGCAGGTGAGAGAAGAGAAAGTACAAAGGAGAGAAAAATAATAAAAAGAAGGTCGGACGGTACTGTTCCGGTGGGTTAGGTCGGCGGTGGTTCTCCAGCGAGAAGATAACACCTGAAAGATAGAGAGTTTAAGGGAGATGCGGAGGCGGCTAGGATATAGTAGGAAGATAAAAGGAGGAAGAGGAAAAAAAGTTACTTTAGGATTAGAAATCCCTTAGAGAGAGTATTTATTATAAAACCCAATATGTAACTATATATTATAATTAGTACTGCAGCTAATGCTTCATTCGTCGTCCAAAGAAAAAAGGCAAGGGAAGAACGTGATAACTATGCAATCTTCTTCCTTTTTGTTTTTGTTTTCTTATCTTAGGGCGAAAATCATGTCCTGATTTCGTAAATGCTGTAAACTGTAGGCGGCCAACCATTCAATTGGGCAAGTGGCAAACCAGCCATGCATGGGGATGACAATGTGTAGAAGAATAGCAGTGCAAGTGGTGAGCGTTAGTTTGTCACGACCCAAACTGGAGGCCATGACTAGCACCCGGCCATACTTACCAAGCACCAACATACATTTTATCTAACCTTCTTTATTATCTTTTAGGGCTGACAAGATCAATATAAATGGTAGACATGGGTCATGGACAACCAACAATAAAATATGATGGCATGAACATACATAACATGGGATGACTAGACAATCAAGAAACTGTATATAAGGTACGAGCTACCACACTACCATGAGAGACTATACAACAAAAACCAGTCGACAAGGCCTACCAAACTATACATGAGTCGACACCTGTCTATGAGCCTCTAAAGGAACATAAGTGTTGCAACATAGCCGGAACAGGGCCCCGACATACCCATAATATCTATAACAAAAATGCATACCAAGACCAAGGCAAGTCCGAAGAAGGGATCTCGCCAATCACCGCTGAACTGGACAGCCTACTATGGTGGGGGAGCTACGCCTGCCTGTCTATCAGGACCTGCAGCACGACATGCAGCGTCCACAAATAAAAGGACGTCAGTACGAATAAAGTACTGAGTATGTAAGGCAGGGAACCATAAGTATGAACAGTAATGTAAGCAGGGATAGAGAATAAACAACCTGTAACATCTGGGTACTCTAAGGGCTACTGACATGAAATGCGTGATACATATGTATATATACATAAACTTTTAAAACATACGCCTCTATGGGCATCATCATATCGTACCCGGCCGTAATAGGCTCGGTAAAAACGTACCCGGCCATGTGGAGCTCGGTAAAACCCAACTGATCAGTGGTTGCACAATAGGTGTCGTACCCGGCCGACTATAGTGCGGCTCGGTAGAGTAAAATAGATACATATATATAATGCATGCTCGACTCATGGACTCACGTTCTAAACCCTTCGGAGTGACGTATGGTCGGTATCCTGTGTACACGTTATTAGGACTAACTCTTCACCATGAACCTTATAAGAATCGCGAAGTACCAATAACATTGATAACATAAGAATAAGAGAAGCAACATCAACATCAATCGTTCCATAAGAGGGGAAACAATGTAAGTACTGCTAGCTTCTAAGAGTAGAGTATCTTTGGAAGCTCGTTCATCATATTATGTACAATCGGAGTCGTGCAAAAGAAGGAAAGGGATAGCCTCACATACCTTGTATATACTGCCCCAATCTCAAGCTATGCAATTTTCACGACTCCTTAGTCTACAATAAGAGAAACGATACTATAGTTACCATTCAAGCGTCATAACTATTATGTATCGACCACAACCTATTTTACGATGAAACGGACAGCACCTCCCCTATATATATGACTTCACACAATTCCAAAGAATCACCAAACAGCCCAAACAACATCAATAATAATCATATTGAGCCTCCCAAAACAGTCCACGCACAACCAAATCACTTCATATATACGACGGACACCGTAGTCGTGTCAAATGACCCGGAAATGTTACGAAGAACTACCAGCCCACAACCCTACATCTATATGGTGTTTCTCCTTACCCTTCCTCCTCCAAAACTCCACAAAACAGTAGTAAAACACGCAGCCCAACAGCAACACAAAACAGTCCACAAAACAGTCCGCTACAAGTGAATAACTCGAACTCACGGCTTCCGATCACCGTCCCGTGAGTTCTTACATGTATAGAACGAATTACCATGAATTCACAGCAGAATAAATGTATGAAAGATAGCAGTAAACTCACCTTACTTGTTGGATAACTTAGCCCTTATCTTGGTTCTTCAAACTCTAGGGTTTACCCCCAATTTGAACTTGAAAGAGAGGGAAAATCAATTAGGGTTTGTGGATAATTTTTGGGAGGAAGTTTGCAGGGGTTTAGGTCTAGTTATTTGTGAAATATAATGAGGGATATATTGCAGAAGATACGCCTTTTAATGGGCTCTTTGTCTAACCCGAAATTGCCTCTTTTTGGGCTATCATTTAACCAAGTAGGTGACCCACCTACTTGTCACCTAGCAGCTTGTGCAGTCTCGCAAAAATGTCTATATCTCTCTACTCCAATGTCGTATTGATAAAAGGTTTAATGCGTTGGAAACTAGACTCATAGATCTTCAATTTGGTAGGTAGATCACCCCGTAATTCCAAGTATATTAAGAGAAAAGCTTAATAACATTTGACCTAAAGTTTAAGTAAAACTATGAACCTAAGTTGCAACAACTCTTGTCGACTTTTGTTTCATAACTCGTTTGACTTCAAGACTATGATATGGATATTTTATGATTCATATACCTTAAAATACGACCTCTTGAGAGTATTAAGAACCCCTAGGTTTACCCAAAAATACGGCTGACAACATCTTTGATTCGTTTAACTTCTAATACTTGTTAACCACCCTTATACACCTTTGTATCATTTAAGACCAATAGGATTAACCCTTTATCATCTTAAAGATAATCTCTTCATGGATTTACGTCGACGACCTGGCATGAACTAACGTATGTGAATATGGGTTGTAACACAATCACTATAACATCAATAATCCTCCCTGAGTCCGACCTCAATCTCTAGCTGCACAAGTCCATTCATCCCTCGCGGACATCACTTAAATGTGCGGCAACAACCTTCCAATTTGATGTTATGTTGTATCCTTCTTCATTCAAGCAGCTCCTTCCCGTTATATCAAATCTCCTGCCGCATAATAGTCCATACTTCAAATTAAATCCGTAGACCCCAATCACAAATCTCTGAAATTCTCAAATCATTCCAAACTCTCCTTAAGGTGAGTAGTCATCCTACCACAATGCCATATGCAACTCCGCCACTCTCCCACTTTGGCGGAACTCATCCCTTTAATCGACTACTCGCCCTTTGCTCCTTATACTTGACCTTCTAGAAATTTTAGCCACCGCCTGGCACTTCCCAAACGTCTTTCCTCATTCGTTGCTGCTCAATTGTTGCCTTAGATGAAATCTAACTTTGTAGCACTTGAACCCACAAATCGCTACTAACTTTAAACCTTTCTGAAGATCATCTTTCTTGAGCCGTCATCCTTAGAAACACTGGTTCCATCTTGAACCGCCGCACCCCGCGATCTCTAACCATCGCTTCTTTGATACTGACCCGCAATATCCTGCTCCAAGGGCAATTTTAGAAGATCATAACACCGACGAATTTAGTACATTCAATACGGACAGCGACACCTCATTATAGAAGAAAACTCCACCACGCTCGCAAATGCCGAGTCTTGTTACCCTATCAACCCAAACCTGAACATCCTCAGCCCATTTGCCTTCCCCTTTCCGGGAATAAAATATCAAATCTCTAGATCATGCACTGAGTAAACCTCCCTTCAAGTCGTTCACTGCCTCGACATGTTGGGAAACATCCTACCATCATATTAATACTGCGGAATAATCGTTCATAAGCATCATGGCAACCTGTGCCTAGCCTTACGGCTCTCAGAAGTACCCTACTGAGCTGAATCAATAGAATATCCTTCCACAAGGCGATGATAATAGCTTACACAACCTCGCAAGGAGAAACACCACGCACAACATTCGTAGTACAATTACAATCCTTCAATTCTCGATTTATAACAAGCGGTTCGCATCGTGTAAGATTGATTAGGAAGGAAACAAGGGCCTAAGCCTCAAGGAATCAAATCGCACGACGAGGAATCAAGAAGGGAAGTACTCCTAACAGCCCTGTAGCCTCCAGAGGACAAGTACAGACGTCTCCGTACCCATCCGCGAGACTCTACTAGACTTGCTCATGACTCGTGAGACCTACGGGAACCTAGTGCTCTGATACCATGTTGTCACGACCCAAATCCACTAATGGTCGTGGTGGCGCCGGACATCGCTGTCAGGCAAGCCAATTAAACTACTTAATCAAATTCTCATTTTAATATTTCTGAAAACACTTCTTTTATACATCTAAAACAATACATAGTAAGTTCCTCCGAATAAATAATGAAACATTTAACAACCTTTACAATTTATGAATAAACCCAGATACATCCCAGAACCCGGTGTCACAAGTACATGAGCAATTACGAAGGAATCAAATAAAGTACAATAACTGTCCGGAGTACAAGTGGACAGTAATGGAAATACCATACAATACTCTGAAGGAGACTCTACTGGATGCGATCGTCTCGATAAATGCAACTCACCTAAGTATTAACCATGTCGCTATGCCACTAAGCCACTAGCCACATACGAACCCGTGCAACAAAAATGCACAGAAGTGTAGTATGAGTACGAAAACAACGTGTACCCAATGAGTATCCCGTCTAATCTCGAAAAAAGTAGAAATGAGATAGTCGACTTCGACACTTACTAGTGGTCCAATGATGATATATTATTAAGGCGAATAATCAAGGATTTATTAAGAATGACAGTAATTTCAAGTAAGTCATGAACATGTGAAAGTTCCTTTTTTATATAAAAGTCTCAAGGTTCATAATCCAATAGTTTCCAATTATCTCAAGTCGGGGAGAGCAAATATCAATCTCAAATAACCTCAAGGCAAGCAATACAAGCATGCGCAAATCATGCCGAGGACGTACGGCCCGCTCCAACAGAAAATAAATTGTGCACTGCCGAGGCTCGAACGACGCAAACCATAGATGCATCTATTACCCCGCTAGCGAACTATCCTGCGACGCGGTCAACGTAAAATAAACAAATACCCTGCTCGCGAATCACGCATGGGATGCAGGTACACATAGGGATACATGCTCAAATAGCAAATTAATCAGGGAACATTTATCCAAATAAAAGCAAATCCTCTTTTAACAATTTAAGAAAATGAAGTTTAATCCTTTTAGCAATTCATTTACTAATTCATTGTAACTTAAGCAATTCAAACTGTCAAGAAGTTTACAATTAATCCAAGTATAGCATGCTTTTGGGTCCTAGACTTCCCGAACAATAGCATAATAGTAGCTACGCACGGACTCTCGTCACCTCGTGCGTACGTAGCTCCCACAAATAGGAGCACATTACCAACTAACTCACCTATGGGGACAATTCCCTCTTAGAAGGTTAGAAAGGAGACTCACCTCGCTCCGAAGATCCGTAACCGGCATTCCACGCTCCTCCGAAGACTTAAATCGACACATAATGCTCCAAAACTAGCCAAGGATTATACAAATCCATTAACATATGCTCAATTGCTCATTACAATCCAATTTATAGCAATTCCTAACCCCCGATCAAAAAGTTGACAAAAACACCATCGGGCCCACGTGCCCGGATTCTGAAATTTCCCGAAGATAAGGTTCACCCATGAACTCACGAACTCAAATATACGATTTTCTCCTAATTCCATACCCAAAATTCTGGTCAAAATCCAAGAATACTAATTTTCTACGTTTTCTTCAAAATTCAAAAATTTCTACTAATTTACATGATTTTCCATATTAAAATCAAGATATAATCCAAGTAATTAACTTGCAATAGGTGGGAATCACTCACCTTGACATGGATGATGAAGATGGAGCTCCAAAATGGCTCCTAGGTCGGCTCCCATGGAGAAAATGAGATGAAATGAGCCAAACCCATTTCTTTACACTTATACACTGCCAGACGAGTCTTCTTTGCATTTGCGAGACCCCCATCGCCTTTGCGAAGAAGAAAATTCCCAAAATCGTTTTTCATACACTCCTCAGACAGCCTCTACTATAATGGCCATAACCTTTTGTACGTAACTCCAAATTACAAATGGTTTAATGTTTTGGAAACGATAAACCAAGATATACAACTTTCGCATTTTGGTCATCTCCCAATTCTTTATATAGTTTTAGATATAAGCTGCCAAAGTCAGCCCTGTGCAATACAAATTTCTTCTTTATCTTTCCAGACAGCCTATAGTGTACCAACCATAACTTTTGGTACACAAATCAAAATTCCAATTCGTTTATATATTTGAAAACTAGGCACAAAGCTCTACAATTTTCATTTTTGGATCATCTTGAAATTCCTTATAGATTGTGAGATATGAGCCTCTGAAGTCAGACCTGTGCAGCAGAGATTTCCTTCTACGCGAACACGTGAACATCTTCGCGAACGCGAAGAACAGTCCCTGAGGCCAAATCCTTCTTCGCGAACGCGAGAGGATCCTCGCAAACGCGAAGAACAACACCAGATACCATCATCAACTATTTCACAATAGCCCGAAATGAACCGAAACCACCCCAAAACACACCCGAGGCCCCCCGGACTCCGTCCAATCACACATACCAGTCCCATAACATAACACGGACCTACTCGAGGCCTCAAATCACATCAAACAACAACGAAATCATGAATTGCACCCCAATTCAAGCTTAATGAACTTTAGAACTTCAAATTTCTGCATAGGATGTCAAAACCTATCAAATCACGTCCGATTGATCTCATATTTTGCACACAAGTCACATTCGACATTACAGACCTACTCCAACATTCGGAATTGGATTCTGATCCCGATATCAAAAAAGTCCACTTCCGGTCAAACTCCTCAAAAACCTTCAAATTTCTATCTTTAGCCAAATGATTCCAAAATGACCCATGGACCTCCGAATTTAGTTCCGATCGCGCTTCCAACTCCGGAATTACCATACGGAGTTATTCCTAGACTCGGAATCCCAAAAGGACATTGATAACACTGAAATGCACTTCAAGCAAAACTTATGAAATTTCTTCCAAAATGCTAACATACACAATAGGCGCCAAAATGCTCCCGAGTCATCCAAAACCCGATCCGAGCATACTCCCAAGTTCGAAATCATCATACGAACCTGCTGGAACCTACAGATCCCGATTCCGAGGTCGTTTACTCTGAAATCCAATCTCAGTTAATTCTTTCAACTTTAAGCTTCCGAAATGGGAATGCTCTTTCCAAATCAACTCTGAACTTCCCGAAATTCAATTCCAACAATGCGCACAAGTCATAATACCTGAAATGAAGCTGCTCATGGCCTCATACTGCTGAACGATGCACTAGAGCTCAAAAGGACCGATCGGGTCGTTACAGAAACACAACCGAGGCCCCCGGGACCCCGACCAATCACACCAACCAGTCCCAAAACACATTACGGACTTGCTCGAGGCCTCAAATCACATTAAACAACGCTAAAATCATGAATCAACCCCCAATCCAAGCTTTATGAACTCTAGAACTTTCAACTTTGACCTCAAATTTTGCACACAAGTCATATTCGACATTACAGACCTACTTCAACTTTTGGAATCGGATTCCGACCCCGATATCAAAAAGTCCACTTCCGGTCAAACTTCTCAAAAACCTTCAAATTTCTATCTTTAGCCAAATGGCTCTAAAATGACCTACGGACCTCCGAATTCACTTCCGATCGCGCTCCCAACTCCAAAATCACCATACGAAGCTGCTCCAAGACTCGGAATCCCAAACGGACATCAATATCACTGAAATGCACTTCAACCCAAACTTATGAAGTTTCTTTCAAAATGCTACTTTCCACAATAGGTGCCAAAATGCTCCCGGGGTCATCCAAAACCCGTTCCGGGCATACGCCCAAGTCCGAAATTATCATACCAACCTGCTGGAACCCTCAGATCCCGATTTCGAGGTAGTTTACTAAAAATTCCAATCCTAATTAATTCTTTCAACTTTAAGCTTCCGAAATGAAAATTTTCTTTCCAAATCAACTCTGAACTTCCCGAAACTTAATTCCGACCACGCGTACAAGTCATAATACCTGAAATGAAGTTGTTCATGGCCTCAGACAGCTGAGCAATGTGCTAGAGCTCAAAACGACCGGTCTGGTCGTTACATTCTTTCCCACTTAAAAATACGTTCGTCCTCGAACGTGCTGAGAACTACACTGAAGTAGTCCGAAATCACGGTTTAACTTCTCATGCACCTTCCCGTGCTACCACAACTCAGTTGAGCACATCAGCTCGATCAATTCTGAAGATATTCCCTTTTATTCAAGCAAATAATCCTTAGAGCCCAATTCCAACATCCGGAGTTCTATGCCCGACCAGTTTCCAACATAAGATCACCATATCAATCACTACACACTGTACCCAAACATGGCTGCATAACTTTGCTGAATTCACACCTAGCATCATTTTACTCACCAGACCACAATAACATTTTCTGATCAACTTAGTAAAAATTCCACGAATCTGATGCTCCCATTGCACCCCATAACATACACAGGTCTTACTCTAACTCTTACAATGCCGCCATAATGGAAGAGATGTGCAGAAATTCATAATCATCTGCTGAGTCAACCAATCATTGAGTCTATACTTCTGACAAGAAACATTACCTCATTCTGAACCAAATAATGATCTTTGCTCCTTAATATATTTCACGTAATCAGATTGCACTGATCCTAAATACAACAATCTTGTCTCACCCAGTACGAAATGCTCAAGCAATAAGCCACCCCGACATGGCCAAAAGTCTCATATGATGCCACAATGTGCCAATAGGCTACCAATTAGAATGCGATACAAAAAAGAAAATGAATTCTGAAAAGGAATATCAATTACCCCGCTCGCGAATCATACATGCGACGCAGGCGCATAGCTAATATGAGCTTCCTTCAGTAAATAGGAAATAGAACACAATAAACAGATATGGGGAGTTGTACAGAACATCACACAATTGCAGCGCGCAACCCGATCCGCGCAATTATAACCATGGCGGCGTGCCACCCGATCCATACAACATAAACATGGCGGCGTGCCATCCGATCCAAATGACATACCCATGGCGGCGTGCCACCCGATCCATACATGGAACTCACATAAGGAGATGTACATCGAGCTAAATTGCTCATTACAACAAAATACTGAATATTAGTCATAAACACACTAAGTGTACAATACCATTCCCTAGGGGACATATAACGCTATAATCCACAAACTCGAGCACAACTGAAGTGCGATATATGATTTGAATCTCAAGAGCCATCCTGCTCATATAACCTCATCTCTATGCGGAACCTCAACACATAAGAAATTGACCAAGCCGTCTCAAAACTCGCACGACGCAATACATCATTACATAAAATAGGTGACAAAAAAATAACACCCCGACTCCCTTCCATAAGGAGCGTATTGCTGAGATGAACACATCTGGCCTGATATAAGCCCCTGTTCACATTTAAATAAATCCACTGATCTCAAGCCGATTTCTAGTTGCACCAACTAGGCTAGTAACCTTTCAAAGGTCCATAATAACTCCCCTTTTCTCATAACAAATAAGAACAACCCTCATAACCGGAGCGAACCTCCACAGTCCATAACCCAACTAACAGAGTGCCCTCCAGGCATAAATTCTCAAATTAATGATATTACCACAATCCTCATACTTGGTTTAAATATTTAATCAATCAAGTGACTACATGTCATACTTATACGATCTTCCTGTGGGACACGCTCCCACAACCTTCCGAAATGAATAACGGGTCCGCGCATCCAAACCACCGGCCGCACTAACGCTGAAAAGCTATCAAGAATCATTAACTAGGATGCAAAGCCTTTTTCACAAAACACCGATCTCAGGTGACACTGAAGACAATACCAACTTACCTTAAACACCGAAACTCCTTTCCCGCTCATCCGAGATTGTGACATCTTTGTCCACACCGAGCTGTTACCTTGATCTTTACTTCAAATTCTATACCACTCATTGCACCTAACATGCCAATATACGATAGAACACGCTCTTCATCATAGCTTCAGAACCACTATTGGGCTAACACTTCATCATATAAAATCTTTTTACTTAACTCTCTTCAAGAGAACCATAGCAACACACAGGTGAATTCTCATAACCGTAGAACATGAAACTCTCTAAGTAGTGGTCTAAGCCACCATAGCCCTTCCGGGGCCCACCTCCACGTATCAGGTCACAACAGTAGAATACATTTTGAATACCACCAACTACGGCGGCCGACAAGCCTCGCACGCACCGTCACAATTCACTTGCATAACTCGATCGCGCTGAAAGAACTGCTCGCTACCACCAACACGCCATACCGACTATGTCTAACCAATCCCTCTTCTTCCAATTTATACTTAATTGCCATAGAAACAATGATAACTCCATTCAACACTTAACACACTCCATCCGCACTCATCCCGAGTGACCCTAAATCACGAGATCATGCTATCTCAAATCCCACAAACTATTTCGTACATCCCAATTGCTACATCCCAAGTCAAAACATCATTACATTCTGTGCCCCTTCTCATAGGCTGCCATCAAGCTTGATGCTTAACCATACCTATAGGCTCGAAATTGTTAGGCATCACACCTTATCCTTTGAATTCACTAGGACCGTTTTCGAGAGCCACCCGCTCTGACTTGGCCCCGAATATAATAAACTCCATGAATCTTCTATCACATGAATACCCTATTGGTGAAGCACCTGGCAGAATCACTTCCCTTGGAGCCCGCATCTTTACAAAGCACAATCCTAAATCCTTCCCCAAGTCTGAACATGAGCCAATAAGGCCAACCATAGCACCCTTTAATAGTTCCTTTGCTCAAATTACCATTTATGTTCTTTTCCCGTAGCCGAAATAACCCAAAAATATGCTAACAACCAGAAAACCTCGCAAGTGGTAAACCATGAAACCCAATCATAGGCGGTGGGACTCTCCCACACAGCTTGAAGCCACAATTACACAACTCTGGAACTCAACGGGATACCTTATCTCTTATTGACATAACCTAGCGCAATCAACCGCCTAAATTCTCGGATTCTTTCTGTAAACCCCCCCCCCTTTTTTTATACTCTGAATCATCAACCACATTCGCACGACCGATACCTTTGCTGCATATTAGCCCATACTTCCAATTAAACCCGTAGACTTCAATCGGCAACCACTAAAATCCCAAATCATTCCAAACTCTCCTTAAGGTGCGTAATCATCCTACCACCAAGCCCATATGCAACATCCACCACTCTCCCACTTTGGGCAAACTCACATATTTAATCAACTACTTGACCTTTGCTTCATACACCTGGCCTTCTAGGAATTTTAGCCACCGTCTGACACTTTCCACACATCTTTCCTCATCCTTTGCTACTCAGTTGTTGCCTTAGTTAAAATCTATCTTCATGGCACTTGAAACCACAATTGCTGCTAACTTTACACCTTTCGGAAAATCATCCTTCTCATACCATCGACATTAGAAACAGTGATTCGACCCTGAACTACCGTGCCCTACGATATCTGACAGCCGTATTTCCGATACTATTTCATAATAGCTTGCTCGAAAGGAGAATTGTAGAAGATCGCAACATCGGCGAACTTAGTGCGTTCAATTAGGACAACGACATCCCCTCATAGAAGAAAGCTCCACCACTCTCGCATGTACCAAGTCTCATTACTCTACCATCCCAAATCTGCACATTCTTAGCCCGATTGCCTTTCCCCTGCCGGAAATAAAATACTGAATCTGTAGATTATGCACTGAGTAAACCTCCCTTCAAGTCATTCACTTCCCCGACACGTGGGAAACATCCTACCATCATATCACTACTGCGGAACAATCGTTCATAAGCATCATGGTAACTTGTGCCTAGCCTCAGAGCCCTCAGAAGTACCGGTACTGGGCTGAAATAATAAAATATCCTTCCACAAGGCGACGATAATAGCTCAGACGACTATACGGGGAGAAAAATCCCGCACCATATTCGTAATATCATTACAATTCT
Source organism: Nicotiana attenuata (assembly GCF_001879085.1). NCBI lineage: Eukaryota > Viridiplantae > Streptophyta > Magnoliopsida > Solanales > Solanaceae > Nicotiana > Nicotiana attenuata. Next base: position 12,506,396 of record NC_031989.1, read on the forward strand.
TCGATCCTCGATGAATAGCAAGCGCTTTGCGTCGCATAAGATTGAGTAGGAAAGAAACAAAGGCATAAGCCTCACAGGAAGTCAAATTGCACTATAAGGAATCAAGAAGGGAAGTACTCCTAACAGTCCTGCAGCCTCCCGAGGATAAGTATAGACGTCTCCGTACCGATCCGCGAGACTCGACTAGAATTGCTCATGACTCGTGAGACCCTAGGAACCTAGTGCTCTGATACCATGTTGTCACGACCCAAACTCCACTATGGGTCGTGGTGGCGCCGGACACCTCTGTCAGGCAAGCCAACCAAATTACTTGTTGAAGTTCTCATTTTAACAATCTTGAAAATTAAGCTTTTCCTTCAATTTTTATAAATAAAAAGAAAGGTAACCGCTTCAATTCGAATTATATAATAATCAATTAATACAAAACATTTCAAACTCATCCCAGAACCCGGTGTCACAAGTGCATGAGTATTTACTAACACAGAAATAAAATGCAACATCCGTCCGGAATACAGTGGACAGAAAGTAAATATATTATGCTGGAAAGGGACTATACTAGCTGTGGGCCGCCTCGAACAATGCGACTCACCTAGTCCCGGAATCATCTGCGCTGCTACGCCCAATAGGCCACTAACAACATATGAACTTGTGCAACAAAAATGCACAGAAGTGTAGTATGAGTACGAAAACAACGTGTACTCAATGAGTATCCCGTCTAATCTCGAAGAATTAGAGACGAGATGGTCGACTTTGACACTTACTAGTGGTCAAATAATGATGTCAGTAATACATTAAATCATGGATTTCTATAAACATGATTTTTAATCCAATAGAAGGAAACGAGTAAACAATTAATTCGTTAATAGGAAATTTCAAAAAGTTCCTTTTCATATCCAAATATTTTCAAGCCATGAAGAGGCAATAACAACTTTAATAAGTTCAAGGCAACAATACCAGCATGCGCAAATAATCACCGTGGGACGTACGGCCCGATCCAACATAAAAGTAAATTGTGCACTGCCGAGGGTCGAACGACTCGAACCATAGATGCATCTATTACCCCGCTCGCGAACTATCCATGCAACGCGGTCAACATAAAATAAACAATCACCTTGCTCGCGAATCATTCATGCGATGCAGTTACACATAAAAATACATGCTCAAATAGCCAACTAAGAATTTATCGGGGAATAATTATTCAAATAAAAGCCACTTTCTCTTTTAACAATTTAAGAAAAGAAGTCAAATCCTTTTGAGAATGGATTTATTAATTCGATGTGGTTTAAGCAATTCGAGCTATCAATAAGATAACAAATATTCCAAGTATAGCATGCTTTTGGGTCCTAGACTACCCGGACTTAAACATAATAGTAGCTACGCACGGACTCTCGTCACCTCGTGCGTGCGTAGCCCCCACAAATAGGAGCACATAACCAATTAATTCACCTATGGGGGACATTTCCCTCTTACAAGGTTAGAAAGGAGACTCACCTTGCTCCGAAGATCCATAAGCGGCATTCCACGCCCTTCCGAAGACTTGAATCGATGCACAACGCTCCAAAACTAGCCAATAGTTATGTAAACCCATTAATATATGCTAAGGTACTCATTGTAATCCAATTTATAACAATTCCTAAACTCGATCAAAAAGTTGAGAAAAAGGCCCTCGGGCCCACGTGCCCGGAATCCAAAACTTTTCGAAGATAAAGATCACCCATGGCCACACGAACTCAAATATATAATTTTCACTAAATTCCATACCCAAAATCGTGGTCAAAATCCAAGAATACTAGTTTTCTAGGTTTTCCCTCAAACCTCAAATTTTCTACAATTTTTCAAGTCTAAATCCATATATAAACCTTGTATATACTCAAAACTAGTAGAAATCACTTATCTCATGCTTGGTTATGAAAATGGCACTCCAAAGTTGCTCCAAAATCGGCTCCCATGGATGAAATGAAGTGAAAATGAGCCAAAACTTTGATTTTTAAAGAAACCTCTCTGCCTCCAGCAGTTTCCGCATCTGCGAAAATTTTACCGCATCTGCAGTACCGTATCTGCGGTTATGACAGCAACCAACACTTTTCTCGACACGAAAATGAGCATAAGTCCCTCATACGATGTCCGAATTCGATGATTCTTTTTGCTATGGCTCTGAAATTACGATACAGATCTAATGGCTCAATAAAAACTTAATTTGGAGCTCATTTGCTTAATTTGACACCCCTTTATGTCCAAATAAACGACGTTGAAACATCAAATAAGAGCGCGATGCAACCCGAAACACACCCGAGGCCCCCGGGACCCCGACCAATCACACCAACCAGTCCCAAAACACATTACAGACTTGCTCGAGGCCTCAAATAACATCAAACAATGCTTAAATCATGAATCAACCCCCAATCCAAGCTTTATGAACTTTAGAACTTCCAACTTCTACTTTCGATGCTTAAACCTATCAAATCACGTCCGATTGACCTCAAATTTTGCACACAAGTCATATTCAACACTACAGACCTACTCCAACTTTTGGAATCGGATTCCGACTCCGATATCAAAATGTCCACTTCCGGTCAAACTTCTCAAAAACCTTCAAATTTCTATCTTTAGCCGAAAGGCTCCAAAATGACCTACGGACCTCCAAATTCACTTCCGATTGCGCTGCCAACTCTAGAATCACCATACGAAGCTGCTCCAAGACTCAAAATCCCAAACAGACATCGATATCACTGAAATGCACTTCAACCCAAACTTATGAAATTTCTTTCAAAATGCTACTTTCCACAATAGGTGCCAAAACGCTCCCGGATCATCCAAAACCCGATTCGGGCATACGCCCAAGTCCGAAATCATCATACAAACCTGCTGGAACCTTCAGATCCCGATTCCGAGGTCGTTTACTAAAAATTTTAATCCTTGTTAATTCTTTCTACTTTAAGCTTCCAAAATGAAAATTCTCTTTCCAAATCAACTCTGAACTTCCCGAAACTTAATTCCGACCATGCGTACAAGTGATAATACCTAAAATGAAGTTGTTCATGGCCTCAGGCTGCTGAATAATGCGCTAGAGCTCAAAACGACCGGTCAGGTCGTTACAATTGCCATGAATTTTTATAGCTTGAAGCAAAAATATCTATTTAGCTATAACATTTTGTTTCAAGTAATTCTTTGTGGATATAAGGTTGCTATTGCTATAATAACTTCAAACACGTGGCAAAAAATATACCATTAGCTATGAAGTTTTGTTGTAGCAATAAATTTGTAGCTATTCGGATTATTATTGACGCGGTAATTAGCAACTATAGAAAAAATAATAAATTAGCTTTGCCAATTTAGTTTGGTAGCTAAAAAATTTTACGAAATTGTAAATAGCTATGAAATTTTAATTTTTGTGGCTATTGTTAGGTATTAGTCACGACTTTCTTATTTGTAACTGAGAATTCGTAGCTATAGATGTATAATGTTGTAGTGTGGCTCCCGAATCTTCAACTGATGATAGCCTAAACGCAAATAAATAATAGAAAACACACAAGCACACTGTAACTGATCAAACATGTCATCAATACGACATAAAGGATAACGGTTCTTCACGGTCACCTTGTTCAACTGGCGATAGTCAATACACATATGCATAGAACCATCCTTCTTCTTCAAAAATAAGACAGGGGCACCCCGAGGTGATATACTGGGCCGAATGAAACCCTTATCAAGTAATTCCTGCAACTGCGCCTTCAACTCTTTCAACTTAGGAGGAGCCATGCGATACGAAGGAATAGAAATGCGCTGAGTACCCGGCAACAGATCAATGCCAAAATCAATTTATCTATCGGGCAGCATGCCCGAAAGATCAGCTGAAAACATATCAGAGAAATCCCGTACTACTGGGACTGAATAAACAGAAGGAGTATCCATACTGATATCTCTCACATAAGCTAGATATGCATCACGACCTTTCTCAACCATACGCTGAGCCTTAAGGAAAGAAATAACTCTACTGGGAGTGTGACCTAAAGACACCCCTCCACTTAATACGCAGTACACCTGGCATAGCCAATGTCACGGTTTTGGTGTGACAATCAAGAATAGCATAATGGGGCGACAACCAGTCGATGCCCAAGATAATGTCAAAATCCACCATACTGAGGAATAATAAATCGGCTCCGGTCTCAAAACTACTAAGAGCAACCAAACACGACCGATAAACGCAGTCTACGATAAGAGAATCTCAGATAGGAGTAGAATCATAAACAGGGGAACTCAAAGAATATCGAGGTACATCCAAATGCGAAGCAAAATAAGAAGACACATAAGAATATGTGGAGCCTGGATCGAATAGAACCGATGCATCTCTGTGACAGACCAAAAGAGTACCTTCGATGACAGAATCTGAGGCGACAACCTCAGTACGGGCAGGAAGAGTGTAGTATCTGGCCTGGCCTCCCCCTCAAGGGCGACCTCTACCTCCCCGACCTCCACCTCTAGCTGGCTAGGTAGGTGGGGTAGCAACTGGTGCAGTGATCATAGCCTGAGAACTCTGCGGGGCGCACTGCGGCTGAGGAGTCTATGAAGGTGCAGCCCCCCAAGTCTAGGGCAATCCCTCACCACATGACGGGTGTCACCACACTCAAAACAAGCTCTGGGAGGACGTAGCAGCTGTGACTGGCTCGAGCCAGGTCTACTGGACTGACCACTGGAAGCACCTCGTGCAGGAGGCGCACTAGATACTGGAGGTGCATAATAAGGCTCCTAGGTCCTGGGTGGAGTTGGAGTACCACTGGCTGCTGGAAGAGCTGAATGAACAGGGCGACTCGCATGACCCCTACCGTGATGACTTACAGCTGGGGCACGGGCACCAGAATAATGGCCCGACTCTCGAGGCCTCTTGGCCTCCCTCCCCTCTCTATCCCTAGCATGCATACCCTCAATCCTCCTAGCAATGCTCACCACCTGCTGGTAAGATATATCCATCTTTAACTCACGAGCCATTCTAGACCTGATGTTGGGAATAAGTCCCTCAATAAACCGGCGAACCTTCTTGCGAACCGTAGAGACCAAAGATGGTGCATGTCTAGCCAAGTCGATATAACAGATGGCATACTCCGAGACAGTCATAGTACCCTGGTGCAAATGCTTAAACTCCGCGCGCCAGGCATCCCTAAGACTCTAGAAGACATACTCCTTCGTGAACATATCTAAAAACTGAGCCCAAGTCACGGAAGGTGCCTCGTCCAGACTGTCTAACTCATAAGCACGTCGGCTCCTCGAAGCTGGAAGGTAGTGAAGGAAACCCCGCTCTATCCTGAATTGCCCATAGTGCGGAGGATACGGTAGCACTCCTCAAGAAATCCAACGACATCCTCTAAGGCTAGTCCGCTAAAAGTCAGAGGTTGATACTTCTTGAACATCTAAAGCCTCTTCTGCTCCTCCTCAGAAACTACTGCCCTCTCCTCGAGCTGAGCTGGGCCTACCAGCTGTACAGGAATAGCCTCTGGTACCTGAAAGACGTGCACTAGCTTCTCAGGAGTATGGGCAGCGAGAGTCTGTGCTCCTCCCCCGGCCTGGGTATAGATGCAGCAAGGGGAAGCAACTCTGCCTTAGCTATAGTGGTGTACATAGTCATAAACTGTGTCAAAGTCTCCTAGAGTACTGGAGTAGTAGTAGCAGACTCATCAGGTGTTTGGACTCCAGCTGGTACTGCTGGTGGTACCTCACGCGGGTGCTGTGGCTGCACCACGAGCGCTTCCTCGGCCTCTACCCCCGCCCCGGCCTCTGACGGCTCCAGTAGGGGGCACGGGTGCCTGATCATCTCGAGTAGCACGTGTCCTCACCATATGTGAGAGAATAGAAGACAGAAGTTTAGAATTGTGATATAAAAAATTTCGCACGACAAGGAAATTAAACAAAGTGGAAATTTTCCTAACAGTTACGTAGCCTCTCGTAGATAAGTATAGACGTCTCCGTACCGATCAGCGGGACTCTAATAAACCCACTTGTGATTCATGACTCCTATAAACCTAGTGCTCTAATACCAACTTGTCACGACCCAGGTTCGCCCTTCGTGAACCTTCATGACGGCGCCTAGTCTCTACAACTAGGTAAGCCTAAAATGCATAAAATAAACAAAATTTGCGGAAGAAAAACAAGTTAAAACAAAGATAGAGTAAATAAACAACATCTAAGAGTGCCGCTCGGCATACATAACGTTGACTCTCAAAAACTAATACATATTCCCAAAACTCGAAAACCCATGAATCGCAAGCTACAAATATAGTAAAATGTTCTAAGTCCGGAAAGTCTACACAACAGTAAAGATAGAATGGCTAATCACTACAAGAGAGAATGGAGAGAAAGACTCCTCGCTCTACGGACGCGGTAGATATACCTCGAAGTCTCTGTAAAATTGCCTCACCTCAAGGATGGTAAGTCTGAGTAGAGGTACTTGGATTTGCACATGAAAAACATGCGTAGGAAGGGCATGAGTACACCACAGCGGTACTCAGTAAGTGCCAAGCCTAAGCTCGGTCGGGTAATGACGAGGAAGGTTAGGGCCCTACTGAGGTTACATAAAAATATAAGGTTCAACAGTATAGACAAGAACAGTATAAATAAGTGCAGCAGTAAAAGTATCAAAGGGTATAAAGATAACTACAACTGATACAGTGGCAAAAATAATCACAAGGATGATAACCGGGGATCTCTCAGTATCCCGAGGATCTCTTAGTATCCTAAATATATACCAGGGGATCTCTTGGTATCCTGAGGATCTCTTGGTATCCTCAATATGTGCTAGGGATCTCTTGGTATCCCGAGGATCTCTTAGTATCCTCAATATACGTGCCAGGGATCTCTCAGTATCTCGCACCTTAGCTCGGTCATAAATACGTACAGGGGATCTCCCGGGATGCCTTCCCGTTGTCGTAAAATAAAACGTACAACAATAGAAAAAAGGAATACTCAATCAAGCTCAACTTCATACTAAGGCAAACAAATAATCCTAAACTATCATGCTTCACGTAATACAAATAAGGCAGTAAAAGCAAATAGAATAATTTAGTCAATTAGACATGCTTCTCTAGACTAACAGCACATCTAAATCTCAAACGGTGCAAGCAAGAAAAGGAAGAACACAATTTAAGGTTATTTTTAATGAAAAATCGGATTTCCAACAATTAGTACAAGTACACACTCGTCACCTCACGTACAAGGCATTTCAATTATTACAGTATCAATCATAAGGGGAGAGTCCCCCACACAAGGTTAGGCAAGCCATTTACCTCGAACCGGCTCAATAATCAACCCGAAACCACGTTCTTGCCACGAGTATTTGACTCCAAATGGCCCAAATCTATTCAATTAAATTTCATAATGTAAATAACACTTCAAGTAACTGATTCTACAATTAAATTCAAAGGTAATACATGAAATTAGGAAAAATGACCAAAATGCCCCTCGGGCCCACGTCTCGAAATTGGGTAAAATTTATATTTCAAGAATCCTCACACTCTCACGATTTCATGCATACCAAAATTATCCAAATCTAAGATCAAATCCCCAATCAAAAGTCAGATTTTAGGTCTAAGAACTTTCTTCCAACTTTTCTCCAATTTTCATCTCCAATCCGAATTTAAATAACGAAACTAACTATATATTGATGGAATATAACTAGAAAAGGTTAAATAATGGTTACCCACTGATCTCCTCTTCAATTTCCTCCCAAAATCGCCCTCTCCCGAGCTCCAAATCAAATTTCCATCTTTGAAGTAACCATC
>NC_031989.1:12514690-12611507 GCF_001879085.1 Nicotiana attenuata
CCCTAAGCCCGAAATAACCCAACGGAGCTAACAGAACAATCAGATTTCTATTCCGAGGCCGTCTTCACATTGTTCCGACTACGGTCAAATTTCCAAAACTTAAGCTCTCATTTAGGGACTAAGTGTCCCAAAACTCTCCGAAACTCAAAACCGAACATCCCGACAATTCAAAATAGTAGAAATAAACACATGGAAAGTAGTTAATAGGGGATCAGGGCGTAAATTTTAAAAACGACCGGTGGGGTCGTTACAACTACAGAATAGGGAAACTAATTCTTCTTCTTCTTTCAGAGTTCTGTTCTCTCATTTTCAGCTGGTGGACCTTTTGTTCTTGCTAATCTTCCAGTCACCTCACTCTCACTAATTGCACCAATGTCTAGCTTTTTCCAAGCATAATCCCAAAGTAGAGCTCCATAGTGTCTACGATGTTGATCTATATGAGAAAGGTCTTCCTTTGAAATCGATATCTCTCCAATGCTGACATATTAAGCAAATGCAGCAACGTATACACCACAGTCACTGCAATACAAAAATTAGGGGAAAAAGATTTAGTATTCAGTGATTGAATAAAATCTGTAAAAGAAATAGAAGGAAAAAACAACTTTTTCATATAGTGAACCCACTTTTTGCAGGGGTATCTCACCGACCAACCACTTAATGTCAAGAGGGTCAGTAACACCTGTTTCAATTTATGCCTTTGTGTTCTTGTAGTTGATGTCTGGACGCATGCCATAGAAGCCAGTGGATGACATGTATAGAGGGATCATTGTTGCAATTTTTGAAAACAGATTCAACAATGATGTGATTGTGTGAAGAGACACTAGAATCATAAACATATAGCAACCTTTTGGGAATGTCAAAAACAGCCAACAACCAATGAAAATTTTCCATAATATTTATGGGCATAATCACAAAATCAACTTGATCCCATGCAACATTTACAAGTAGTCTGTACCCCATTATGTATTCTGCTACGGCGTCCTGGGATTTGACAACAGCTAGCTTCTTATCGTCGGAAGCATTAACATATTTTCCATTAATTTGTTCAATTCTAGTCTTGAAAATACGGTTAGTGGTTGTAAATATATGTTCTGTTCACTGTACGCGGTGAAACGAGAGGGCCTAATTTCCCGCCATTAAGCCACTTCGGGGAGGTACCTCGAGACCCCAAGGAAACGATGCCACCTCAGTAAGACATCTCGAGACCCCGAGGATATGAAGCTACAACTTAGTCCTTTCCTTCGGGGTCTATCAAGACATGATTCGAGGCTGAGATCGGGATACAGAAAGGAAGCCCCCAAGGCACGCAGTTGAGTTTGACAGGACCGGCCTACCCATAGGCTACGCTGGGGCGGCAAGTCAAGTCGTCACATCTTCCTATTTCATAAATTAGATATACATGTATTCGTTACTAAATCTCCTCTCCTATATAAAGGGGACTCGCCCTACCTTGTATGGGACCGACGTTGCTCCCACAATTCTACAAATTGCAATAATATATATCTCTTTCTCTCTCTTCTTACTTATACTTATTAGCTCTCATTGATACTAAGGGTACTTCGATATCCTTTGCCTCTATATGTGTTCTTTATCGTACAACTCAATTTCAGTTGAAAGTAGCCTCATTTGATTACATCTCTAGATCTTATACTGCTCCCGAGTGTCCCCAACATCCCGAGCTCGGCCTCGAGGTCGACCTTTAAGTCCCAATCGACCAAGCTTATGCCCGGGCAGCAGGCCCTTTGGTTCGGCCGTTACCTTGTTTATCTCCCCCCAATCGTTAAAATTCATAATACTAGCACCATCTGCTCTAACAAACTATCTTAGGAATAGATCACATATATTTAGAGTCCTATTTCATAAATTTAATTGTCGTTACCATTTTCACGGTAAACAGTTTGGCGCCCACGGGGCAAAAAATAATAGTTATTATTTTCTTGCTAGTTTCATTACACAAACGCATATCATCTATCACACTTTTTCTTGTCCAAGATCCTTTGGTTTCAGGTAAAAATGTCTGGCTCGGTGAATAGAGTTGAGAACGACCACCTCGAAGATCACGAGGAAAATGGTGTAGCTATCCCGGCTGCCGGAGCACCACTACAGGATCCAAACAACACAACCGGACCAATACTAGCGGACGCGGACTCACAGGACGCACAGCAAGTCAACAAAACTTCCCATGCCGCTAAAAGCGTGCGACACAATGACCGACAGGAATTTCAAAAAACCCCAGCCCGGGAAGAACATGAAGTTAGTCTTCAAGTTATTTTTAAAATGTTGCAGGCACAACAACTGGCCGTTGCTCAGTTTCAAATCCATCCGTGAACTCCCAACACACCAGCACCGGAGACAGCTCCCCCCGCCGAGCAAATACACGAAAGATCAAATGATATCGGGTCAACGACTGATCCTGCCATTTGAAAATGCTGGAGGACCCTACTAAAGGGATCGAATCGGGCGGAAAATGATTGCAGCCAACGATAAAAAATTTGGGACCTACAACTCTTGAGTAGACCATATCACGGGAGCACCCCCGGTCCTAATAGGTCTGAATTCGAGGAAATTTGTACAGAGGCCGTTCCTCGAGGAAGCGGCCCCGAAGCCCATTTTCAAAAAATTCAGGATGCCAAAACTCCCCAAATATAATGGCACCACTGATCCCAATAAGCACATTACCGCCTATACCTGCACTGTAAAAGGCAACGATATAAAAAATGATGAAATCGAGTCCGTGTTGCTGAAATAATTCAGAGAAACACTTTCGAAGGGGGCCATGATGTGGTATCACAACTTAGCTCCCGACTCCATAGATTCATTTGCCATGCTAACTGATTCTTTCGTAAAGGCACACGCGGGAGCCATCAAGGTAGCAACGAGGAAGTCTGACATTTTCAAAATCAAGCAAAGAGAGAATGAGATTCTGCAGGAATTCGTGTCCCCCTTCCAAACGGAACAAATGGAACTGCAACCCGTCTTTGACGACTGGGCGGTATAGGCCTTCACCCAAGGCCTGAACGAACGAAGCTCAATGTCCTCGAAGTAGCTGAAGCAGAACCTGATCGAATACCTGGCCGTGACTTGGTCGGACGTCCACACCGGTACAAATCAAAGATCAGGGCCGAGGAACACCAACTGGGTGCCCCTTCGGGCTCAGTATACCCGAACAGACTCCCGGTAAGCGAAGCGAGACCAAAGAAAGAAAGGTACCAGCCGTACCCCGAAGATAGAAGCGACGTCCTGAGACGCAATCTAACTCACAGGATCCTCGAGGATTCATCAACAGAGCCGAGATCGATCGGAACATAGCGCCAACAAACGCGCCACACTTATTGGAGTACAAATTCAGCGTCGATGTACCAGACATCGTGTTCGCCATTAGCAAGATCGGAGACACCAAATGGCCCATACCTTTGCATTCAGACCCTTCCCATAGGAAATACAACCTAATTTGCGAGTTTCACCACTCACGCGGGCACAAAATTGAGGATTGCTGGTAACTCCGAGAGGAGGTGGCTCAATTGCTCAATGATAGGCACCTTCAGTAATTCCTCGGCAGCCGGGCTAAAAGTCAATCATGGGGAGAAGGAATGACAAAGAGGAACTAAACAGACGAGCCTTAGGACGTTGCCCCCACGATCTTCTGAACGGTCCACCTGAGCACGTTCAACTAAAGAACCACTTGGCAGCTGCTGAGTAAACGCCAAAGCTCGGGAAGCGTCGTCGTCTAGGTATAAGCGCCTATCCATCTACCCATCTTCTGCTTCACAGTTGCCTTTGTGTAGGGCAGTAACCAAGGTAATCCGGATGATTTCCCGGCTAAAAGATTTGGAGGCTTCGAAACGACCGCGGCACTCTTTTCCCTTGATTGGATGTTTTTATCCCGTAACGGGTTTTCTACCGGCAAGGGTTTTTAACGAGGCAATGTCGACGTTCTTCCCAAGAAGGCCCTAGCAAGCCTAAGGGACTCTTATTATGACCAGTCCGGTGCCGCAATATGACGAACAAAGCCCCAATAGGGAATAAATGGGCGGGCCAGACCCGAAACAACAAAACAACATGTATTAAACAACATCTATCTATGCCAAGAAATAAAGAATATTGGTTGGCATTTCATACTTTGGAAAAGGGAATGTCAAATGCATCCCTAACAGGGGCCTCTCCAACAAAATTATTTCGAGATACTCAGAGACTTAGCGTCAGCAGTTTAACACGGGCTCATAATGCTCCGAAAATGCAACTCCGAGTTCACAAGAAGCGGTCTTCACGCTTAAACAACTTGATGACTCTGAGACTGATGATAATCGCCATTCTACATCACCCAAGAACTGTAAGACCTCAACAGGCATGGCAAACTATAAGACCTCAACAGGCGTGAACATCCCGAAGTTTAGGCTATACGTCGCATTTGTAAGAATCACGAAAGGGCATACCCTCGATGTAGACGTCTAAACTATCACTCGGGATCAAAAATGCTACGGCCAAACGCAAATGACTACGGTCAAAACGGCTGATACAGCCAAAATAAAGCGACTTGGGGACGCCCGACCGTCGCTAACAAAAACAGCAGGCCACTACTTCAAATATATTTCGGAAAGAACCGGTTAAATAGGCTTCCCTCAACAGGCAAACAACGGGCTATGAACCTTCTGAGGTGCTCGAAATATCGCCGATTACGACTTGAAATCAAGGTTCTTCTAGAACCGATGACGGGCCAGGCAAAAATCTTTCAGAAAGACCTTAACGAGTGGAAAACAAAGCCTACCAAAACCCCACGGGCAAAAACATCATAAGAGCCATTGTCGCCAGCTAAGCAAGACTATGGGCCACATATCAAAAGGTCTCTATGACCAAAAAGCATAAGAGCCATTGTCGCCGGCAAAATTTACAACTTGAGGATTAAAGTGAGCTCGAATTGTAACTCGATTCGGAGATCGAATCCAAAATAGTTAACTAAACAAGCCTACGGGCGACACATCAGAAGGTCTCTATGACCAAAAAGCGTAAGAGCCCTTGTCGCCAGCCAAAATTGACAGCTTAAGGGTCAATTAAAGCTCGAAGCCCAACACGACTCGGAGACAGGGCCCTAAATAAGTTAAAACGACAAAATTCCCAAAGGCGAGAAATAAAAGCCATCGTCACCAACCTAGAAGAGCACCAATCTCGAAGGAAAATTAAGTTTGAGTTGGAACCCGACTCGAAGACTGAACTCGGCAACAAGCAAAGCATACAAGCCTTAGGGCACGCTCGGAATCGAATCGACCCAATTGAAATTCCAATAAAAGGAAATGAAAAGAACACAAGTTGCGGGGTTCCCCCCTCTTATTGCTATGTGTTGATGACAAGCCGCAGCCCTAACCTGCATAGAATATTGAAAACCATATATACATACTAAAGAAGGCATGAAACGATCATTCCGCTTTATCCGGCAACCATAGCCCAGCGGTCTCCTCCTAATCATCCTCAGCGTTGGACAACAGGAACTTGGCATCGTTCTCCTCTTCTTTGTCTTGCTCGATCTCCCTCGAAAGATCAAAGCCCATTGCGTGAATCTCCTCAAATATTTCTCCGGGATCTGCACCTCGCGTACTCTTTGCTGTTTTCAGCACGATCGAGGGTCTTCTGCAACTCAACTTTAGCAGCATCAGCGTTCCTCGAGTAAGCCGCCATTTTTTGCCCCGACCTGGTATCATTCATCACCACCTCGACTCGAGCATTCACCATCTCGGTTTTTGCCCTCAAAAGTTTGAATGACAATTTCATGATCATCTTTGCCTGGTCAGAGTCATTCCCACGAGCAACCTGAATTTGCGCCTTAAGGGCAGAAACCTCGGCCTGAGCCCTCTTTTTTGCCTTGGAATAGGTATTCACACGCGCCTGTAGCTCGATGAATTCACATTAGGCTTTGCTAACTTTGCCCCAAAGTTGCTCCAGTTCGCTCACCCTGTCCTCCAACTGAAACAACAACACGTCAAATGGCAAAAAATGAGTGCAATTCAACATAAAATGCCCTATTTCACCAAAAGGGCCTCCCGGACCCGACTTCGGTCAACCTCACGTCGTAAAGAGATGAGCTCGCTTTCCTTCGCCGCACAAAAATGTCTTAAGGATTTCTCCCTATCTCGAGCATCTCGCGGTAGGGCCTCACAATGAAGCAGTTCGGCTCTAAGCCTGTCAAAAACCTGAGAAAGAAAGTCAGGTGGGAAAATGTAAAAGAGAGGGATGTAAGTCCGAAACATCCTTACAACAATCGGAACTCACCATCAAGCCGAAGCGATGAGCCTCGCTGAAGGCTGAAGCAACATTCGACGATTCCCCAACCCCGAGGAACTGCCGATCCGCCGCATCATTTCCCCTTAACCGCTGCGAAAAGGTCACCGCATCACGGGCATTCTCTCATCCTGGGGCATCTTTTCTTTTTCCAATGCTCCCTAACATTGGGGTCAACAATCTCCTCCTCCCCCGGGGAACTCGGCCTCACCTCGAAGAGACTCCTGGCACCTGCAGTAGATAAATCAAATGAGCCAGCAAGAAGGAAGTCGCTCCTTAAAAAGCCAAGACGTCGAACACCTACCGTGGTGCTTCGCTTCGCCTCCTATCTCCCCTTTGATAGATCTCGCCATTGACGCCTGTCGTAAACCGAGCAAGCTGCTAGCTTGCGGGACAATTAGGCTAAGTCTGGGATCTCGCTGGGAAACCAGCGAGTTGCTATGAACAAAAAGCAGAAAGATGCCATTACGTGGCCAGCCCCATGTTGAGTTAAAAAACGATTCAAACAAAGCACTTACGCGTGAGGTTCCATCTCTCAGGAAATTGTAAAAATCCTTCGGGTATAACGTCGGTCTTCCTGATTCCCACGAACCCGATTCATCCATCCACAGTCCTTGTCCCCCTCACTGCCAATCCCAGGAACTCTAGTGGATCTACACTGGAGAGCGATCAGGCCCCGGTAACACAATGGCTGATACAACATCAAGAGATGGCAAAGGGTGAATTCTATCCTAACCCGGTCAGCAAAATATCTCATCGAGCGCACTATTCTCCAGAGAAAGGGATGAACTTGCGCTAACATTACTTGATACCTCCGGCAGAAATCAAGCACGACCGATCCGGGGGACCCGGCGCAAAAGTGTGGACATACACATTCAAGAACCCCTCAGCGTATGTCGTTATGTTCTCTTCGAGGGAGGGTCCTCGCAAGATCGCGCCCTCCCTCCATCTGCACTCTTTCCTGATCATCTCGAGGTTTTCCTCCCTCACAGACGAATTGATCCTCGACACATGCTCTCAATGACATGGAACATTGGGAGGTTTCCCCGATGTGACGACTTTCCTCGAGACAGGGCGACCCGAATCTTGTTCCCCTGATGTCGGGAATGAGTCTCCGGTGCCAACCAAAGGCGGAGCGCAGCGGGGACCCTTTTTCGTCCGAGGTCAGCAGTCAAGGAAGCAGCCATGACTACAGCAAGACAAAGGAAAAGATGATGAAGATCCTGACAAGAACCCTCAGAGGCAGGGGATCAGAAGAACTCACACAAAGCAAAAGGCTCTGCAGAAAAGATAGGCTTATCAAAATTTGCGAAATCACCATTTGAAGGGCTGATGGGCAAATATATAAAGGCTGGGCGACAACCGCTTAGTTGCCCAAAAGGGCCAATTAATCCTGGCCACATTAACATCGCCTTCTCATTGGGGAGTGCATTGTTAGAATCATGCCGGGCCCTCACATAACTAGTAAGATCGAAGAGCCTCGGGAGATCCGCGATGTCACAAAAATCGGATCAGGAGAAATTATCGAATCTGCTCCAAGATGCGGCTAGCCTCGGAGCCCCGAAGGGCCGATACTAGAACGCAAAGATAAGGGAGCAAGAAGAAGAACAGACAGAAAAAAGACCCTTTTTTTTACATATCAACAAAAAGATAAAAACATTTGTACACTGTTTGCTTCCCAGGAGGGGAACACATAAAGCAAAAGGGCATAAACAAAAAGCTAGGAGACTACTCCTCGCCACTATCATCTTCGCCCTTATCGGGAGTGTTCAAGAGCACCAATTTTTCTTCCATCACACGAGCCTCCTCCAAATCTGCAGACAGCTCGAAGCCTCTAGTCTCGAGTTGTTCCAGGATTTCCCTTTTTGCCTTCGCTTTGGCATGCTCGACGGCTCGAGTTAGTCTCTGGTCGGCTGCCATGGACATGTCACGAACCATTATATGCACCGTGGTCCCATCCTCCTTATAAGCAGCAACATCTTTTTCTGCCTCGAATTTGGCCGCGGCCAAGGCAACGTTCTCCTTACGGGTGTCTTCGAGAAGGTCTCGAGATGTCGCCAATTCCCTGTCCATAACCTCGTTTCACTCTTCCAGCCCAAAAATCTCCGTCTCTAGCCGAAAAATCCGCGAATGCTCGACCTGTGAGGAAGAATAGGCTGATGAATATATGAATATATGCGCAAATGCGAGGGAAAGGGACGAGTATGAACGAGGTGGAATAGCTGAGCATCAAGAGCAACCTTCTTCCGGAGCGCCACCTCTAGAACGCCTTGAAGCTCCCCCAACTCTCTATCCCCCAGGGCACCACGCGCCTCCGAGTCCCAAAGTTTCAAAGCAAGATTGTCAACTTGAGGATTAAAAGCCTACGGGTTTCACACCAAAAGGTCTCTACGACCATCAAATTGAAAATTGACAACTTGAGGATTAAAGTGAGCTCGAATCGTAACCCGATTCGGAGACCGGATCCAAAATAGTTAAACTAAGCAAAGCCTACGGGCCTCATATCAAAGTTCTCTTCGACCAAATAACGTAAGTGCCATTGTCGCCAGCTAAGCAAGCCTCCGGACCTATATCGAAAGGTCTCTACGACCAAATAGCGTAAGTGCCATGGTCGCCAGATAAGCAAGCCTTCGGGCCATATATCGAAAGGTTTCGATGACCAAACATCAGAAAGGCCACCACCACTGGTTGAAAGCTCAAAATAAGATTCAAAGGTCAATTACAGCTCGAATCGCAATGCGACTCGGAGACTGGATCCAGAAGACCGTCAAAATGCCCAAGGGCGGGAAGCAAAAGGCACTATCGCCAACCGGAACCTCCGAAAGGGTCAAAGGCTAACTACAGCTCGAGTCACGACACGAAGACCATTATCTCCTGGCTCGGAGACTAGCTACAGGAAAATCGCCAAACACCTAAAGGCAGAGAATGAAAATCATTATTGCCAGCCCAAACAGGTTCGAAGGTAAAATAATCCCAAGTTAAGATCCCAACTCGGAGACTGAACCTGAGGGAAATTCAACCACCATATGCCTAAAAGCAGGGCCTCGACGACGGTATCAATAGTCGCGGCAAATCCCCAAGCCACGCACCCGCAAGAACGCCTTGGTCTAGGAGCACATAGGGTCACCACCCTCCACCCATAAAGATGGGAAAAAGCCGGAAGGCCAATCAGAGTTCGATCCATAGCATGGCTCAGGGACCGATCCCACTAACCAATATAACGATAAAGAGCAATGTACAGAAAAAGGTAAAAAAAGGATAACGCTCTAAAATTCTCCTTACGTTACATACGGCAAAAACATTCTCCATCTGCAGGCACGCTCTGCGCACGCCGTAGACCAAGATACAAAATAGTAAGAACTATATTTTGAGCTCAGAGGCTGGAACCTATCAAGATCGTCCTCTGCAACACCCAGGAGGAGTGATCGAGCATCACGCTCGTCTACCGTTGCTCGGGCCAATTCCTCCAAGAGGATAAAGCCTCTTGCTCCAACTTCCTCGAACACTTCTCTCCGAGATCGGCAGCGAACATATTCCTCGATCCTCTTCTCACGATCAAGGGCTTGCCTCAACTCGGATTGGGCACCAGCAGCCTCCTTTACGAAAATTGTCGTCTCATGATCCGCCCTGGTTCGGCTCAGCGCCGCTTCTGCCCGGGTGTCAACTATCTCGTTCCTGACCTTTGATAGTTTAGACTCCAGTTTCTCGTTCATATCCGCTTGAACCTTTGCGTTACTTTGAGACAAGTTGAGCTGGGCCTCAAAGGCAGGAATCTTGGCCGAAGCACTCGCCTCCTCTGAAGCTAGAGCTCATACCTGGCCCCTTAGTTCCTCTCCTGCTACCCTGGTACGGTTCACCTCACCCTGGAGGTGCTCCACAGCCTTTGTCTTTTGCTGCAGCTAACACGGCAAGAAGAAGTTAGCCTTGAAAATTAAAGGGATGCAAAGAACGCACTACGGGAAGTTACCTGCTCCACCAATTAGCTCTCGTAGTTCGAGTCCCGATACGCCTTACATTGCTAATGCTGCAGCTCAACTACTGTATTATAGAATTATGTGCGAACTCACCGCAAAATGAAGATGACAAATTTTTCTCCAAATCGGAGCATACTCCTGATAAAATCGCCCCTGCAACCCCAGCAGAACCGGCTTCGGGCACAACATATCAGTTGAGGGAGCCGCTCGCCGAGAAACAAGCAACACGGGGATAGCCGACTAGGGTGACGCCTCGCCCTTAGAAATACGAGCCCGACCAGTGCCACTAGAAGCTCCTTCGCATGATGGGTCTCGGACCCTCTTGCTACTACCGCCTCTCGGCTCAGAGGCCGACAACTCCAACTCCTCTCCGGGGAAGCGCTGCCTCACCTCGAGAAATCGCTCGATATCTACAAAACCAACGCGTCAAGCACAGATGAGATGAAAAATTGCCGCCTCAAGAACACATCGGCAAAAAAGAAAAGCTACGTATGCACATACCTTGATGATCCGCTCCCCACCTGATGCGGGACATAGCTTGCCACCTCCATTCATCGAAAGACGAATGGGTCACCATCCTCCGAACCCAGGCGGGCAAATAGTGAAATTGGCCCGGTACCCACGAAGTTGCTGCAATGAAGGGAATAATATTGATTACTTGACCGATTTTTGCTATGAACCAAAACTGAAGGAACGACAAAGCGCCGCACTTACGCACGTAATTCCACCCTTCGGGGAATGGCAGGAATTCCACAGGGATGACATCGGTCGTCCTAACTCAGACAAACCAACTGGCCTACCCTCGATCTCAACCTTCATCATCATCAACAACGAAGGGCGTGGGCGAGCGATCCTTCAAGGTCAGCAGTCCTCGATGGTGGAAAGGCCGATACAGCCTAATGAGATGATCAAGCGTGAACTCAAGTCCGGCCTTCTCCACAAAAAATCTTATCATAAGCACCGTCCCCCAAATGGACGGATGAATTTGCGCCAAGGTAACCCAATACTTCAAGCAAAAGTCAATCACGACCTTATCAAGAGGGCAAAATGCAAAAGGGTATAAGTACACGCTCAAAAACCCATCGGCAGAGTCCGCGATGCCTTCACGAGGGGAAAGCACCAGCAGTGTCATCCTTTCGCTCCACCCATAATATTGCCTCGCCGTCTCAAGATATTCCTCTCTGATCAAGGATTCCGTCTCAAGAAGGAAGACCTTAGGCTCTCCAACAGCGAGAACGGCATTTCGTGCCTTTTGTCTCAGCGGGTCCGAAGTGGTCGCCATAGTTGAAGCAGAACTAACAAGATTAAGCAAAGAAATGCAGGCGCTTTTTGCGCTTTAGAAGATAAGGAGCCCTATGTCGATACAGAAGAACAGCTGCCCAAAAATAGCAAATTCTTACAAAGAGGACGAAGCTACACCTCTTATACGAAAAAGACAGTGGCAAGTCACCTGCCAGATGTAAGCTCCAGGAAGCCAATGGCCTCGATACGGATCGACGGGTCAATACCCGACCCAAGAAACATCCTCCAACAGACAACCAAGCTCGAGGATTCACACAAATCATCTCCATTCTCCAGGAAGCATTTCACATTTGGAACCTCCATCTGCCAAGAAGCGGGGCCGCAATGAGCTCCATGGCGCCAATACCATACGCGAGGCGCGCGCCCGGGATCGCGACTCCTTCTCCGGAGGGGCATACCCGGGAAGCTCCGATCTCCAAAACTGGATGAGGCCCCGAGGAAGCGCCCCGCACATAGGCAAACTCCTCGAGCGGGAGCCAACCCTGCACTCTTTTAAACGAGTAGTCCACATCAAAATCAACAGGACCTATTAAGGCGTCCAGAGATGACCTTCATCCGGGGTATCGATCCCAAAGGTCCCAAAATTTGAGGCAAGATCTCCAAACAAACCAGCAGGCTCCGATAGCTCGAGCCTATCCGGTCGGTCCCGCATCAAGCCAAATAAACGACGGAAAAGAAAGTAGGGAATAGCCTCGCCAATCAGCTAGGGACCAAAACAAGCTACAACGGCCTACAAGTGGTAGTGAAATAAAACAGACGCCAGAGGAAAAGCAGAGATCCATCTCATACTGTCCAAAAGGGACCATCTACGTCCAAACCAATAAGATCTCCGGGGTACCCGAAGGCGGCCTACATCCAGAGTGGTGCCCCCGGAGGCCCCAGAATTCAACGCGCGATCTCTAAATGACTTGGGAGACCCTTGCGAGCACCAGCCCATCAGATCGACCACAGGTTGTCCCAAGGGACGGCAATGGGATCACAATGAGCCCATATCTATCGACAAAAAATCAAGGCAAATGCTCACATCAAAATTGGTATCAGCTATCAGCAGCACGAAGAAATGCATTCGAAGAGACTCGATGGGCATGAAAGCGTAAGGAAATAAAGCAAATTTGAAAGCAGAGGTCAACAAAGTTTATGTCTCATATATGACGTTTACAAAGTACAAGAACCCCCGAGGGGTTACATCGCTCGATTGCAAAGCCCTAGAGGGACATCACATACAAAATACAAGAGCCTACAAAGGGTTCCCCGACACGGATATGACAAAAGAAAATACATGAGGAAAGGGCCTCAAATCTACTCTACCCTCGAAGGAAGTATCTCCAGGTTCGTCCCCGGATGCCCTATCTCAGCTATCCACTTTGACACTGCCAAGGAAGAGCAACCAGGGAGTAGAAAAGGACAACGAAGTGCTATAAATCCCCGAAGCTCGAGGACCCTCCTCGGCCAAGGAAGCTTCGAAGAGGGAGCGGGCCGAACAATCCCCGGCCCTGCTTGCACGGCTACTTCTAATACACTTCTTCAACCAGCGAGCCATGAAAGCTCCCAATTCAGGACGGAGTTCCACGTTGAGCCGGGGTATGAAGGTGAGCAGCGCTGGATATTTCGAGACCCCTTTTGAGCAACAGTGCATAATCCAAACAATCATCTAAGCGAAGGTGGAACCAACTTTGTGTCCATCACCATCTCAAGCTGACGGTAGCAGCAGCGGCCAACGTACATGTATATGTTCGATGAAGGAAGACCCCGGCAGAAGGCTTCGACACGGCCCGAAGGAGCCCCTCCAAACAGCTTCGAGATAGAATATTCCCATCCTGATAATCAAAGGCAAAGGAAGACGGTGGGAAGGATGAAGCAAGAAATACTAGAAAAAGTGTTGGGATAAAAGATGCAATACCACAGGACGCCCTCATTTATAAGGGGGAAACAGCACGGTCATCGATGCTCTGAAAGATTGATCTATGGGTATAATTACTATTCTCTTGAAACAATGAACCGACGGCAGTACTTTTGCCTCGAGGAACGGAAATGAAAGAACGTCGAGCAGGGATTTATGAGACACGCCAACGATTACGAAGGATTGCGCCGCGATCCAAATCGCCATTATAGCATCGCCAAGGAAAGTTCGAGGAGTCGGGTGTCAAAATCATTTCCCATCACTTCGTCATGAGAAATGCAGAGACTATTTGTACACAGTAAAAATTAGAAGACTTGATTTTCGCTATCAAGGAAATTCGGGAAGCCTCCCTCGAGACCCCGAGGATGGAAGGCTATGATCCAGTTATCGGCCTCCGGGCTCGTTGAAGTCCGAATCAAGGGAAGCAGGGTTCGAGGTCAGGGGTAAGAGAAGATGACTCCGAAGTGCATAGCTACACCTAACAGGGCCGTTCTAACTGTAACCTATTGAAATGACGCGCGATAGGCCATCCCATCTCTCTACTCTTGTGAATAATATATGCATATTTTATTGAGTCACCTCGCCTATATAAGAGGGACTCGCCCCACCATTAAAGGACTGATGTTGCTCCACTTCTCCAATAAGTAATAATATCTCTCTCTATCTCTTTCTTCTAAAGATAACTGTGTTCTTCGACCCCGAGGTCGCCCTAGCATCTTATTGTTCTTCATTCGTTCTTTGTCATTTAGCTAATGATTGACGGTATAAAGCCTTGTACGTGCATACTTATCTGTTATCCCCTTCCCAATTATCCTCGATACGGTTATCTTTGATAGGCTCGAGGTAGGCTCGAGGCCCGGCCCCGAGGTATCTACTAGCTTGTCCTAAGCCCGGGAACATCCCTTACTGGTTCAATTATCATTTTGTCTAACTCGATCTTCACTGTTTTTACTCCATATTTAACAATAATCACCCTCTCAAACTAGCTCGGTAATAGATCACGTATTTTTAGAGTCCCATTTACAAATTTAATTATCGTTACCATTTTTACGGTAAACAGTTGCTTTTGCGAGGCCTGAAGGGTTCGCATTTGCGAAACACGTATCGAATTGCAAAATGGACTAGTTCAGTTGCGGGTCGCATTTGCGAAGCTCGCATTTGCGATCTTCCTGTCGCAAATGCCACATCAAAGGGCTGTGTCCAACTATTAATTTCGAGACTTAGACAATTTAGCTCATTTCCTTTAATCTCTTGGGTGATTTTGGAGCTTTCGGAAGAGGGTTCTCACCTAGAACTTCGAGGTAAGTAATTTCTACATAGCATGAGTTAAATACATAGATTATATATAGATTAACATGTAAAAATTAGGGATAATCAAGGGTTTTAGATGAAAAACCTAGAGTTTGATAAAAATGAGATTTAACCACGAAATTTGTTATGAAATGGAGTAAAAATCATATATTCTTGATCCTTAGGTTATGGGTAACAACATTCTTCAAAATTTCTGAAATCCGGGCCCGTGGTCCTAGGGATGAATTTTAGGAACCTTGCATCTAGGGTTGGGAAATTGGCTAAATAATTAAAATATAAACTTTTGAGTATGTCTTGACTAGTTCTTACCCCATTTGAATAGTATTGGATCATGCGGCTCCAATTTGGAGGTTTGAGCGCGTTCTTGAATTGTGATATAGGCTTCGGAGCGAGGTGAGTCTCCTTTCTAACCTTTTAAGAGGGAATTGTCCCCATAGGTGAATTAATTGAATATGTGCTCCTAATTGTGGGGGCTACGTACGCACGAGGTGATGAGAGTCTGTGCCCAGCTACTATTATGCTTATGTCCGGGTAGTCTAGGACCCAAAAGCATACTTACTTGTAATAAATGCAACTTTGTTGATAGTTTAAATTGCTTGAATCATATCGAAGTGGCAAATGATTTTCTAAAAGAGTTAAATTTCATTTTCATGACTTGTAAAAAGGGAAATTTACACCTCCTTGAATAATTATTTCCTTGATCAATGTCTTGATTGACTGTTTGAATATGTGTTTCTATGTGTACCCGCATCACATATATGATGATTCACGAGCAGGGTGATTGTTTATTTATATTTTACCGCGTAGCATGTATGATTTGTGAGCGAGGTAATAGATGCATTTATGGTTCGCGACATTCGACCCTCTAGCAGTGCACAGTTAAATATTGTTGGATCGGGTTGTACAACCTCGGCATGATTTGCACATGCTTGTATTGTTATCCTTGAAATTTCTTGAAATGATATTGTTTCTTTCCGATTTGAGAATATTTGTATAAATGATGAAAAGGAATTTGGGAATTTCCTATAAAAGAAAGAATTGTTTTACTTGCTTCATTTTATTGAATTACACTCATGTTTAAGAAAATCCTTGATTTATTATATCATTGACGTATCATAATTGGAACACTAGTAAGTGTCGAAGTTGACCTCTCGTCTCTACTTCTTTGAGATTAGACGACATATTTACTGAGTACACGTTATTTTCGTACTCATGCTAAACTTGTTGTGTATTTTTGTTGCATATGCACATGTATTTCTAGTGGCCTACTGGGCGCGACAACATGGATGATATGGGGACTAGGTGTGCTGCATTTCTCGAGACGACCCGTAGCCAGTATACTCTCTTTCAACATATTATATTTATTTTCTGTCCAATTTGTATTCCGGATAGTTATTGCACTTTAGTCGATTCCTTAGAAATTGCTCATGCACTCGTGACACCGGGTTCTGGGATGTCTTTGGGATTATTCAGTATTTTTTTGATATTTTTACAGATATTATTATTTAATTAGTGGAACTTCTTCTTTATTGTTTAAAGAAGTAAATTAGGAGATATCTAACACAAGAAGTTACTAGTTATTTAGTGTTGGCTGGCCAATCAACCGGCGGCATCACGACCCTTGGCGGGTTTTGGTCGTGACAACATTGTATCAAAGCACTAGGTTCCCTTAGGTCTCACGAGTCATGAGCAAGCCTAGTAGAGTCTCGCGGATTGGTACGGAGACATCTATACTTATCTTCGGGAGGCTGCAGGGCTGTTAGGAGCATTTCTCTTCTTGATTTCCTCATCGTGCGATTTGATTCCTTTGAGGCTTATGCCTTTTTTTCCTTCCTAATCGATCTTATGCGATGCGAAGTGCTTATTATAAATCAGGAATTGAGAAATTCTAAAGGTAATACAGAGGTGGTGCAGGATGCTTCTCCATGCATAGTTGATTTGACTGTTCTCTTCGCCTTGTGGAAGGTTATCTATCGTTTCAGCTCAGTAGTCGTAATTCTGAGAGCTCTGAGGCTAGGCACAAGTTGCCATGGTACTAATGAACGGTTGTCGCGCAGTAATGATGTTGTAAGGCCCTATGAAAACTTGTACTCAAAAACCTAGTAGCTCGTAGTATCAAGTCCCGAATATGTGTTAGGGGTATGTAAAATTCTTCGCGACGAGCTTGCGAGCTGTAGTTCGGACCCTTTGTACTGACTTAGCATTTAAAAATCAAAGAGTCAAGTTTTCCAGAAAAGTCTTGTTATGCGGTCTAGAATGCGGCCGCAAATCAAGTTCCGGTCGCTATTCCTAATAGGCAAGTCCGTAAATTGAGAAACAAGGAAGTTGCTTCAGTTAAAGTATTGTGGCGGAGTCAACAAGTTGAGGAAGCCACATGGGAAGCGGAAAATGAAATGAAGGAAAAATATCCCCATCTATTTGAATAAGTCTAGTAGAAATCGTGCGAACTCTTATCCCTAGGCAAAACGATGTTATGTTCAATTTGGTGCAAAGACACCCCATTTTTCCCCTAAATGCTTTACTATTGTAGTTCCCCAAGTTGTGCAAGAGTTGTATCTGCTGTGATTATTTCAGTCATGTGCAACCCCTTTTTGGTAAATGAAAGCTTTGTAAAGAATTATGTGATAAGTGAACGACTAATGGTAGTGTAGACTGGTAATGATTAAATTGAAATGCATTTAGTATGTTGAAGTGGTTAACTTGTATGGGACTCTCTGAAATGACTAATTTATGTGCAAAATGTAACAAGTGATTGAATATGTGCCAGTGTTGAGGTAATGAATTGTATACCAGTTATAGGGATAACAGGAATTATGTAATGGTGCTTGGAAATATGTTTCGGGGGCTCTCTGACAGGTAGATATGTCTAAATTACAAAGGAAACTCTGGCAAAATTTTCTAAAAATATGGGAGTTAGTGAAAAATTTGAGGGTTTGCATATCATGTTTTTCAAAACCAACTAATTTTCAAAATCTTTATTCGAGGACGAATGATTTTAAGTGGGGGAGGATGTAAGGCCCCGTGAAAACTTGTACTCAAAACCCTAGTAGCTCGTAGTGTCAAGTCCCGAATGTGTTAGGGATAAGTAAAATTCTTCGCGACGAGCTTACCAGCCGCGGTTCCGACCCTCTGTACTGATTTAGCACTTAAAAATCAAAGAGTCATGTTTTCCAGAAAAGTGCTGTTATGCGGTCCAGAATGCGGCCGCAAATCAAGTTTGCGGACCGCATTTCTATCGCAAAGTTAGTCAGTGTGTTACTCAAATCTGGGGTCAAAATGCGGTCCATTGTGCGATCGCATAACTTATATGCAGACCGCATAGTCGTCGCATAATCATCTTGGAATTTTGTAAAGGGCAATTATGCGGTGCATTATGCGATCGCATAACGTGTATGCGGACCGCATTTTCGCCGCAAACCTAACAAGAATGTTTAGAGTTTTGGAGCGCTTTTGCGGTCCAAGTATGCGGACCGGATTTCCACTCTGCGATCGCAAAGTGTGACCGCAAACCTGACCTGGGCTCCTATTTTTCTAAATTTTAGACCCTATCCCCTTTTAAAATAAACACCCCAATCCCTCATTTTAACATACTTTCTGAACAAAATAAGAGAGAGGGAAGAGAGGGTTCTTGAGAGTGAAAGTTCATCTTCACCAATTTTATTTTCAAAGTCACCCAGGCTCGGGAAATTTCAAGTAATTGTCTTCACTTCCGTTCTTGCACGTAAAATCCCCAACCCTTTTAAATTGGTTTTAATATTTAAACAAAAGGGGGATTCTCATGCATTGATTCTTGAAAACAAAAGTCGAAATACACATGCATGTCCTTTAAAACCAAAAATCAAGTAAGAAAAATTGGGTAGGAGTAAAAAATTGTAAAATAAGGGTTTATACCCTAAGTAAGTTCGGGTAGTGATTGTAAACTTCAATTCTAAGTTATATGTGTCAACTTGTGAACTAGATTGACGTTGCTAGACTGTTTGGTGAGTTGAAAGTAGAAGTTAAAAAGGGAATTCGGCTCCAGGTATGTATGGCTAACTTTGACCTTTTTAACGTCACTTTGTTTGGCGTACGAATACTTTGTATGTGATGCCTATGTGAACTATTTGCGAATTCTTGTGGTTGATATGCCTTGAGTGTTCTTGGTTAAGTCTCCTGATATAAGGGTGCAAGTAAATAGCAACAACCCAAATGTGTGTGTGTGAATGTATTTATGTGGTAAAAGCTGTGTAACAAATGATGGAAAGAAATCGTAATTGATGCAATTTAAACAACTGTGGTAATATCATATATGGCTTGTCATGGCAATTATCGTTGTGACTTAAAATGTACACGGGCTGTTGTTTATGATGGAAAGGGTATTGATGTTTATGAAAATTCTTGTGAATTGTTGTTGTTGTTGTTGTGAAATGTGATTTGTCCGGTGGTATCGGGTTGCACGCCGCAACACAAAGTAATAAGGTCTGGGTTGTGGTGATAAGGTGAAATGTGATTTGTCCGGTGGGATCGGGTTGCGCGCCGCAACACGAAGTAATAAGTTCTGGGTTGTGGTGATAAGGGTGGCCGAGGTAATAAGGGTGGAAAAAGTGATCGAAATCACTATTGAAATCATTGATGTGACGGAAAAATGTTGAAAGGGGAAAAAGGAGAGATTGTGAAACTTGTTCGGCTTGGATTGTTCCTTTCATGTGTACTTGATTGTTGATTCTATTGCTGCTCCTTACTTGTGTATTGTTCGAGTTTACTTGGGGCAAAGTTTGTTCATACATACCAGTACAATTCAAATGTACAGACGTTCCTTTTGCCGGGGGCGCTACATTCATATTATGATTGTAGGTGGATCTATAGCAGGTACTCAAGTCCACCGATAGTAGCACTCATTCACTTCCCGTCAGCTATATTGGTGAGCCCCTTTCCTCTCGGGGCCCTGCATGGCTCATGCCGCCTTTCTTTCGGAGTCTATTTTGGTATATGTGTAAGGTATAGCCGGATCCTTGTTACCGGCAAGTAATGTATCGCTCTTTTGTATCCTTAGGGCTCCATAGACAGGAAACGTGGGTTATGTATTTATGTTCTTATGTATTGTGTATTTGGCAGTGTAACTTGTAAACCACGCTAAGTAACCATGTATGCTATGTATGTTTTGTAAAAAGGTATTTTAATTATAAATGGCTTTTTCCTTTGAATAATGAGTAATGAGAACACGGGGTATCATGTGGGATAGGAAAGGCAGCCAGGTCTGCTTGACTGGGGCTACCCGGTCGAGTGCCGGTCATGCCCCTCGGTTTTGGGGCGTGAGAATCTTGGTATCTGAGCCTAAGGTTTTAAAAGAGTCCTAGAATGTCTCGGAGCCGTGTCTAGTAGAGCCCTTCTTATCGGTGTGTTGTCGACCACATCTATAAGTAGGGGGCTGCATGGACATTTAGGAAATTACCCTCTTTTTTGTTATTCTATATCGTGCGGTGAAGTGAAAAGTGGATGTACTTATGTCTAACTCATGATCTGTTTCGAAATTTTAAGTAATGGAACCTAAGAAGAGATCTAGACTCGGCCTTGGGGCCAATGCCACCCCAAGTGAGGCTATGAATCATGTACCTGATGTCGTGGATGAGAGTGACACCCCTGTCTTGAATCTACCTGGCCCGTCGATCCCAGACCAAAGTGTTCCTGTTCCTGCTGCGGCAGAGGGTGCTACCATCCCTCCCACCGATATTCCTGATTCTGATGCAGTTCAAGCTTCCAGTCCTGGGGCTCCTGATGAGGACCTTAGAGGAGCCATCCGTATATTGACCTAGTTAGTGGCCGCTCAGGCCCAAATATCTCATGATACCCCTGTGTCCTCCAGAGGGCAGGGAGATTCCGCCAGCTCCAGAGTCAACCAGTTTCTGTGGTTGGCCCCTCCAGAGTTCTTAGGCACAGGCCCAGAGGCCGATCCACAGGATTCCCTTGATGAGATGTACAAGACCCTTCGAGTGATGAAGGCTTCGGAGATGGAGGGAGTTGAGTTGGCTTCATACTGGTTGAGAGGAGCAGCGTATTCGTGGTTCGAGATGTGGCAGGATTCCCGTGGGGAGGGAAGATCTCCGGCTAGATGGGATGAGTTTGTAGATGCCTTTATGGACCACTTCTTGCCTGCCGAGACAATGGCAGCCCGTTCCACTGAGTTTGACGTCCTTAAGCCGGGCAGTATGAGTGTTTGGGAGTATCACATGGAGTTTGTGAGATTGTCCAAGTGTGCTCCTTAGTTAGTGTCGACCATGGATGCTCGAGTTTGACGATTTGTTTAGGGCCTTAGTCCTTTGGTGGAGAATGAGGCTGCTACAATGGCCTTGCACTCGGATATAATTATGGAAAGATTGTAGGATTTGCTCAGGCCACAGAGGCTAGAAAGTTGAAGATACGGGCGGAAAGGGAGAGTAGCAGCATGGTTTGATCAGCGGGTCACTCAGGGAGACCAGTTTAGGGGAAGGGGACATCAGGGCCATCCCAATCATATGCTCAGTCCTCAGCGAGCGCACCGCCATCTGTGCCCAGTTATTAGCAGAGTTGTCACTTGAGACCAGGTTCAGGCAGTAGGAGACCCCATCAATGCGGTCGTCCAGGAGGGAGATCACAACAGCAGGGGAGGCTCTATGCCCCAAGTGTGGGAGATACCATACAGAGACTTGTTATTTGGATCTCCCGGTGTGTTATAAATGCGGGGTGGGAGGTCATATCCAGCGGGACTATCGTGCGCCCATTCAGGGCATGGGTAGGGGATTTGCTCAGCCATCCGATTCTTCAGCCGCCACATTGTCCGTGCATCCTCCAGCTCCAGCACGACGTGGTGCAGTTAGGGGTGGAGCTCGTGGTAGAGGTGGACCCAACCGATTTTATGCTTTGAGTGGTCGCTAGAGTGAAGAGGCTTCTCCAGATGCTGTTATATGTATCTTGTCTGTTCAGGCCATTGATTGTTATGCTCTTATTGATCCGGGGTCCTCTTTGTCTTATGTCACCCAATTCATTGCTTCAAGTTTTGGGATAGAACCCGAACAGCTTCATGAGCCATTCTCTGTATCAACTCTAGTTGGTGATTCTATTACAGCCGCACGAGTTTATAAGAATTGTGTTGTCACGGTATGTGGTCGTGTTACCACGGCCGATATTATCGAGCTTGGAATGGTGGATTTTGATGTGATTATAGGGATGGACTGGCTTTACCCGTGCTTTGCTAAACTTGACTGCCAAACGAGAGTCATGAGGCTCGAGTTTCCTAATGAGCCGGTTATTGAGTGGAAGGGGAATGGTGTGGTGCCAAAGGGTAGGTTTATTTCTTATCTTAAGGCTTCTAAAATGACTAAGAAGGGGTGTATCTATCATTTGGTCCGGGTGGCGGACACCACTTCAGAAGTGTCTACCCCCGAGTCCGTGCCAGTCGTGAATGATTTTCTTGAAGTGTTTCTGAACGAGCTTCCAAGGATTCCGCCAGATAGGGAGATTGATTTCGGGATTGATGTATTGCCAGATACGCAGCCAATATCTATTCCACCCTACAGAATGGCTCCGGCAGAGTTAAGAGAGTTAAAGCAGCAACTGAAGGATTTATTAGAAAAGGGGTTTATACGGCCGAGTGTGTCGCCGTGGAGTGCTCCGGTTCTCTTTGTCAGAAAGAACGATGGTTCGCTCCGGATGTGTATTGATTATCAGCAGCTCAACAAAGTAGAAATATCCCTTACCTCGGATAGATGACTTGTTTGACCAATTGCAGGGTGCAAGGTTCTTCTCCAAAATTGATCTACGGTCCAGGTATCACAAATTGAAGATTAGGGAGCAGGATATTCCCAAGACCGCTTTCAGAACTCGCTATGGTCACTTTGAATTCTTTGTCATGTCTTTTGGTCTAACCAATGCCCCGGCAGCTTTCATGGACCTTATGAATTGGGTCTTCAAGCCATTTCTAGACTCCATTGTGATTGTTTTCATTGATGACATCCTTGTTTATTCACAGAGCCGGGAGGATCATGCCGATCACCTCAGGGCAATTCTGCAGACTCTTCATCAGCACCAGTTGTATGCTAAATTTTTGAAATGTGAGTTTTGGTTGGAGTCCGTTGCCTTTTTGGGTCATGTTGTCTCCAGTGAAGGGATTCAGGTGGATCCCCAGAAGATTGCAGTAGTGAAAGATTGGCCTAGACCCACCACCCCGATGGAGATTCGTAGCTTCTTGGGATTAGCAGGGTATTATCGGAGGTTTGTGGAGGGATTCTCTACCCTTGCCTCCCCATTGACTAAGTTTATGTAGAAAGCAGTTAAGTTCCAATGGTCCGACGCTTGTGAGAAAAGTTTTCAGGAATTGAAGTCGAGGTTGACCTCGGCGCCGATATTGGCCTTGCCGGAAGGCACGGAAGGATTTGGGGTTTATTGCGATGCCTCCAGGGTTGGTTTGGGGTGTGTGTTGATGCAACATGGAAAGGTTATAACGTATGCTTCAAGGAAACTCAAGAATCACGAGAAGAACTATCCAACGCATGATTTGGAGCTTGCGGCAGTTGTATTTGCTTTGAAAATATGGCGGAATTATCTTTATGGGGTCCACGTGGATGTGTTCTCAGACCACAAGAGTCTCCAATATTTGTTCAAGCAGAAAGAGATGAATTTGAGGTAGCGACGGTGGTTAGAATTCCGTAAGGATTATGAAATGAACATTTTGTACCATCCAGGAAAGGCGAATGTGGTGGCCAACGCTCTCAGCCAGAAGTCTATGGGTAGTTTGACTCATCTGGGAGCGGATCAGAGGCCCTTGGCTTGGGAGGTTTATCAGTTGACCAGTCTAGGGGTTTGTATTTCAACCTCAGACGAGGGGAATGTTATGGTGCATAATGGAGCAGAATCGTCACTTGTAGCGGAAGTCAAGGAAAAGCAGTTTATTGATCCAGCATTGGCGCAGATGAAGGAGGCAGTTTTGAATAACAAGACTTCGGCGTTTTCACTCGGCGGCGATAGTGTATTGCGATGCCAAGGTAGGCTATGTGTTCCAGATGTGGATGATCTTCGGGAGAGGGTAATGGTGGAGGCTCATAGTTCCAGGTATTCTGTGCACCCAGGTTCTACGAAAATGTATCATGATCTCAAGGAAATTTATTGGTGGAACGGTATGAAGAAGGGTGTGGCGGACTTTATATCTAAATGTCCGAATTGTCAGCAAGTAAAAGCTGAGCATTAGTGGCCCGGTGGGTTAACTCAGCTTATGGAAATACCAATGTGGAAGTGGGAGATGATCTACATGGATTTTGTGGTAGGGTTACCTTGCACTCAGTGCAAGTTCGACTCAATTTGGGTGATAGTGGATCGACTCACCAAATTAGCTCACTTCTTGCCAGTCAAGTCCACCGATACTGCAGAATAGTATGCTAAAATGTATATCAAGTAAATAGTAAGGCTTCATGGCACTCCACTTTCTATTATCTCAGATCGAGGGCCCAGTTCATAGCTAATTTTTGGAAGAAATTTCAGCAAGGTTTGGGTACTCAGGTGAATCTCAGCACGGCTTTCCACCCACAGACTGATGGTCAAGCAGAGCGGACTATTCAGACGCTTGAAGATATGTTGCGGGCTTGTGTCATGGATTTCAAAGGTAATTGGGATGATCACTTGCCACTTATAGAATTTGCTTACAATAACAGCTTTCATGCTAGTATTCAGATGGCCCCATTTGAGGCATTGTACGGAAGGAGGTGTACGTCTCCGGTTGGATGGTTCGAAGTAGGTGAAGCAGAATTGATAGGGCCAGATCTCGTGCAGCAGGCTATGGAAAAAGTTAAAGTCATTTAGGAGAGGATGAGAACTGCCCAGAGTCGCCAGAAATCCTATGCGGACAATCGTCGAAGAGAATTGAAATTCCAAGTAGATGATTGGGTGTTCTTGAGGGTATCTCCCATGAAGGGAGTCATACGATTTGGGAAGAAAGGGAAGTTGAGTCCTAGGTATGTCGGTCCGTATCGGATCACTCAAAGGATAGGGCAGGTGGCTTATAGGATGGAATTGCCCCCTGAAATGTCATTGGTGCACCCGGTGTTCCATGTGTCTATGTTAAAGAAAGTGGTTGGAGATTCATCCACCATCGTGCCAGTTGAGACTATCGAGGTTAATGAAGAGTTATTTTATGAAGAAGTTCTGGTTGCTATTCTTGATAGGCAAGTACGTAAATTGTGAAACAAGGAATTTGCTTCAGTTAAAATATTATGGCGGAGTTAACAAGTTGAGCAAGCCACATGGGAAGCGGAAAATGAAATGAAGGAAAAATATCCCCATCTATTTGAATAAGTCTAGTAGAAATCGTGCGAACTCTTATCCCCAGGCAAAACGATGTTATGTTCAATTTGGTGCAAAGACACCCCATTTTCCCCAAAATGCTTTACTATTGTAATTCCTCAAGTTGTGCAAGAGTCGTATGTGCTGTGGTTATTTGAGTCATGTGCAACCCCTTTTTGGTAAATGAAAGCTTTGTAAAGACTTATGTGATAAGTGAACGACTAATGGTACTGTATATTGTAATGATTAAATTGAAATGCATATAGTATGTTGAAGTGGTTAACTTGTATGAGACTCCTTGAAATGACTAATTTATGTGCAAAATGTAACAAGTGATTGAATATGTGCAAGTGTTGAGGTAATGAATTGTATACCAGTTATAGGGATTACAGGAATTGTGTAATGGTGCTTGGAAATATGTTTCGGGGGCTCTCTAACATGTAGATATGTCTAAATTACAAAGGGAACTCTGGTGAAATTTTCTAAAAATATGGGAGTTAGTGAAAAATTTGAGGGTTTGCATATCATGTTTTTTAAAACCAACTGATTTTCAAAATCCTTGTTCGAGGACAAATGATTTTAAGTGGGGGAGGATGTAAGGCCCGGTGAAAACTTGTACTCAAAAACCTAGTAGCTTGTAGTGTCAAGTCCGAATATGTGTTAGGGATATGTAAAAATCAAAGAGTCAAGTTTTCCAGAGAAGTGATGTTATATGGTCCAGAAGGCGGCCGCAAATAAAAGTATGCGGACCGCATTTTTGTCGCAAACTGAGTCAGCGTGTTAGTAAAATTTGGGGTCAAAATGCGGTCCATTATGCGAACGCATAACTGATATGCGGACTGTATAGTCGTCGCATAATAATCTTGGAATTTTGTAAATGGCAATTATGCGGTGCATTATGCGATCGCGTAATATGTATGCAGACCGCATTTCCGCCGCAAACCTAAGCAGATGTTCAGAGTTTAGGAGCGCTTTTGCGGTCCATTATGCGGACCGCATTTCCACTCTACGATCACAAAGTGCGACCGCGAACCTGACTCGAGCTCCTATTTTTCTAAATTTTAAACCCGACCCCCTTTTTAATAGAACACCCCAATCCCTCATTTTAGCATACTTTCTGAACAAAATAAGAGAGAGGGAAGAGAGGGTTCTTGAGAGAGAAAGTTCATCTTCACCAATTTGATTTTCAAAGTCACCCAGGCCTAGGAAATTTCAATTAATTGTTTTCACTTCCGTTCTTGCAGGTAAAATCCCCGACCCTTTTCCATTGGTTTTCATATTTAAACAAAAAGGGGAATTCTCATGCATTGATTCTTGAAAACAAAAGTCGAAATACGCATGCATGTCCTCTAAAACCAAAAATCAATTAAGAAGAATTGGGTAGGAGTAAAGAATTGTAAAAGAAGGGTTTATAACCTAAATAAATTTGGGTAGTGATTGTGAACTTCAATTCTAAGTTATATGTGTTAACTTGTGAAGTAGATTGACGTTGCTAGACTGTTTGGTGAGTTGAAAGTAGAAGTTAAAAAGGGATTTCGGCTCCAGGTATGTATGGCTAACTTTGACCTTTGTAAAGTGACTTTGTTTGGCGTACGAATACTTGGTATGTGATGCCTATGTGAACTATTTGCGAATTCTTGTGATTGATATGCCTTGAGTGTTCCTGGTTAAGTCTCCCAATATAATGGTGCAAGTAAATGGCAACAAACCAAATGTGTGTCTGCGAATGTGTTTATGTGGTAAGAGATGTGTAACAAATGATGGAAATAAATCGTAATTGATGCAATTGAAACAACTGTGGTAGTGTCATATATGGCTTGTCGTGGCAATTATTGTTGTGACTTAAATAGTACATGGGATGTTGTTTATGATGGAAAGGGTATTGATGTTTATGAAAATTCTTGTGAATTGTTGTTGTTGTTGTTGTTGTTGTTGTTGTGAATTGTTGTTGTTGTGTGAAATGTGATTTGTCCGGTGGCGTGCAACACGAAGTAAAAAGGTGTGGGTTGTGGTGATAAGGTGAAATGTGATTTGTCCGGTGGGATCGGGTTGCGTGCCGCAACACGAAGTAATAAGGTGTGGGTTGTGGTGATAAGGGTGGCCGAGGTAATAAGGGTGGAAAAAGTGATCGAAATCACTATTGAATTCATTGATGTGACGGAAAAATGTTGAAAGGGGAAAAAGGAGAGATTGTGAAACTTTTTTGGCTTGGATTGTTCCTTTCATGTGTACTTGATTGTTGATTCTATTGCTGCTCGTTACTTGTGTATTGTTCGATTTTACTTTGGGGCAAAGTTTGTTCATACATACCAGTACAATTCAAATGTACAGACATCCCTTTTGCGGGGGGCGCTACATTCTTGTTATGATTGTAGGTGGATCTATAGCAGGTACTCCAGTCCACGGATAGTAGCACTCATTCACTTCCCGTCAGCTGTATTGGTGAGCCTCATTCCTCTCGGGGCCCTAGGTGGCTGATGCCGCCTTTCTTTCGGAGTCTATTTTGGTATTTGTGTAAGGTATAGCCGGAGCCTTGTTATCGGCAAGTAATGTATCACTCTTTTGTATCTTTAGAGGCTCCGTAGACAGGAAACGTGGGTTATGTATTTATGTTCTTAAGTATTTTGTATTTGGGCAGTGTAAGTTGTAAATCACTCTAAGTAACCATGTATGCAATATATGTTTTGTAAAAAGGTGTTTTAATTATAAATGGCTTTTTCCTTTGATTAATGAGTAATGAGAACACAGAGTATCATGTGGGATAGGAAAGGAAGCCAGGTCCGCTTGACTTGGGCTACCCGGTCATGCCCGTCGGTTTTGGGGCTTGACAGATGTGATGGTAGGATGCTTGCCTATGTGTCGGGGCTGTGAATGACTCGAAGGGAGGTTTACTCAGTGCACGATTTAGAGATTCAGTATTTTATTCCCGGCGGGGGAAAGGCAATCGGGCTAAGAATGTTCAGATTTGGGTTGATGGAGTAACGAGGCTTGGTATTTGCGAGCGTAGTGGAAATTTCATCTGTGATGAGGTGCTTGTCCTTGTTGAATGTACTAAGTTCTCCGGTGTTAACACCTTCTTTAATTCGCATTTGGGGAAGGGTAATGTAAGATCGCAATGGAGAAGCAGCTGTCAGAGATCGGGGGTGCGGTGGTTCAAAACAGAATCGATTTTTATAATGTCGATGCCTCGAGAAGAGACGATCTTCGGAGAGGTTTAAAGTTATTAGCGGTCTATTGGTTCAAGAGCTACTAAGTTAGATTTTGATCTAAGGCATTAGCTGAGCGACGAAGGATGATGAAGGACATGTGGAAAGTGCCAGGCGGTGGTTAAATTTCTAGAAGGCCAAGTGTAAGAAGCGGAAGTCGAGTAGTTGCTTAAAGAAGAGGGTTTGGCCAAAGTGAGAGAGAGGCAGAGCAGCACGTGGATGTCGTGGTAGGATAACTACACCCTTGAGGA
This sequence comes from Nicotiana attenuata, assembly GCF_001879085.1. NCBI lineage: Eukaryota > Viridiplantae > Streptophyta > Magnoliopsida > Solanales > Solanaceae > Nicotiana > Nicotiana attenuata. The sequence goes on from NC_031989.1 coordinate 12,543,192, forward strand.
ATGTTTGGAATGATTTGGGAAATTTTAGTGGACGGTGATTGGCTCTAGGAGCTTAATTCGAAATATTAGCTAGCATAACGGAGGGAGATGTGATATGATGGAAAGGAGTTTCTTGATATGAAGAAGGATACAACATAACTTTGAATTGGAAGATATTGTCGCATATTTAGTTAATGTCCATGAGAAGTGAATGGACTTGTATAGCTAGTGGATGAGCACGGGCTCAGGGTAGGTTATTGATGTCGTAGTAATTGTACCCTGTGCAGCGTTATTGGAAGATGTCGGTGCGTAGTCTCCACATTTGGGGATGTCTCCTATGAGCAAATCATCGATCGCGTGGTTGGCAATGCTTCAGTAGTGGATTCTATTAACTATCCGATAAGAGGTCTAATATGTGAATGTTGCTAGAGATTCAGAGTGTTCATGAAATGCGAAAGGAAAGATTTTGCGGAATTTGGCGGTTTGATTGAGCAAGGTCATGCGAATAAGAGATAAAGAATCTTGGTAGGATCTGGAGTGGCGTAATAGTGGCTTCAAGCTATGTGGGAGAGTCCCACCGCCTACGATTGGATTGCATAGTCGCTTATTTGTGAGATTTCTAGTTATCAGCATAGTGATGGGTTACCGCAACTAAGGAAAGAGAACATCAGTAGTAATCTGAGCAAAGGAATTGAAGAATGTGTTCTATAATTGGCATCATCGATTCACGTTCAGGCTTGGGAAGACTCAAGAATTATGCTTCGCATAGAAGTGAGTTACAAGGAATGTGATTTTGCCAGGTACTTCTTTAAGAGGGTGGCCATGTGCTAGAGGAGCCTCGCAAATGATTATATTCGGGACCATGTAAGAATGGATAACTCTCAATAACGGTCCTAGTGAATTCAAAGGTTAAAAATGTGGTTCCTAAGGATTTAAGCCCGCAGTATGTTTAAGAATCGAGCTTCTAAGCCGCTTATGATAAGAGGCTCAAAATGTTCTATGATGTTTTGACTTGTAGTGTAGCATTGGGAGGAAAGGAGGAAAAGACTTCAGAATCGTAGAGGAATTATCAGAATGGATGTACTAGTCGAGATGCGAATATGCGCACAAGGAAGGTATGGGGTGGTTCGTGGGATTTGAGATAGCATGGTCTCGTGTTACAAGGCCACTCGGGTTGAGTGCATTAAGTGTTGAATAAAGTTATTATTATTCTAAGACAATTAAGGATAAATTAGAAGAGGTTGGATTGGCTAGCCATAGTTAAATTGGCATGCTGGTGGCAGTGATTAGTACCTTCAGCGTGATTAAGTTATGCAAGTGATTTCTGATGGTACGTATGAGGCTTGTCGGTCACCGTAATTGATTTTATTGGAAGTATTCTAGTATTATGGCCTGCTAGGTGTAGGCGGATCCCGGAAAGAGCTATGGTGGCTTAGGCCACTACTTGATGTCGCGCCCCTTTTTTCTCGCGAAATTGGGTTTATGACATTTGGGAAGACAACTCGTTCCCTTTTGGGAATTGGATTTTGGAATTGAAGAGTCGCCACCTAATGATTTAAGTGCATTAGGATACTAAGGAGAGTTTTATTTGGATAACCAGAGATTGGGTAAGGGCTTGAAATTATCCCAAGGGGAAGGTGTTAGGCAGCCCTCAAGATCCACTAGTGTGGTTCCCGGCCAATCTATTGTTGTGACTTAAGTACAAATGGCACATAGGCAAATAAAACTTCAAGTAAGAGGAGATTTTCATAAAGGTTACAAATAAACACAGTCAGCAAGAACTAAAGAGAGTTGATTTTCTTAGAAGAAACAATTTTAAAAGATTTAAAAGAAAAAAAGAACAAAGGGAAGGGGGTCCTAGATTTATTAATAATATGGATCACCCCACACAACATCCGGTAATCACTCCTCAGTGAGGGGCTACACGTGATGTTATCGCATGGTCATCATATCCATATCTACCCTTTCCCACCCCGTTAAGGCATTAAAGCGCGGACTGGTCCCGTTTACTTATTGCATGTTATTACCCGCCTCAACCCTATCAGTCCCAGAGGTACTTGGGACTACTAATCCTAAAGGGAGGAGATATTGGGCTTATTTGTGGTTTCAAAAGGTAAAATACTAAGGCGACTGGCAAAAAAAAAACACATATAACAAGTTTGGGGAAAGCATACAAACAAATAAAAGGCTCAAATACACCTCCTTCAAACCAAAGGAAGCACATAATGTAGCACGACTTGCATGTACTTTAGGGTCTGATTAAAACTTAAAGGTTGAGGCAGACTGATCTATTACATAGTTCAAATAAGAAGCTCGAATCAGGCCTGCCTGCTGGTTGTAGCTGATAAAATCTGATTCAGTTTATAAGACTTATCCTAGGTCTTGCCTAAGTGTTGGGCGAGGGTCCTATAGGCATTGTCGATGTCCCCTCTTTCTAAGGTGAAATCGGGTTTATGACATTTGGGCGGACAACTCTTTTTCCTTTTGGTAATTGGGTTTGCAATTTAGAAGAGTCGCCACCTAATGATTAAGTGCATCAGGACACTAAGAAATTAAAAGAGAAGAAGAACCAGAGAATGTGTAAGGGCTTGAAATTATCTCGGGGGGAAGGTGTTAGGCACCCCCAAGATCCACTACTGTGGTTCCCAGCCATGCTACAATTGTGACATTAATTGTAACAACAAATAAACATACAAGACAGCTTTCGTATAACGATTGCAAACAAAGGGAAGTGTAAAAGTCAAATAAACATGCTAAAGTTTGGGAATAGGCAGTTTCATAATTATTTAAAGAATATACAAGTGAAGAAAAATGGGGGTCAAATAATTGGTACAAATAATCAAACAAAGGAAGGAAATGGGGCGAAAATTTGGAAAAAAGAAACAATACAGGAAATTAAATAACTGAAGGATATTTTAAATGATTAAAGTAAAAGATGGGGTTTAAAAGAACTGAAAAACTGACAGTTTTTAAAGATTCTGAAAAAAGAAGTAAACACATAAAGACGGAGGGGATCCTAGGTTTATAAATAACATGGATCACCCCACGCAACAGCCGGTAACCATTTATACAAGTGGTGTTATCGCGTGATCATCATATCCATGCCTACCCTTTCCCACCCTGTTAAGGTACTAAATCACGGAATGGTCTCGTTACTTGTTGCATGCTACTACCCGCCCCAATCCTATCAGTCCCGGAGGCAGTTGGGACTACTAATCCTAAAAGGAAGGGATATTGGCTTTTCAAAGTTTTAAAAGGACAAAATCTAGTGCGACAAACAAAACACATAATAGTTAAAAGGGGAAAACACATAACAGTTAAAGGCTCAAATAGGCCTCTTAATTAAAGCAAAAATTGTTTAGAATGACTTAGAGGTACTGGTTAGGTCTTTATTAAACTTAAACGTTAAAGGGGTGGCTGATTTATCACACATTTCTCAGAAGAGAAGTCCGAATTAGGCCTTGTCTTGTTGTAGTTTATCAAGGACTGACACAATTGATTAATTGCCTACAAGTTTGCTTAGATGAGGCCTATAAGCATGATATCTAACAACGGAGAAGGCGCACTGATTTTAAAGAAAGGTTACTGGTTTTATAAACAAAAGTTCTGCAGATTTCAAACGACCATGCTATTGATTTTAAACTCATAGATGAAATAGACGAAGCTGATTTAATTGATTACATCCTACAGACATGATTTCTAAGTGTTGTTGGTTTGAAGACGATTACGTAAGTGCAAGAGTCCTATAGGCACAGTATCTAGAATGAAGTTGATTATTATTAAACCTATGATTATCTGCCTAATGACAGACATATATGCAGAGGTGCAAAAACAGAACTATACTCATGATTTCTATATGCAGAAACTTATAGGCATGGTTTCTAATGCGTAATGAAACAATCTTATAGGCAGGATTTCTAAATGTGTAATGAAACAATCTTATAGGCAGGATGTCTAAATGTAGTGCAGAACTTATACATGATTTCTATATGAAAACCTATAGGCAGGATCTCTATATGCAATAATGAAATGACTTAAAGGCAGGATCTCTATATGCGGATACATAAACGAGAAATGTTGTGATTGCAGAAATAAGACCTAAAGCATGATATCTACCCCATATGCATAACATGAGAGAGCCTCCCTCATTTTTACTATACACCCCATAAGTTATTACAGACCGGAATGAATCAAGAAAGATAAAATTACATCAGAAATTCAAGCTACAACCAAACAGCCTAATTCAGACTCAAGGTCTAACAATATGAGATAAACAAACTTCCAAGATCACCTTTCCAAGACCTTTCTCTTATTTAGGATGTGTCAAAGTTCCCAAGAGTCTCAAAGGGCTCCGGGCAATGCTTACACCCCAAATATATTGTAGAATTAGAGTGCAGTGTGGAAGGATCAGCCCTTAAATGTCCAATTTCAGATGGAACTCAAGGTCCCAATGCAAGGCTCATAGGAGGGGGCAGAACTTAGAGTCTAGGAGTAAGTGTAAGTGCAATAGAGGGGGGATTAGGGAAGGCCATGACAGGCTAGTGGTCATGCCAAGCAATTAGGATGCTGGCACACCCATGACCAGTTTGTTAGCTAAATTTAGGAGTTAGGACCCATTGAAGGTCAGGTTCAGACCTGGGCAGTAATTTGGATACTGCGAGGCCATAAACTTTAACTCGGCACATAGAAGGGAATGGGGGTATGGGGATTTTATAACAAGCAGTAAACATAAAAGATAGTAACATGTTTAATACAGAATATGAATAGCAAAGTAGGCAAGAACATGGCAACTGTAAAGTAAACACATAGGGAAGGAGCTGAAATCAAAATTGAGACATACTAGTTTCAGGAAAACAAATAAGTAAAACAGCAGTCTTGAAAAGCCAAGTTGCAAGCGGAGCAGTACAAAAAATCTTAGAAGAGAGCATAGAGTTTGAAAGAGTACTGTGATTGAGAGTATGTGTGTGAGAGTATGAGTATTGAGCTTTAGTATTCAGAAATTCAAAGTTCTAAAGTTGTAAAGTTTTGTAAAAGTTGTTCAAGCTATTCCAATACAGAAGGGTCGAGCCCCTTTTATAGTGCAGAAAATAAGTAAAAAAAGGTAAGAAAATAACATTGTAATCAGTCTCCTTTTAGTTAAGGGATTTTGATCTCAAACGGGTAAAACAATTAAGGAAAGGGATTTGAAAAAATATTTTCATAGTAGTATATAAAGGGCAAGTACATAGAAGCTATTTAGGGCAACAAACCAATAATACACGGTTGGTAAAAAAGGAAAGGGAATCAACCAGTAAAATCACAATTACATGCTTTTACTCGAATGAATCAAGTCAGGAAAAAGGGTAAAAAAAGGTTCAATCAGGGAAAATCAGTAACAATCAAGTAAACAAAACTAAAGAAATTCGTAATCAATTAGTAGTTGGCAAAACCTTTTTGAAAGAAGAGTTTTCATATATAAAGCACACAAATATGTAAATCAAGATGGGACTGTCAAGTTATTTAGAAGAGAATTTTATCAAAAAAAAGTTCAGAATTATAAGCAAAGAGATACAGGTTCAATTTGCAGACTCATAGTGAGTCTGAGAGTCTAGGTTCCCAAAGTTGAATCCTAACTCGAACACAAAAATCACAATTGCCAAAGGAAACCCTAAATACTAGGGTTTCAAAACGAATCAGACAATAGAGATGAGAAGGAAAGCCACTGAAACAGACTCGAAGGTCTGTTCAGAGCCTCATGAGAAACAAATAAATATGATAGCATGTTTGAACGACAAAGGAAGAAAAACCATGAAGAACATATTTGAGAAAACTCGGAACCTAAACAAGTTCAGAAGAAGGAGATAATAAAAACTTGAACACAAGTAGATGAAGCATGTAAGAACATGAACAGAATCCAGTAAACAAAAATCAAATAACTTAACGGTAAACACACCTAGTAAAAGAGTAAAGAAAACACAGCCAAGATTACCAGGAGTAACATGCATAGTTGAAAAGAAAAGGTAGAAGACAGTACATGCATAATAAAAAGAAATCACGAGCATGGTATAGACAAACACACATAAAGGAAAGAAAAAGAAAAAGCAGAAAGATTTTTTCCCAAAAATCCTTTCAGAAACCCTAAAATCGGAGAGAAACAATTTTGAAAAGAAACTTTTGGGGAAAACACTTTAGATGGCAAGAAAAGCATGGATACAATATAGATATAAGAAAAGACCAGTGAAAAAACCTCGAATAGCTTAGGGTTTCGGAGAAATCTTAGAAATGAGAAAGTCTTGGAAACAGGTCTGATCTTGAGTCGGAAAGGTCAAGAGCCAGGCTCCTGAGTCTTGAATATGCCGGAGCAGGCCTGAGGAGCCATGAAATCAAAGGTCTGAGAAGATCGGAGAGGGAATCGTCGAGGTCAGGCCTCGAAGCTTCGAACAACCATGGCTTACTGGTGAAGATATGTGAGTACCAACTATCCATGGCCTGAGAAGACATAGATTCCGGTGACCGGCGGTTGAAAGGGGGTAGGAGGAGGCTAGGGTTTCGGAGAGTTTTGAGAGGATTTGAGATGGTTTGGGATTCAAAGGCGGCGGATTAGGTGAAATGGGGAATTATGGTAGGTCATCTGGGGTTAATTATGGAAGGGTGAGTTTTGGCCGTTGATCTTGAGTGATCAGCGGTCCAGATTTAAGTGGGTAGGTGGGGAACGGGTTGGGTCGTGGGTTGGGTCCAAATCAAAACTGGGCCGGTTTAATTGGGTGGAATTGGGGCAATTGAAGGGCTACAATAGAAATGAAAAATCGGCTGTAATTGAAATAAATGAAGCTAAATGTTAAATAGCCAGTTTTTCCCATTTTATTTTATAAAAATAGTAAAATGATTCTAAAAGTAAATTAAAAGTACTGAACTAATTAATATTAAATAAATATTAATTCAAAAATACTAGGACCAATTTTATAATAACAAAATGCTATTAATTTTGAAGTAGGCTAAAATTACAATTATATGCAATTTATCTTTAAAAATTCCAAATAAATTCGTAAAAATATACAAAAATGACCTTAACTATATTTTGGTATAAATATGAGAATAAAATAAGTTATTCACAAATATTGATAGTTTTGGGAATAATTACTGATTTTTGTACTACTAAAATGGACAATAAATTGATAAAAAAAATCTTTTAAGAAATTAGGAAAAATACCAAAACACTTAGCTATTCTTATATATGCATATATATGGTATTTTAAAAGTATTTGTATGCGAAAATCATATAGGGAAAAATTGGGTATCAGCAGCTGCCCCTCTTTATTCGGGAAGGATGAAAGAGTTGTCGGGTAAAGATATGATGGCCAATTTGACCGAACGAAATGATTTGAGGAATTTTGACCGAGATCTGGTACTTGAGCTGCCTACATATCCCTGGTCTTACAGGAATCAGGCCATATGTAGTTCGGGATCCGTCGACGGAATATGCCGATGGAGACTTTTCCAAGAACGGGCGCGATGGATGGTCAAAATCTAGTAGGCTGCGAAAATCGGAGCGGGATCGCTCGTGCTGAGACGGTCGTTGCTAGCTGGTTTACCTACAAATGAGCAATATGAACATACATTTTGCATAAATTTAAAGGTGATGCAAATTCCTGTTGGACCATGAATGCTGTCTTTGGACAGTTACGATGACGTCCTCAGACCATGACGTCTTGGGCCATGAAGTGTATGATAAAGGATTCGCATGCTATGAAATGATGTTCTCGCGCTATGAGAATGATGCCTCTGAACCATGATGCCTTTGAATAATGCTATGCAAAACATAAAATGGGGGTCCTCAGGCTACGGATGGCGTTCTCGGGCTATGAAAATGGTGCCACTGAACAATGACGCCTTTGGACAATTTGGCGATCTTTCAGCCCACGAAATACGAATGGTGGCGATCTTTCAGCCCATGAAATGCAGAAGGTAGCGATATTTCAGCCGATGCAAAATCTAAATAGAGGTGGCGATATTTCAGCCGATGCTGGATTTAAATAAAGGTGGCGATATTTCAGCCGATGTAGAATCCAAATAAAGGTGGCGATATTTCAGCCGATGCAGAATCTAGATAAAGGTGGCGATATTTCAACCAATGCGGAATCTAAATAAAGATGGTGATATTTCAGCCGATGCAGATGGAGGTAGAGCTTAACCTCGGAAGGCAGAATAGTAGCCTTATGCAATGCAAGAGAATGCAGATGGAGACAGTGCTTAGTCTCGGAAGACAGAAAGGGTAGCCTTATGCAATGGAGAGAATGCAGACGAAGACAGATCTTAGTCTCGAAAGGGAGAATAGTAGCCTTATGCAATGCAGAAGAATGCAGATGGAGACAGTGCTTAGTCTTGGAAGGCAGAAAGGCAGCCTTATGCAATGCAGAAAAATGCAGCTGGAAGTAGAGCTTAACCTCGGAAGGCAGAAAGGTAGCCTTATGCAATGCAGAGAATGCGGATGGAGGTATAGCTTAACCTCGGAAGGCAGAATAGTAGCCTTATGCAATGCATAAAATGCAGATGGAGACAAAGCTTAGTCTCGTAAGGCAGAATAGTAGCCTTATGCAATGCAGAAAATACAGATAGAGACAGAGCTTAGTCTCGGAAGGCATAAAGGTAGCCTTATGCAATGTAGAGAATGCGGATGGAGACAAAGCTTAGTCTCGTAAGGCAGAAAGGTAGCCTTATGCAATGCGGAAATAAAAGGCGAATAGTAATAAAATCTCTTAGCTGATAGATGATTGCAATATTGTGGCTGCTGGGGATATAATGTGCGAATAGCAATTGTGAATAGGTGTGATGGTTCTGAAAGTTGCATTCCTGGAAAGTAAGAGTGTATAAATGTACTTGATGATTTGCGACTTGGGTACCTGCATACAAAGAAAAATCGTGAGTTTTGTAGAGGGGGAAGGTTAGTTCGTATCCTCGCGAACATTGCTCGTCCTGCTTGGTTCTATTTTCAGTGATGTTGTGTATCACTGGGGTAGCGTTTCTAAACAAAGTAATTTCGAAAATAGACATGCATGATTTAGTAGAAATATAACATAAATACTTAATTAAAAATAGTTTTCTTTAGATGAGCCGACGACCGCGGCGTGGTTCTAGACATTGCAACCTCTTTCGCTCCGGAATTTTGAGGGTCCTCCTCAAAATTCTGCCCCAGTTTACAGGGTTGCCGCTTCTGACGGCTGCTTGCGGTAAAAGGCTGAAATCAACTTCGGAATTTTGAGGGTCCTCCTCAAAATTCTGCCCCAGTTTCCAATATCGAGGGAAATGAAAATTTTATTGACTTGTCACCGAACCCATAAGGCTGCCTACGTATCCCCTCTTAAATGGGAATCAGGTCAGGCGTAGTTCAATTTACATAATGATATCATAAATGGTTATACATAGTATCGCTTGACTGCATCTGAGTTGATTGGTTTTGGCCAAACTTCTCTGTCCATTTTTGCGAGTATGAGGGCTCCTCCTGTTAGAACCCGGTGAACCATGTACGGACCCTGCCAGTTGGGAGAGAATTTCCCTTTGGCTTCATCTTGATGTGGAAAGATTTTTTTCCATACCAGCTGTCCTGGTGTGAATTGTCTTAGCTTGACTCTTTTGTCGAAGGCTATGGACATTCTGTTCTGATAAAGGTGACCATGACAAACAGCGTTCATTCTTTTTCCATCTATGAGGGCTAACTGCTCGTAGCGACACTTTACCCATTCTTCGTCATCGAGTTCTGCTTCCTGAATGATTCTCAACGAAGGAATTTCTACCTCAGCGGGAATGACTTCCTCTGTACCACTAACCAGCATATAGGGAGTTGCCCCGGTTGGTGTGCGAACTGTGGTACGGTACCCCAATAAAGCAAATGATAGCTTTTCGTGCTGCTGCTTATGCTTTTTTATCATTTTCCTTAGTATCTTCTTGATATTCTTATTGGCGGCTTCTACGGCTCCATTCATCTGAAGCTTGTAAGCTGTAGAATTTTTGTGTTTGATCCTGAAAGTTTCCCACATGGCTTTCATCAAGTCACTGTTAAGATTGGGACCATTATCAGTGATGATTGACTCCGGAATTCCGAACCGACAAACAATGCGGTCGCGGACAAAGTCTACCACGACTTTCTTAGTCACTGCCTTGTAAGAAGCTGCTTCAACCCATTTGGTGAAATAATCAATTGCTACTAGAATGAACATGTGCCCCTTCGATGCGGCAGGCTCGATAGGTCCGATTACATCCATTCCCCAAGCGGGGAACGGCCATGGCGAGCTTGTTGCAGTAAGCTCGTTTGGAGGCACCTTTATCATGTCTGCATGTATCTGACAGCGATGGCACTTTCGGACATACATGATGCAGTATGTTTCCATAGTCATCCAAAAATAACCTGCCCGGAGTATCTTCTTGGCTAAAATAAAGCCGCTCATATGTGGACCGCAGGTCCCAGCATGAATTTCCTCTAGAAGTTTAGATGCTTCCTTTGCATCATCACATCTTAGTAATCCCATATTAGGAGTCCTCCTATACAGGATTCCTCCGTTGTGAAAGAAATTATTGGACAATCTTTGAAGTGTGCGTATCTGAGTAGCATTTGCAAGCTCTGGATATTCTCCTTTGGCCAAGTATTCCTTAATATCGTGAAACCAAGGTTTTCCATCTGGTTGGTCATGAATTTTTACTGGAATAAGATCTATTAAGTTCTTATCTGGATGTTGAATCATAGATGATAGGGTTGCCAATGCGTCGGCAAACTCATTCTAGACTCTGGGAACATGCCGGAATTCTGTCTTTGTGAATCTCTTCTTCAAGTCCTGTACATGAAACAAATACGGGAGTATCTTGGAATTCTTAGTTGCCCATTCTTCTCGGACCTGATGTATAGGAGGTCTGAATCTCCGATCACTAGCAACTCTTGAATGTTCATGTCAATGGACAGCTTGAGCCCTAAGATGCAGGCTTCGTACTCGGCCATATTGTTGGTGCACGGGAACCTGAGCTTGGCAGATACCGGATAATGCTGGCCAGTTTCTAATACTAGGACTACTCCTATGCCAACTCCTTTGAAGTTTACTGCTCCGTCGAAAAACATTCTCCAACCATCATAGGATTCTGCAATATCCTCTCCTACGAAGGATGCCTCTTCATCAGTAAAATACGTCTTTAGAGGTTCGTATTCTCCGTCCATGGGATTTTCAGCAAGATGATCTGCTAGTGTTTGTCCTTTGATTAACTTCTTAGTCACGTAAACAATGTCGAATTCACTCAGTAGGATTTACCACTTGGCTAGTTTGCTAGTGGGCATGGGCTTCTGAAAGATGTACTTTAGCGGATCCATTCTTGATATGAGATACGTAGTATAGGCACAGAAATAGTGCCTCAGCTTCTGAGCTACCCAAGTCAGAGCACAACAAGTGCATTCCAACAGAGAATACTGGGCCTCGTACGGGGTGAACTTCTTGCTGAGATATTAGATCGCCTGTTCCTTCCTCCTCGTTTCGTCATGTTGCCCAAGAACACAACCCAACGCTCCATCCAACACTGCAAGGTATAGTAGTAGGGGTCTACCTGGTTCAGGTGGAACCAAAACTGGTGGTGTTGACAGGTACTCCTTGATTCTGTCAAAGGCTTTCCGACAATCATCAGTCCATTTGGTAGCGGCGTCCATCTTCAACATCTTAAAAATCGGCTCACAAATGACAGTGGACTGAGCTATGAACCAGCTGATGTAGTTAAGTCTCCCCAAGAAACTCATAACTTCTCCTTGTTCTTTGGTGGTGGCAATTCTTGGATGGCTTTGACCTTTGACGGATCCAATTCTATTCCTCGGTACTCACAATGAACCCAAGTAGTTTTTCGGCGGGAACCCCGAATGTACATTTAGCTGGATTCAATTTCAGGTTGTACCTTCTCAGTCTGTTGAAGAACTTCCTCAAATCTTCCATGTGGTCAGTGGCTTTCTTGGACTTGATGATAACATCATCGACGTACACTTCTATCTCTTTGTGTATCATGTCATGGAAAATAGTAGTCATGGCCCTCATTTAGGTGGCCCCAACATTCTTTAACCCAAAAGGCATCATCTTGTAACAATACATCCCCCATGGCGTAATGAAGGCTATTTTCTCAGCATCTTCTTTGTCCATCCAGATTTGATGATACCCAGCAAAACAATCAACAAACGATTGCAGCTCGTGCTTGGCGCAGTTGTCAATTAGAATGTGTATGTTTGGCAAGGGGAAGTCGTCTTTGGGACTGGCCCGGTTTAGGTCCCGATAGTCGACACAGACTCTAACCTTTCCGTCCTTCTTTGGTACTGGCACGATGTTGGCTAACCATGTTGGATACTCTACTACCCTGAGAACCTTGGCTTTGACTTGCTTGGTGACTTCTTTCTTGATTTTCAAACTCATGTCAGGTTTGAACTTCTTGAGCTTCTACATTACCGGCGGGTATGCAGGATCGGTTAGCAGTTTGTGAGCCACAATAGATGTACTGAGGTAGGTCATATCATCATACGACCAGGACAATATGTCCTTGTATTCCCTTAGGAATTCCGTGTACTCTTCCTTCTCTGATGGTGACAAATGAACACTGATGCGCATTTCTTTGACATTTTCTACATCTCCCATGTTAACAATTTTAGTCTCGTCCAAGTTAGACTTAGGTCTATTCTCAAAATCCTCAACCTCTTTAACAACCTCTTCTGGTATATCATCTTCTTCTGAGTCTATATCTGTTTGTTGCGTTGTCTCGTTGCATGTCACAATCGTCGGTTCATCAAGATAAGTAATAGTAATGTTGTGTAAATAAAGTAAATGATAAAAAGTAATAAGAGCAAGATTTATAGGAAACTGAAATGCTTTGATAAATTTCATAATTGTTTTATGAACATTGGAGCTCTTATTTCGAAATTAAAAATGCGGAAAGAAGGTCAACTAGCAAAAAAATAAAGATAATGCGTGGTGCTTTGTTCTGCCTTGCTACCCCGAAGCTTTCCGGGCCCTGGTGGTTATGATGGACCAATTGTTGAGGCGTGCTCCTCGGCTCATGGCTTGTATAGAAAGGCCTTCCTCCCCCTCCTCCTCGAAAATGACACAACAGTCCATATTATCATCTCCCAAAAACAAATTCCTCATCGCCGCCAGTGCTTCCTCTTCTTCTGACCTATACATATCATCGGCTGGTTGAAAAGTCTGCTCCAAGCAAGGTATCGGATGTTCCAGTGGGTAGTAGGGACTGCACCATGGTGGCGACCAGTAGTTGAACTCCTCCCAAGTGTATTCATACCCCAAACCGAAAGTGGTACCGTGCTTCTTCAATTTGATAAGCTTAGCAATTCCTTGGAGATTCTTGCCGAGTCCCATGCCAGGTTCGTAATTGCACCAGTTCAATATGCTTTTGATTTTGTTATCCCACCATTTATCCTTGTCCACGACGTTGAATTGCTCAATGTGGTGGTAGATTTCTTCGCCTATCTTTCTTCTTCCTCCGATTGTTGGGATGGTCTGGCGTTTGTATATCGGATTGCTACCGTCGCCATGAATAATCACCTCTTGGTGATTCCACTCAAACTTCACCGCCTGATGCAGGGTTGATGCTACGGCTCCAGCGACATGAATCCATGGCCGTCCCAATAGCAAGTTGTAAGACACCGGGACGTCTATTACTTGAAAATCAACATTGAACCAAGTAGGTCCCCTTCGCAGACATAAACTGATTTCCCCAATAGTGGACCTTTGGGAACCATTGAAAGCTTTGTCATTGATGGATCCATCCTTGATCTCATGCAGGCTCTTTACCAATGTTCTGAGAGTCACCAATGGACAAATATTGAGGTTGGACCCTCCATCAATCAGAATTCTGGTGATGAAATAATCCTCGCACTGCACAGTGATGTGCAAGGCTATGTTGTGGCTTAGCCCTTCCGGTGGCAGCTCATCTTCGTGAAAAGTGATTTTGTGACTCTCCAATACTTTCCCTACCATGTTTGCCATTTCTCCTCCAGTTATGTTGCTGGGTACATATATATCTCACTCAGTATCTTTAACAAGGCATTCTTATGTGCATCGGAGCTTTGCAGCAGAGCTATGATGTAGATCTGTGTCGGAGTTTTGTCCAATTGATCAACGACTGAGTACTCCTTTGCTTGAATCTTCCTCAAGAGATCATCGGGACCAGTTTTGGTAGGCCGTCTAGAGGCCTGCTTACTCGATTCAGCTAAATATTCCTGAGTATACACCTTGCCAGTTCTTGTTATGCCCTGTGCCGCAACTGCTTCTCCGGTTTTTGATTTCCCTTTTCTTCTTGCCTCGGCTATGTAATCCTAAGGGATGGCCTTCGTATGAAATGGTGCCATGGCTGACATTGCCATTGGAATGGGTACCCTTGCTTTGGAAGGTATCACAGCAACTTCAAATGGCGTAGGTGCCTTTGATGACCCAAACTTGACCTCAACGGTCCTGGCATCTTTGCAGAAGAAGGTGCTTCAAACACGAGTGGTACGGACATGTTCACTTCAGCATCTCCAGAAGGCTGGATCTGACTACAATCGAATTAAGTGTGACTATTGGTTTCTTTGGCTCGTCACCTTCGGCGATCAATCCGATCGATCCTTTGGGGTCCCAGTCATCTTCTATCTCAATCATGTGAACACCTCCACCCTTGTGGTCTGGTAGAGGGTTGCTGCGGACTTTCGGAGCAGGCTCCTTTGCCAGGATGATCTTCTTGTCAATCAAAGCCTGGATCTTATCCTTTAGAGAGCGGCATTCATCAATGGTATGCCCCTTCATGCCGAAATGGTATGCACAGGTTTTGTTTGGGTTGACCCATTAGGAAGGAATTTTTGGAGTTATTGCGGGGATAGGGGTGACGTAACCAGCAGCTTTAAGCCTTTCATACAGCTGGACGATTGCTTCGGCAATGGCGATGTATTGTTGGGGAGGTCTACGATCAAAGTTTGGTTGGGGTCTAGGGAAATTTTGGCGAGGGGGAGGTGATTGATAGTGGGCTTGTTGGGTGTTGTAGGCTTGGTAGACGTGTGCGGGTTGGGAAAATTTGGGTGAAGCAGGCTGATATGCGGGAGGTGGAGATGATTGGTAGGTAGGTGGTGGAGCTTGGTAAGAGGGCGAAGGTGCTTGGTAATTTGGGATAGGCTGATATGTGAGTGGAGGTAGTGGATAGGTTTGGTATTTGATTGGGGATTTTGTCCTCTGTGCAACCATCACGACACTCACATCCTTTTTCTTGGACGTGCGACCAGACTGTAGATCCTTGTTGGTAGCCTGTAATGCTTCAAAGTTAGTGACCATACCACTTTTAATACCTTCCTCGATCCTCTCTCCTAGCTTGATGATGTCGGAAAATTTTTGGCCTTCAATCAGCATCACCCTTTCATAGTACGGTGGGTCTTGAGCTCAGACAAAAAACCTATTCATTTGTTCTTCTTCTAAAGCCGGCCTGACCATAGCAGCTTCTGATCTCCAACGAGTAGCATACTCGCGGAATGTCTCTGTGGGTTTCTTTTTCAAGTTCTGGATGTAGAACACATCTCGTGCATTCTCCGTGTTGAATCTGAACCTGTCCATGAAATGGAACGCCATACCTACCCAATTCGGCCACTTCTTCGGGTCTTGGCTAATGTACCAAGATAGAGCATCCCCTTTCAGACTTCTCATAAAGAGCTTCATGTGAACCTTTTCATCCTTTCCTACTCCGACCAGCTTGTCGTAGTATGTCATTAAATGAACTCTGGGATCCCCGGTGCCATCGAACATCTCAAACTTGGGAGGTTTGTACCCCTCGGGCAGTTCAACATCTAGTTGAATGCAAAGGTCTTCGTAATTCAGTCCCTCGATCCCCAAGTTTCCTTCAGCACTCTAAACTCGGCTAGTCAGCTTTTTGAGTTCTGCGGCCAGATTCTTGATAAGAGAGTCTTTGTCATCAGACTCAGGTGTGCTCGAGGCAGGCTGAATGGGGTGTGGTATCGTTTCCACATAGATGGGGGTATTGTGGTGGTGATCATTTGTGGAGTTTAGTGGTTCAGGGATGAGCAGTGGGGTGTTGCTTAAAGTGTGGCATGCGTTATAGTGGTGATGGGGAGTGGGTTGGTTTTGTGGTTTCGGTATGTTTTGTGGTGGTGTGGGATTTTGAGTGTTGGGGAAGTTGACATCTGGGGTAGTGAGAGAAAACGACAAGCTTGCCAAGTTCCGAACTTGGTCCAGTTCTTCCTGAAATTTCAAGTTCGAGATGGGAGGCACTTTCCTTGGAAACCTGAATAACCTGAGGAGCCTCTACCCTTTCAACTGAGTTCTCCTTTCTGATGTTGCTCAAATCTTCCATTTTCCCTTGTTCTTGTTTCTGATAGGAGGAGGAGGAGGCGGAGGACCCTTGGATCTTGTAGAATATGATGACGATGCTAGAGTGAACGAACTAACCTTTTAGGGGAGGGGAATAAAACAAAAAGTAAACAAAAAGGTAACAAGTTAGTGAGGATCGTGAGAAGAAAACGTTGCGATATTTAAACACATAGTGCAAGAATATAAGTCGTGTCCTAATTTGGGAGCCTCGTTGTGCCCGAGGTAGGCCTAGCGACAAGTTGATTTGGAGAACTTATAATGCTAAATGCCTCATTTTATTGATAAGACGAATCCCAAAACGACACTAAAATAGTGGAAAATAAAATGTCACTAATGGCCATTGGCCTTATTACATTTAAAGCAACTAAAAGACTCCTAACTACTTGGTCCCAGAAGGACCTTCCCCAGACTCTGCATCTTTAGCTCCATCGAACAGCTTCACCAGCTCACGTAGTCCCAGCAACAAGTAGGCTCTAGGCAAGTGTCCTCCTTCGTTTCCTTCAGCATTCTGGCAGTTTTCAATCCTCTGGATGAACTTCCTTTCTAGCTCCACTAAGCCCCGCTCCAAATACCCTAGTCGTTTATTGGCTCTGACAACCATATCTTTCCATTCTTCAATCAGCTTTTGATGGGCTTCTTGAATTTTCTGGTGCTCACTTTCGCATTCCCGAATCCTCTTGCGCAATTGGTTGTACTTAACGTGTACTTCAGCCTTTTCGTCGATGATCCTGTGACCTCGAACAAACTCGGGTTGTCCTAGCCCACTATAATCGTCTTCCAACCAACATGGATAGTATGGAGTATAACCAACATGGTACCTGTTTGGTTCTATGGAATCCTTTCCCAGGACAATTTTGCAGTGCCACATATGCTGAGCTTGACACTTGTATGGACTATCGTCATCTTGAAAGTCGGCCCTGAAGTGACTCATTTTATTGACCCTTGGTATAACCTGCTTTGTTCCTACCTGCCTCATGACTCGGAGAGGGACATAAGGATAAGTTCCTCTCAGACCGATGAGTATAAGAAACGGTGCATCCCAAGATCGGACAATGAACTCTTCAGTAGGGAACCATTCGAACATCCATTGCACTTGGTCCTCTTTCAAATTTTCAAACAACTCTACCCACCCTTTGGCATCTTCTGGTTGGGAAAACATGTTAGGCATATAGTTTATTCGCCTTGGCTGATGGAAGGCGATATGATCATCCCAGTCACTGCGCAGAATCTCTTGCCGATATTCACCCCTTTGGAGGTGCTCCATGAGCAAGAGTTGGAGCAGTAAGTTACAACCCTCAAAGTGTTTGGCCCTTCGTTGACAATTTTCTAGGGCTCGGTATATCTCCGCAACAATTATAGGTATTATGCTAAAAGGCTGCCCGCTAATTCCTTCCATTAAAGTCTTGGTGACCATGGCCAATCTGGTATGGATCCTAGCCTTCTTCATAGGAAATACTGTCATCCCCAAAAAGCAGAACATAAAGACGAAGACTCTTCTGTGGATATGCCCCAATGATGTGAGGGAAAATTCATCTGGGGTAAGTGCGGTAAGACTTGCTATGGCTGTATCTTTCGTATAGATAGTCGAAAGGAATGTAGGAATCCTTCAAGCATGTCAGGTCTGTGTTCTTCTTTAGTCCCATCATTTTGAGAAAACCCCTACCCTTGTGATTTTCTAGCATAAACAAACCCGGAGTTTCCCATGGGATGCCAGCTAGCCCTCCTATTTCCTCCAGCAAAGGTGTCATTTCAAGGTCCCCGAAGCGGAACACAGATTTGTCGCCATCCTAGAATAGAGTTGCAGCCTCTATGATTTTGTTGTCGGGTTGAATTTCTAGAAGATAAGGCAAATTTCCCAAGTATTTGCAGACGAGGGTCCGATCACTAGAGTGAAGATCTTCCCACCAGCTTAACAACAATGGGTGGATGTTGGTTACCATGCCGAATCTGGGGACTTCGTGCCTCATTTTCTGCAAAACAAAGTGTTAGGCCCTTACCCCCACCAGACTCGACTATTTGAATATCAATAATTGGCATAAGCAGCATTTAGTTCTCCAAATAAATGCACAGACGTGGTAATGTCCGTTTGGGTTCCATGGAAACCCAGTGGACTTTGGACGAGGCTGTCTTAAAGAGTCATTATGTGGACAGCATAACTGACTCGGCTAGGTTTGACAGTGATGCATGCACAATTGAACAGAGTAAGGTTTCTTTGGGTTGCTAGACCGATACCCTTGAGCGTACAACTCAAGAGGGAAAGGCACGCAACCATCGACTGCACCGCTGATCGACTGGTTTTACTGCAAATACGCCTTGGCCAAATTTTGGGGTGATAATATCGGAAGGGCGCAACCACTCATTATAAGCGTTGCTATGGTATTTGTTTTGGCACGAGTGGAATATGATGTTGAATATGTAATTACAAGAATGAAACAAGTTGTCACGTATTTGCACGTTCATAAAGTAATGATTACAATAATTGCTCATAATTACAACAGTATTGAAGGAAAGCGGTAAATGAAAGAATTAAAGAAAGAAACGAAGAGCCAAGTTAGTTTCGTAGTAGAAAAGAAATAAAGACATTAAGTAAAGGCAATAAAGATGCAATAAAGTCAAAAGTAACATGAAACGGTAAAAGCCTAAAGAATATCCCCAGCAGAGTCGCCATGCTGTCGATGCCCCCTTTTTCTAAGGCGAAATTGGGTTTATGACATTTGGGCGGACAATTCTTTTTCCTTTTGGGAATTGGGTTTGCAATTTAGAAGAGTCTCCACCTAATGATTAAGTGCATCAGGACACTAAGAAATTAAAAGAGAAGAACCAGAGAATGGGTAAGGGCTTAAAATTACCTTGGGGGGAAGGTGTTAGGCACCCCCTAAGATCCACTAGTGTGGTTCTCGGTCATGCTACAATTGTGACTTTAAATGTAACAACAAATAAACATACAAGAAAGCTTTCATATAACGATTGCAAACAAAGGGAAGTGTAAAAGTCAAATAAACATGCTACAGTTTAGGAATAGGCAGTTTCATAATTATATAAAGAATATACAAGTTCAGAAAAATGAGGGTCAAATAATTGGTACAAATAATCAAACAAAGGAATGAAATGGGGCGGAAATTTAGAAAAATGAAACAATACTGGAAATTAAATAAGTAAAGGAGATTTTAAATGATTAAAGTAAAAGACGGGGTTTAAAAGAACTGAAAAACTGACAGTTTTTAAAGATTTTGAAAAAAGAAGTAAACACATAAAGAGGGAGGGGATCCTAGGTTTATAAATAACATGGATCACCCCAAGCAACAACCGGTAACCATTTATACACGTGGTGTCATCGCATGATCATCATATCCATGTCTACCCTTTCCCACCCCGTTAAGGTACTATTTCGCGGATGGTCTCGTTACTTGTTGCATGCTACTACCCGCCCCAATCCTATCAGTTTCGGAGGCAGTTGGGACTACTAATCCTAAAAGGAAGGGATATTGGCTTTTCAAAGTTTTAAAAGGACAAAAGCTAGTGCGACAATCAAAACACATAACAGTTAAAAGGGGAAAACACATAACAGTTAAAGGCTCAAATAGGCCTCTTCATTCAAAGCAAATTCTTTTTAGCATGACTTACAGGTACTGGTAAGTTCTTTAATTAAACTTAAACGTTAAAGGGGTGGCTGACTTATCACATATTTCTTAGATGAGAAGTCCGAATAAGGCCTTGTCTGGTTGTAGTTTATCAAGGACTGACAAAGTTGATTAATTACCTACATGTTTGCCTAGGTGAGGCCTATAAGCATGATATCTAACAATGCAGAAGGCGCACTGACTTTAAAAAGTTACTGGTTTTACAAACAAAAGTTCTGCAGATTTGAAACGACCTTGCTATTGATTTTAAACTCATAGATGAAATAGACGAAGCTGATTCAATTGATTACATCCTACAGGCATGATTTCTAAGCGTTGTTGGTTTTAAGACGATTACGTGAGTGCATGAGTCATATAGGCATGGTATCTAGAATGAAGTTGATTATTATTAAACCTATGATTATTTGTCTAATGACAGACGTATATGCAGAGGTGCAGAAACAGAACTATACTCATGATTTCTATATGTAGAAACTTATAGGCATGGTTTCTAATGCGTAATGAAACAATCTTGTTAGGCAGGATTTCTAAATGTAGTGCAGAACTTATACATGATTTCTATATGAAAACCTATAGGAAGGATCTCTATATGCAATAATGAAATGACTTATAGGCAGGATCTCTATATGCAGATATATAAACGAGAAATGTTGTGATTGCAGAAATAAGACCTAAAGCATGATATCTACCCCCATATGCATAACATGAGAGACCCTCCCCCATTTTTACTGTACACCCCATAAGTTATTACAAGGTTATTACAAACCCGAAGGAATCAAGAAAGATAAAATTACATCAGAAATTAAAAGCTACAACCAAACAACCAAATTCAGACTCAAGGTCTAACAATATGAGATAAACAAACTTCCAGGATCACCTTTCCAAGACCTTTCTCTTATTTGGGATGTGTCAAAGTTCCCAAGAGTCTCAAAGGGCTCCGAGCAATGCTTACACCCCAAATATATTGCAAAACTAGAATGCAGTGTGGAAGGGTCAGCCCTCAAATGTCCAAGTTCAGAGGAAACTCAAGGTCCCAATGCAAGGCTCATAGGAGGGGGGCGGAACTTAGAGTCTAAGAGTAAGTGTAAGTGCAATAGAGGGGGGATTAGGGAAGGCCATGACAGGCTAGTGGTCATGCCCAGCAATTAGGATGCTGGCACACCCATGACCAGCCTGTTAGCTAAATTTAGGAGTTAGGACCCATTGAAGGTCAGGTTCAGACCTGGGCAGTAATTTGGATACTGCTAGGCCATGAACTTTAACTCAGCACATAGAAGGGAATGGGGGTATGGGGATTTTATAACAAGCAGTAAACATAAAAGAAAGTAACATGTTTAATACAGAATAGGAACAACAAAGTAGGCAAGAACATGGCAACTGTAAAGTAAACACATAGGGAAGGAGCTGAAATCAAAATTGAAGCATACAAGTTTCAGGGAAAATAAATAAGTAAAAAAGCAGTCTTGAAAAGCCAAGTTGAAAGCAGAGCAGTACAAAAAATCTCAGAAGAGAGCAGAGAGTTTGAAAGAGTATTGTGATTAGAGTATGTGTGTGAGAGTATGAGTATTGAGCTTTAGGATTCAGAAATTCAAAGTTCTAAAGTTGTAAAGTTTTGTAAAAGTTGTTCAAGCTATTTCAATGCAGAAGGGTCGAGCCCCTTTTAAAGTGCAGCAATTAAGTAAAAAAAGGTAAGGAAATAACATTGTAATTAGTCTCCCTTTAGTTAAGGGATTCTGATCTCTAACGAGTAAAACAATTAAGGAAAGGGATTTGAAAAAATATTTTCCTAGTAGTATAATAAAGGGTAAGTACATAGAAGCTATTTAGGGCAACAAACCAATAGTACACGATTTGTAAAAATGAAAAGGGAATCAACCAGTGAAATCACAATTACATGCTTTTACTCGAATGAATCAAGTCAGGAAAGGGGTAAAGAAAGGTTCAATCAGGGAAAATCAGTAACAATCAAGTAAACACAATTAAAAGAATTCGGAATCAATTAGTAGTTGGCAAAACCTTTTTGAAAGAAGAGTTCTCATATATAAAGCACGCAAATATGTAAATCAAGAAGGGGCTGTCAAGTTATTTAGAAGAGAATTTTATCAAAGAAAAATTCAGAATCATAAGCAAAGAGATACAGGTTCAATTTGCAGACTCATAGTGAGTCTGAGAGTCCAGGGTCCCAAAGTGGAACCCTACCTCGAACACAAAAATCACTATTGCCAAAGGAAACCCTAAATACTAGGGTTTCGAATAGAATCAGACAATAGAGATGAGAAGGAAAGCCACTGAATCTGACTCGAAGGTCTGTTTAGAGCCTCATGAGAAACAAACAAATATGATAGCATGTTCAGAAGAAGGAGATAATACAAACTTGAACACAAGTAGATGAAGTATGAAAGAACATGAACAGAGTCCAGTAAACAAAATCAAATAACTTAACGGTTAACACACCTAGTAAAAGAGTAAAGAAAATAGAGACAAGATTAACAGGAGTAACATGCATAGTAGAAAAGAAAAGGTAGAAGACGGTACATGCATAATAAAAAGAAATCACACGAGCAGGGTATAGACAAACACACATAAAGCAAAGAAGAAGAAAAATTAGAAAGATTTTTTCCAAAAAATCCTTTCAGAAACCCTAAAATCGGGGAGAAACGATTTTGAAAAGAAACTTTTGTGGAAAACACTTTAGATGGCAAGAAAAGCATACATACAATATAGATCTAAGCAAACAACAGTGAAAGAACCTCGAATAGCTTAGGGTTTCGGAGAAACCCTAGAAATGAGAAAGACTTGGAAACAGGTCCGATCTTGAGTCTAAAAGGTCAAGAGTCAGGCTCCTGAGTCTTGAATATGCCATAGCATGGTCGGAGGAGCCATGAAATCAAAGGTCTGAGAAGATCTGAGAGGGAATCGTCGAGGTCAGGCCTCGAACCTTCGAACAACCATGGCTTACTGGTGATGATAGGTGAGTAGCAACTATCCATGGCCTGAGAAGCCATGGATTCGTGTGACCGGCGGTTGAAAGGGAGTAGGAGGAGGCTAGGGTTTCAGAGAGTTTTTGAGAGGATTTGAGAGGGTTTGGGATTCAAAGGCGGCAGATTTGGTGAAATGGACAATTAGGGTAGGTCATATGGGTTATTTATGGAAGGGTGAGTTTTGGCCGTTGATCTTGAGTGATCAACGGTCTAGATTTAAATGGGTAGGTGGGGAACGAGTTGGGTCGTTTGAAACTGGGTCGTGGGTTGGGTCAGTCAATTTAAGGGCTACAATTGAAATGAAAAATAGGTTGTAATTGAAATAAATGAGACTAAATGTTAAATAGCCAGTTTTTCCCTTTTTATTATAAATATAGTAAAATGATTCAAAAAGTAAATTAAAAGTACTTATCTAATTAATATTAAATAAATATTAATTAAAAAATACGGGGACCAATTTTATAATTACAAAATGCTACTAATTTTGAAGTAGGCTAAAATTGCAACTATATGCAATTTATCTTTAAAAATGCCAAATAAATTTGTAAAAATATACAAAAATCACCTTAACTATATTTTGGTATAAATATTAGAATAAAATTAATTATTACCAATATTGATAGTTTTGGGAATAATTACTAATTTTTGTACTGCTAAAATGGACAATAAATTGTTAAAAAAATCTTTTAAAAAATTAGGAAAAATATCAAAACACTTAGCTATGCTTATATATGCATATATATGCTATTTTGAATACAAAAATTATATAGGTAAAAATTGGGTATCAACATGCATGATATCTACTGATTTCAGAAACAATGAATTAAGCTGAATACATACTGATTTAAGAAAAAGTTGTCAGTTATTAAAGGAAGGCGAGTTTTAGCAAAAGATCATAAGTTCTACAACTGGTAAGGCATTATTATTTCTGGTTTTAGACTTATAATCAAAGTGAGGCAATTCAGGTTTGGTTACAGCTCCTATAGGCATGCTTTCTATGCGTTTATCGACTTTAGAACACTTTTATAGACATAGTAAAATGCAGAAACCCTACAAACATGATATCTAGGTGCTGTATTTAATATGAACATGATATCTAATCAGTTGGTTATTTAAGACCTATAAACATGTTTGCCTAATCAAAAGTGGATATGTAAGATTCAGAAAGAACTATAGGCATATTTTCTATATGCATATACAGAGTTCAGAATTCGAATAATCACAGGCATGGCATCTATATGAGAGTATGCAGGATTCCTATAGACATGGTATCTATATATGAGAGTATGACAGATTCCTATAGACATGGTATCTATATATGAGAATGCAGAAATTCAGAAACTCCTATAGGCTGGATATCTACCCCTTTGCATACGTGGTTACCCCTCCCTTTTTACTAGCCATCTCCGAGAGTTTTATTACAAAGTTATTACAGCCCAGAAAAGAAGTAAAGCAAAGAAAAATACATCAGAAATTAAAATTACAACCAAGGAGAGCCTGATTCAGACTTCATGTCTGAAGTATGAAGTAAACCAACTCCAAGAGATCATACTTCAAAGCCTTTCTCCCATTTGGGGTTTGACAAAGTTCCCTAAGAGTCTCACATGAACTCCGGGCTGTGCTTACACCCAAATATATCACCAGATTAAGACATAGTGCAGTGTGGAAGGGCCAACCCTCAGGTGTCCAAGTTCAGAGGGAACTCAAGGTCCCAAGGCAAGGCTCATAAGTGGGGGGCAGAACTTAGGGACTAAGAGAGAGTGCAAGTGCAGAAGTAGAATTCTGAAAGGGGAAAGGGAAAAGGGAAACAACTTAAATCAGTGCACATAAGGGTATAGGGGAATGGGGAATTGCAAGAGGCAAAAAGCAGGCTGGCGGACATACCCAGCAATGGGAGATGTCGGCACACCCTTAGGCCTGTCAGCACATATTGTTTAGACGTTAAAACCCCCATGGATTAAACTTAATTCATGGACAACAACTTACATTGCCATTCCTCAAGACATAACTAAAACACATAGGGGTAATAGGGGAATGGGGGTTCATAACAAACAAACGGAAGGAAATTAGCATGCCAATTTAAGTGTTGAGATATACAGGAACATGCAAGCAAACATGGACACAAAAGCAGTAAATACACATTGTTGTAGTGCTTGTCACACCTCCTTTTTCCTACTACACTCCGTGAAGGGTAAAATAAAGGGGAGTTATTTCCAACTTGAAGTGACAATCGAAACGGGATTATTTAATTAAAATCGGAGTCGCCACTTGGGAGATTTATGGCGTCTCAAGTCACCGGTTGAATCCCGAATCGAGGAAATTATTGACTCTGTTAACAGTCCGCGATCCAGAAATCCGGGTAAGGAATTCTATTAACCTGGGAGAAGGTGTTAGGCATTCCCGGGTTCCGTGGTTCTAGCACGGTCGCTCAACTGTCATATTTGGCTTATTTATTCGATTTTAGTACATGTTTTTGGATTTATGTCTTTACCTTTGAACCGCTTTTATTTATTTTAAGAGAATTACAACGTCGTGAAAACATGTCTCGAATCGCGTCACATAAATGCACCCGCAATTTTTGACACATGTCGACTTCGTTGAGATTTGGATTTGGGTCACATCAATGTGCACCCGTATTTAAGAAGGTAAGATTATTAAAAACGCGCCTAAAGTGACTAACGCGTTATTATCTTTGGGGAAGGCCGTGAAATTTGCAAAACGGCCCATCCCGAAGTCTAAAGGGCTTTGCTAAATTAAAACAAACTACGGATATTCATTAGTTATTTTTCTACACTACTTTTAGATTATTGCGATGGCCATGATTTATAGATATAGAATTTATGAAAGCGGTGTAATCATTACTAAGCGTCATTTGATTTTGAAGTATTGCAATATTCAAAAAGATAAAAATAAGCCTTTCTAATTCACTGTCAGCAACAAAATGTCATGACTTAGCTAAAACCCAACCAAATAAGCTAATGAGTAATGGTCTACTAATACTTATGAAATTTGCCTAAACCCTCTTAGTATTAAAATTACTATTATTCTAAATCCAAACGCTTATTCTCACGAGATTAACTAGCAAAGAAGGGTTTTACTATAACACTTAAATATATCCATGTACAGCCAAACAAAATACTATTCAACATAATTGGCAACGAAAATCCATTCTAAAATGGGTATGAAATTAGCATAATCGAGCAATGCTCAATCTGTCCAGAAGAACCCACGGATAAACATGACTAAGAAACAGCTTAAAAAATTAAATAGAATCTCTATTTTTTTATAGCTTAGAGGATCCAGAACCCCACATAAATGAATTTTACTGTGAGTTTAGCAAACAATTTCCATGGGACAGAAAAAGAAAATGATATCCAAAGCTAACAATATAGTGAGAAAGCAGAAATCGGACCTTTCTATTAAATGAATTGAGTTGGAACTACAAGCTTAATAAATTGGCGATTCTGGGCCGGAGCCTTCGCCATGGACTACGAACAGAGCTGGCGGCCAGAGACCTCAACGGCAACTCGAATGCAAGCTTTCGCCGGAACTGTTTCTGGTGTCACGGAGTTCCACCGACGGAACCTCGAACAAAGGCCGGCGACCCGACACTTCAACAACAACCTCGAGCGAGCTCGAACACGAAAACCACGCCAAACTCAAAAGACCTCAATGGCTTTGAAATTGAAATCCAAAAACTAAAATGGAGAAACAGAGATATATTTTTTCTGTTTTTTTTTTTTTTTTTGATTTTTCTGGAATTTGAACTCGATTTTTCTTTGATAATGAATGAAAAAGCTGAAATTGTTTGGAGAATATGAAGCTTCAGGCGTTGGGTCCCTTTTTTGGTTCTATTCCCAGCTGGTTTTTTTCAAATCGAAGAAGAAGGTGCAGAAAACAATCACCTCCTTTCTCTGTAGCTTTTTTTTTGGCGTTTTTGTTTTTTTTTCGTCCGTCCTTTGTGTAGTTTTTTCTTCCGTTTTTCTTTTGTTTTGTGTATTTCGTTCCCCTTTTTGGTGAGATGAGTGTGTATTATATAATAGTGTATAGGGTGTATGTGGGGGAAGGTTTATGTGGGGGGATTATTTTTGGGGAAGGTATTTGTGGGAAAATAATTTTGGAGGGGAGGTCTCATATGGGGAGAAGTGTTTTGGGGGGAATTATTTTTTGGGGACGGTTCTTACCATTTTTTTTATTCCCAATTTCTTTTTATCTTATTCCTTTTTCTTTTTTTATTTAAAATCCTAGAATTAAAAACCTAAATTATCTAAAATTATACTAATTATGAAAATTATAAAAGCTACGTAATCCTAAATTAAAAAGAAAAATCAATAAAAGGAAAAGGTATAAAAATGAAACATTTTTTTATGATTTTTTAATTTTTTATGAAAATCAAATGACTTCCGATAAAACCTAAATGCCATGCAAGATATTTTTGGTATTTATTATTTTGATTTTAAAATATTAAAATGGATAAAATGCGACTAAATAAAGGAAAATTCCTAAAAAAATCGATAAAAATTATTTTGACTTAGTTTTAGGAGTTACCTTCATGTAGGGCAAAAATCACGTGCTTACAGTTGCCCCTCTTTGCTCGGAAATACGAAGAGTTTTCGGGCAAAGATAAAGTTAGCACTGTGAGGGATTTTTGCCCATTTGAAACTCCATAAGAAGCATTTTTGAAAAAATGTCTGACTGAACCTTGCTTCAAAGATTACCTACATATCCTTGGCTATAAAGAAATCAGGTCAGGTGTAGTTCAGAAGTGAATGAGGTGATGGAGTACCGAGGTTGAGAGTCGAGTGAGGTTCCGTCCGAGGCTCCGGTCCGCTGTCCCGTCAAGATCAGAATTGAAAAAGACTAACTAAGCCTATTAGCTACGAGTTACAAGATTCATATCTATATTTTCAAACTTGGTCTTGTATTTCTTGTTGTCTTGTATTCTCCCGGTGGAATTCTTGCGTTGTTGCCTTGAATTGTGATTGGCGATGTTTTGCCATTCCTCCAAGTGATGCTTGACTGCTGAAGTTTGAAATATGTGCCTCTATTCTTCAGGCGGGTCCTGATTGCTGACGCTTGAAAAGTATTCCCTTGTTCTCCAGGTGGGCTCCTGACTGCAATGCTTGAAAAGTATTCCCTTGTTCTCCAGGTAGGCTCCTGACTGCAACAAAATGGACAAACAAAGAAAATTTTCTGCCCCAATTTGGTGACTGGGCACATCATGTTATCCAATATCAAAAATTAAAAGCTAAAGTTTGAATTGTACTTCCCTTGTTCTCCAGGTGGACGCCTGACTGCTGAAACTTGAAAAATATTCCCTTGTTCTCCAGGTGGGCTCCTGACTGCAACAAAATAAACAAACAAGGAAAATTTTCTGCCCCAGTTTGGTGACTGGGCACATCATGTTATCCAATATCAAAAATGAAAAGCTAAAGTTTGAATTGTACTTCCCTTGTTCTCCAGGTGGGCGCCTGGCTGCTGAAACTTGAAAAATATTCCCTTGTTCTCCAGGTGGGCTCCTGATTGCTGAACTTGAAAAATATTCCCTTGTTCTTCAGGTGGGCTCCTGACTGCAACAAAAATAGACAAACAAAGAAAATTTTCTGCCCCAGTTTGGGGCTGGGCAGACTGGTGAGTTGTTACCTAAGCTATTGATACGATGGTGAGAGCAAAACTAAAGACTTGGTTGGCATGTGCATCCCCTGTGAGTAAAACTATTTGACTAAGATTTTTATCCTAGGAGAAAATTCATCAGACTAGGTTTTCTATCTTAGGAGAACGATTCATCAGACTAAGATGCAGACCCTAGGAGAAGATTCATCAGACTAGGTCCATTGTGTTATCTTAGGAGGAAGCTTCATCAGACTAAGATTTTGACTCTAGGAGAAAATTCATCAGACTAGGTCTTCTATCTTAGGAGAAAGATTCATCAGACTAAGATTTTGACTCTAAGAGAAGATTCATCAGACTAGGTCCATTGTTATCTTAGGAGAAAGATTCATCAGACTAAGATTTAGATATCTTGTTATCTTAGGAGAAAGTTTCATCCGACTAAGATTTTTTATCCTAGGAGAAAATTCATCAGACTAGGTTTTCTATCTTAGGAGAGATATTCATCGGACTAAGATTTTGACTCTAGGAGAAGATTCATCAGACTAGGGTGTTTTGTTGTCTTAGGAGAAAGATTCATCAGACTAAGATTTTGACTCTAGGAGAAGATTCATCAGACTAGGCCTTTTATCCCAGGAGGAAAAACTGTGAAAAGCAATGGCAACATTTATGCGCACTAACAAGACAGGCAAGGGCGAAGATTTGAGAAACATCCCTTTTGTTGGCTCTCCTCTTCTTCCCTTTTCTTCACTTTCTTTTCTTTTCTTTTCTTCCAATTTCTTGCACTGCTCTGTTCCTGTTTCAAACAACGAAAACTTGTGAGTTTAAAATGTGGTGGTTAGTTTGTGGCCTTGAATTTTGAAGGCGGCCCGATATCCTCCATTTGTTGCATTGCATGAACTGTCATCTCCCCCAACCCTTATGTTTCATATGAATCCCACAGCATGTCTATTGTCCCCATTTCGTGTATATGATGTTCTTTCTTGGCTTGATCACTGGCTTCGGCCTTGAGTTTATTGTTCCTTCACTTGTCACGATAACTGATTCCCACTCAAAGATCTTGCTTGTTTATTGACTAACCACTTTCTTTGGTACCCTTGACACGGAGAATACCTCTGATCCGTTCACCAAAACACCCTCCATCTGTTGCGTGGTTCCTAAATTGAGACGTATCAAACCCTTGTATTTCACACGAATCTCGAAGCATGTTGATTGTGGCCAACTCATTGTGCCTACTGTTTTCTCCTGACTTGACGCCTTTATGTGTTCACCAGATCCCGTTTTGTTTAATTGGAAAGCTTGGTGGCAGATTTTGAAGTCATTTCTCACTTGTGTTGAACAATAGACCCAGGAAGAGGGAGTAAAACAGGGTGGGAGGAATAGAGTAAAGGATAATGGAAAGAGACGATTCCTAACAAGAAACCTACAGAGTAGCAAACCATCAGATGTGGATACCGACTCTAGCGACCTTGACATGCACCTGCAACCTACTCTGTTTAGCAAATCTAATGTTCAGCTCTTGTTGTACCTTTTCGCCGTGAAATGGCCTCCAATGCTCCGCCTATCCAATCTGATTCACAGTCCTTATTCGACTTGTAGTGCCCGAAGAGTTTTCACCATCAAGCCTCTCTTATTTTGGTCTTTCTCTCAACTCACCATCGCCTTATAGCGCCCGTGAAGGTTTTCACCAATAAGACTCTCTCATTTTGATTTCTCTCAGCTTTCATCGCCTTGGGGTACCCGCGGGGGTTCTCATCAACAAGACTCCCTCATTCTTCATTTCCTTCGTTTGGACCAGAATGTTGCCCCTGATACGGTTCACCTCTACTTGCTTGACTCGGCATTTCTTGGAGACTGATCGGAAGGTCTTTCTTTGGACCGTAATGCAGGCTTTTGGATGGGGATAGAAAGAAGGGTATCAAAGGCTCAAAAACAATTCAACATGGGTTCAGCATTACAACTTTCGGAATCAGATTTTCCCAACAACCACAATTTCTGCCCCAGTTTCTTTCTTGGGGACTTTTGGATTTTTATTTTGGTGTGACTGAACCTCAGAGAGGCTGCCTACGTACCCCTTCGGGATCAAGTCAAACGTAGTTCAGGTGACTACTTTTGTTGTTGCGGTCTGTCCTTTCTTCCACTTTCTTTTTCTTTCTTTTCATTCTTTTCTTTTCCTTCTCTTTTCTTTTCTTTGCTTTTTCTTTTCTCTTTTTTTTTCTTTCTCTTCTTTTTCCTTTCCTTTTTCTTTTCTTTTCTCTTTTCTTTTCTTTTCATTTTTTTTTATTCTTTTCTTTTTCACTGTTTTTCTCTTGTTTCTCCATTTACTGTCCCCGCTCGGCTTACGAGTTTTATTATTGATTCCGAAAGAGGGGTAGGCAAGAAAATAACCGAGGCTCAAAGGGGTAACAAAGGATAAAGTGTTTGGATAGCAGACTAAAATGCCTTCGTCATTCCAATCTCCAAAACATGACAATTACAAACCACACAGTTAAACAAGCTGAGGAAAACACACATAACACCTTTTGATTGATTCACACATTTGCCTTCTGTATTTGTCAATTACCTAGCACCATTGGACAACAATCTCAGTACCACGAACGGTCCCTGTAGACTTGGGGAAAACTTGACTTGGCTTCAAACCGATGCGGTATGATGCACTTCAACAGTATTTCTTTACGTTCTATCTGCCCCCAGTTTCACTTGATTTGGGCTCAAAGTGATCTCAAAATGCCTTTACTTATTTCCCTCGAATGTCCTTACATATTCAACATTGTTTCATTGCTTCATTACTAAATTGACTTTTAAAAACCAGGATGAGAATTATGCGTGCATATCATATCACTAGAACCAGCATGAAAAGAATTGTAAAAGGAGAAGGGAACTAAATAAAATGACTAGAAATGGCGGAAAACAGAGAATTGCATTAGACTGACGGTGAAAGGGTTTAAACAACAAAACAAGCAAACTAGACTAGTTACAACCTTTGAAAAAACCTAGACAGCACTAAACAAGCTATTATGACTAGACAAACAAGGCAAAGTGAAAGGATAGAAGGGTTTGGATTACAAGACCATATCCGGATTACAACCCTGAAAATAACCCGGACAACAAAAATGACAACAAAATAAACCACCATAACTCCACTCTAGCTAACCAGGAGATGGAGCGTCTTTCCAATCACCAAACTCGACATCTTAGCCACTGGATTGCCCATCAAAATTGCTAGGGCCTTCACTAATTTCAATATCATTGACTTCATTCAACGAGTTTCCTAGAGGATTCTCATACTCCCTGTCGCCATGGATCTTCCCCACAAAATGTGCACCATCATGTGCAGGTAAAGGATTCTGTGTAATGTTCTGGGTGGCACTGTCCTGGACCGCAATTACCCCTTCCTGAATTATTCTTTCTATCTCTCTTTTCAAATCCCGGCAACTTTCGATATCGTGCCCTTGGGCATTG
Source organism: Nicotiana attenuata (assembly GCF_001879085.1). Taxonomy (NCBI): domain Eukaryota; kingdom Viridiplantae; phylum Streptophyta; class Magnoliopsida; order Solanales; family Solanaceae; genus Nicotiana; species Nicotiana attenuata. The sequence goes on from NC_031989.1 coordinate 12,575,214, forward strand.
GAATGGTATTCACACCTTTTAGAAGGGTCAAAGCTTCTTGCACGCTTGTCCACATGATTCGGAGGAACCGGTGCAATCAGGTTATAATGCTTCAGTTTCTCAAACAAGTCTTCATATGACTCTCCGATGGGGGTGAAAGTTTCCTGCTTCTGTGCCCTCTCTTGCTTGAAATTTTGGCTGGCTCGCAAACCAGCTCCAAGGGGAGTCTTGTAAGCTCTTGGAGGTCGGTAGGTGTTTTGAGTTGGAAAAGTATTTTGTGGGGTGGGTGCGCGCCATTGCGCATGGGCAGGATGTTGGGGATATGTGTGGGCGTGGTGGACAGAGAAGTGGGGAACACGGGGTAGGTAATAGTGCTGTGGAGTGTGGGAGTAGGTTTGGGGACGGGGTCGAGGTTGATGGTAATATGGTGATGGGCCCCTGGACCAAGTTCTCGAGTCAACTACCGCCACATCTTCTTTCTGTTTCTTTCCCAGTACCCCTCCAGTGCCGCTCTGGATGGCCTGGGTAGTCGCCTTGATTGCCGCATAGCTCATGATTTTATCGGATTTGAGCCCCTCTTCAACCATACTTCCCATTTTCACCACCTCGTTAAAAGATTTTCCCACTGCTGACACCAGGTGACCATAGTAGGTAGGCTCCAAAGCCTGTAAGAAGTAATCGACCATCTCGGTCTCTTTCATTGGAGGATCGACTCTTGCCGCCTTCTCTCTCCACCGGAACCCGTACTCCCTGAAGCTTTCCCCAGGCTTCTTCTCCATTTTAGTCAGTGACAGACGGTCTGGGACGATTTCGAGATTGTACTGGATATGGCACGCAAACGCTTGGGCCAAATCATCCCAAGTGTACCATCGAGCATGATCTTGCCGTGTGTACCATTCCAAGGCAGCACCACTGAGACTTTGACTAAAGTACGCCATTAATAACTCATCCCTTCCTCCAGCGCCTCTCATTTTACTGCAAAATCCCCTCAGATGGGCTACATGATCACCATGTCCATCATACAAATCAAACTTTGGTAACTTGAACCCTACTGGTAGCTGGACATCGGGAAACAAGCAAAAATCCTTGTAGGCCACACTGACTTGGCCACCCAACTCTTGCATGTTCCTGAAGGATTGCTCCAGGCTTTTTACTTTTCGAAACATCTCTTCCTGTTCCGGATCCTTAAGCGGCTTGTCAGTTTCCGCCGGGAGCTCAAGGTGAGGAGTGTAGGAATATGGCTCAGGAGCTTTAAAGGTAGGCTCAGGAGGGTAATACTGGCTGTCATGCGTTGGAAACAATGGCTCACTGGAAGATCTTTGCAATGTGGCAGGTGGAGGCGCCACAAAGACAGGGGTGATTGGTGGAGGAGGGTTTTGTTTGGGTGGTGGAGCTTGGGGAGGATAGGAGGTGGTGTCATAACTTTGTTGGTAGAAAGGGAAAGATGGAGATGAATTCACAGTAGGGAGCTCCTGAGACTGAGCCAAAGGTGGGACATATGCTGGATTGGCGGGATAAACTAGCGCCGACTGACCCTTAACCCAGGCCTGATGCATCTCGGCCATCTGATGCCTCAACTTATACATCTCTTCCCTCATTGCTTTGACATCCATCACTTCTACCTCTTTTGACGGGTCCACGATACTGGTATCTGATTCTTGGCTTGTCATGTTCAGTTTGTTGTTTGCCCGGGTGTTGTAGGAATGGGTTACCAGGATGCCAACTGCCTTTTGTCCTTGTGTTGTAAAGAGGAGTTACCACTTTAAAACCACAAACCAACCACCTTTCTGGAATGACATGACAAAATGAAACCATCACGTTAGCGTTAAGGCATTTAACATATTGGTAACAGCTTTTGATCGGTCGCATGCGTCTTTCCGGCCTTTTCCTTATTTCAAATTGCAAACTTTCTCTTCCTCTGTTTTTATTCTTTTTCCCTCTTTTTTTCTTCTTTTCACTCTTGCCTTTTTCTTCTCTTGTTCCTATTCTCTCCCTTTCTTGTTTTTCCGCTCTTTTCTTTTCTTTTTGCCTTTTCATTGTTTTCCTCTCTTTTTTTTCCTTCTTTTCTTTTTTTTCCTTTTTTCTTTTGGTTATGGTCGAATCCTATGGAGATTTCCTACGTATCATGACCCCGCATGAATCAGACCGAGCGTAGTTCTTGCAAATTGAATGCAAAATTTTTTTCTTTCTTTTTTTTTTTTGGGATTTTCAAATTGTTTTTCTTGAAGGGAAACTACAAAAGCAGACTCAAAATAGCAATATACAAACTTGATGATTAAAAACTAGATCAAGAGTACATCAAAGCTTCACATCCTGGGGCTCGCGGGGCATCACTCGGCATCGCCGCAGGCCTGCGCAAGACTGAGAAGGCTTCAACGTCGACTGTGACTCTTTAAAGAAAACTGGCCATGTAATGACTTATTTTGACTTAAAAAACAAAGTGGTTATTTTTGCAAATTTTTTTTTCTTACGAAAACAAAGACTCTGTTTTGCAGATATGGCCTTTTAGCACTTCCGAAAGGGAGATTTGAAGGTTGTGCCCGCAAACCAAAAAATACCTCATGGTGGCTGTTCTTGCAAAAACAGCCTTCCGGCGCCCTTTTGGGGACATTACGCTTATTTTAAACAAGAATGGCGTCACCCGACTTATTGGATAAAAATTAAAATTTTGGTATTTTTGGTTATTTTTCAAAAGGGGTGGTTGGACCCGATGAAGGTTGCCTACGTATCTCACATCCGGTGAGAACCAAACCAGCGTAGTTCGGGCAGATAAACTAACTATTTTTTAAAACAAAACACTTTTGGACGAATACACTATTTCGAAAAACAAGACTCTTTTTATATTTTCTTTTCAACAAGCTATTTGAAAATAAAACTCTTTTGGTTTCTTTTTCTTTTATTATTGACAAACAAACCACATTTTTTTTTAAGAACAAATTTTCCTTTTTCCCTTTTCTTCTTTTTTTTTTCATTTTCCTCAAAAATTCGGCAGAGTTTCGACTCTATTTTGACATTGGTTGTTTTTCTAAAACGAGTAATTAACTCTCTACACTGCTATTTCTTTCTCTCTTTTTTTTTAATTTTTCCAAATATTCAAGCCGGTCAGCATGCGGGTCCGAGACAAATAAATGTACATGCAACATGTAGGATGCATCAGGGTGGTTTTTTTTCATATCCGGTTACCTGTCCTAGACGGACCCAAGCCCTGCGTTGAGTCCCCTAAGTCATATGCACGTGATGCAGATAAGCGCTCCTACTAGGGATCCGACATGGAGTTAAGTTATTCTAGGTTCAAAACCTGGGTATTTGTTCTAGACTGTGTACCCGAGCGGACAGCTCGAGTCGAGGAGGGGGCTACGTACCGGGGACCCGCGAGATCGTCCGGCTTAGTAACTTGTCCGGCCTCTTTCTTATTTCAAGGTATGACACTAACAGAATAGGGAGTCTCAACCAGTAAGCACATCCCCGGAGGTGAGAAGAGAAGGGTTTCGGCACATTTTATATATACATTTCAGATAATATCAAAGCGGTAAAGCATTTAACACATTTAGCAGGAAAACATGTAGGAAAATCAGATAAAGACAAACATAACAATTATTCTAAGCTCGAATTCTTAAACCCTGAACCGAAGTTCTGGGTTTGTCATCCCCAGCAGAGTCGCCAGAGCTGTCACACCTCCTTTTTCCTACTACACCCCGTGAAGGGTATAATAAAGGGGAGTTATTTCCAACTTGAAGTGACAATCGAAACGGGATTATTTAATTAAAATCAGAGTCGCCACTTGGGAGATTTATGGTGTCCCAAGTCACCAGTTGAATCCCGAATCGAGGAAATTATTGACTCTGTTAACAGTCCGCGATCCAGAAATCCGGGTAAGGAATTCTGTTAACCTGGGAGAAGGTGTTAGGCATTCCCGGGTTCCGTGGTTCTAGCACGGTCCCTCAACTGTCATATTTGGCTTATTTATTCGATTTTAGTACATGTTTTTGGATTTATGTCTTTAGCTTTGAACCGCTTTTATTTATTTTAAGAGAATTGCAACGTCGTGAAAACATGTCTCGAATCGCGCCACATAAATGCACCCGCAATTTTTGACACATTTCGACTTCGTTGAGATTTGGATTTGGGTCACATAAATGTGCACCCGTATTTAAGAAAGTAAGATTATTAAAAACGCGCCTAAAGTGACTAACGCGTTATTATCTTTGGGGAAGGCCGTGAAATTTGCTAAACGGCCCATCCCGAAATCTAAAGCGCTTTGCTAAATTAAACAAACTACAGATGTTCATTAGTTATTTTTCTACACTACTTTGAGATTATTGCGAAGGCCATGATTTATAGATATAGAATTTATGAAAGCGGTGTAATCATTACTAAGCGTCATTTGATTTTGAAGTATTGCAATATTCAAAAAGATAAAAATAAGCCTTTCTAATTCACTGTCAGCAACAAAATGTTATGACTTAGCTAAAACCCAACCAAATAAGCTAATGAGTAATGGTCTAGTAATACTTACGAATTTTGCCTAAACCCTCTTAGTATTAAAATTACTATAATTCTAAATCAAAACGCTTATTCTCACGAGATCAACTAGCAAAGAAGGGTTTTACTATAACAATTAAATATATCCATGTACAGCCAAACAAAATACTATTCAACATAATTGGCAACGAAAATCCATTGTAAAATGGGTATGAAATTAGCATAATCGAGCAATGCTCAATCTGTCCAAACGAACCCATGGATAAACATGACTAAGAAACAGCTTAAAAAATTAAATAGAATCTCTATTTTTTTATAGCTTAGAGGATCCAGAACCGCACATAAATAAATTTTACTGTGAGTTTAGCAAACAATTTCCATGGGACAGAAGAAGAAAATGATATCCAAAGCTAACAACATAGTGAGAAAGCAGAAATCGGACCTTTGTATTAATTGAGTTGGAACTACAAGCTAAATAAATTGGCGATTCTGGGCCGGAGCCTTCGCCATGGACTACGAACAGAGCTGGCGGCCAGAGACCTCAACGGCAACTCGAATGCAAGCTTTCGCCGGAACTGTTTCTGGTGTCACGGAGTATCACCGACGGAACCTCGAACAAAGGCCGGCGACTCGACACTTCAACAGCAACCTCGAGCGAGCTCGAACACGAAAACCACGCCAAACTCAAAAGACCTCCATGGCTTTGAAACTGAAATCCGAAAACTAAAATGGAGAGACAGAGATATATTTTTTCTGTTTTTTTTCGATTTTTCTGGAATTTGAACTCGATTTTTCTTTGATAATGAATGAAAAAGCTAAAATTGTTTGGAGAAGATGAAGCTTCAGGCGTTTGGTCCCTTTTTTGGTTCTATTCCCAGCTGGTTTTTTTCAAATCGAAGAAGAAGGTGCAGAAAACAATCACCTCCTTTCTCTGTAGCTTTTTTTTGGCGTTTTTGTTTTTTTTTCGTCCGTCCTTTGTGTAGTTTTTTCTTCTATTTTTCTTTTGTTTTGTCTATTTCGTCCCCCATTTTGGTGAGATGAGTGTGTATTATATAATAGTGTATAGGGTGTATGTGGGGGAAGGTTTATGTGGGGGGATTATTTTTGGGGGAAGGTATTTATGGTGAAACAATTTTGGTGTTTTGGGGGGAAATATTTTTTGGGGAAGGTTCTTCCTATTTTTTTTATTCTCAATTTCTTTTTATCTTCTTCCTTCTCTTTTTTTATATAAAATCCTAGAATTAAAAACCTAAATTATCTAAAATTATACTAATTATGAAAATTATAAAAGCTACTTAATCCTAAATTAAAAAAAAAATCAATAAAAGGAAAAGGTATAAAAATGAAACATTTTTTTGTGGTTTTTTAATTTTTTATGAAAACCAAATGACTTCCGATAAAACCTAAATGCCATGCAAGATATTTTTGGTATTTATTATTTTGATTTTAAAATATTAAAATGCATAAAATGCGACTAAATAAAGGAAAATTCCTAAAAAAATCAATAAAAATTATTTTGATTTAGTTTTAGGAGTTATCTTCATGTAGGGCAAAAATCACGTGCTTACAGCGCTAAAAATTAAATCCGGACATACCAGTTTCAGAGAAACAAACAAAGGAAAGTTGTAGGTCTTGTAAACAGGCCACAGTGCAGACAACAAGAGATATTATTGTAAGAGTATGAGTTCAGAAGATTTTTGAATTGTGTAGTGTGTGTTTGTGAAAGAAGGTCGTGCCTTTTATAGTATAGAAAATCATGAGTAAATAAGGTAAGAAAATAGTTAAGGAAATGATTGTCAATCAATTACACAAGACTTCCCTTAATTAAGGGATTGAGATTCAAACGGGTGAAAACTATTTGAGGAAAGAAGTTGAAGAAGCACTTTATGCACAACATGCAATTAGGGGCAAATACATAAAAGGTTATTTAAGGCCAGGGTTTTGAAATACATGGTTGTACAAATAAGGCAAGAAAATCAATTAACAGCCAGTAAATCAAAGGTCAGAAATTTTGTATGAATGAACCGAATCAAGAAAGGTGAGAAAGGTTTTTTAATTCAAGGGAAATCAGCAGACAATGGAAAGGAATCAATCAGACCATATTTAGAGGGAGGTATGAACTGATCACAAATTTAAAAACTACTTTAGAGGGAAATTCATCATATATAAAGAGCATACGAACATGTTAAGCATGAAAGAAGATTGTTGTGTCATTGTAAAACCAGTAGAAGAATTCAGTATAGAAGAGTTTAGTAAAAAGCCAGAATCATAGGAAAACAAAGACGTCCAAACTCAATTCAGAGACCTGAAATTGGTCTGAAAGAATTAGGGGTTCTGAAATAAAACACTAGTTCAAGACAAATCACATAACCAAACTTGGAAGAACCCCCAAATTTTTGGGTTGCCTCCACTAACCGAGTACAGAGGTGAGAAGGCAAGTGATCGAAACAGGCTCAGAGGTCTCAAAGAGGAACTGAAACCCCTTTCATGTTTCTTTCAGTAGCAGAAACTCATGAGAGAACAATGATAGCAAGTAACACGCAGAACATAGTAGCAGAATTTAAAGAAAATAGAGTAGAAGAAGCTAATACGAAACATAATGGAAAAGACTGATAAGAACAATAGAAGAAGCATGCTAAGAAGTTTTAGAAGAAACTTTAAACAGAGCTCAGTAGAAGGAACTTAATAGGGAAACTTAAGAACTTAGTAATGAAAAATACAGTAGAAGAAACACAAGAACACATGAGAAAAGAAATAGAGTAGAAAAGCATGCGAAAACATAGTATAGGAAAACACAGTAGGAGAAGCATACAAGAACATGGTAAAATAAAATACAAGAACACACCAGAGGAAAATACACACGAAAGAAAAAGAAATGAAGTCAGAGAAACATTTAAATAATTTTTTTTTAGAAAACCCCAGATCGGAGAAGAAATGGTTTTGAAAGTAATTTTTGGAAGAAAAAACAGAGAAATTGTTTGAAAACTCAGGGAAAGCATAGATACACAACAAATCTAAAGGAATCGGAGAAAACCTTGAAGCGTTAGGGTTTCAGAAGAACCCTAGTAGTGAGAAAGGCTTTGTAAAGTCACCAATCTGAGTCGGAGAGTTTAAGATCAAGCTCGAACGACCATGGTACGCCGGAATAAGGTCGGAGATGGCCGTGGAACTCGGATCGAATGAAGCCTGGACCAAACTTTATTGTGGTCATGCCTTGAACCTTCGAAAACCAGGCATGTAAGAGCAAGAAGAGGTGGGTATAGGGCTTTCATAGCCTTGGAAGCCATGGATTCCGGTGGCTTTCAAGGCGGAGGTGATAGGAGGCGACTAGGGTTTGAGAAGATTCGAGAGAGTTTGAGAGAGTGGAGGGTTCAGAGGCGGCTGGTAGGTGGAAAATGAGAAGGTTAGGGTGGTCGTTTGGGTTAAAAAAAGGTAAGAGTGAACAGGGGCCGTTGATCTCTGAGATCAACGACCAGGATGAGAGGGGGTCTGGGTCGGGTAGGATTTAATTTGGTCAGGGTCGGGTTTAAATTAAAATTGGGTTGGGGATTTGAGATTGAAATTGGGTTTAATTGGGGGCTGATTTAAGGCTATAATTAAAATAGTTAGGGCTAGTAGTTAAATAGCCACTTTTCCCTTATTTATTTTATAAAAATTTCAAATTAAGTTCTGGAAATTAATTGAAAGTACTAAAATGATCTATAACATATAATTATCAATTTAAAAATACTGGTCTTATTTCATAAATAAAAACGTAATCAAATCATAAGGGAGGCTAGTATTGCAATTATGCAATTTAGCTTTAAACAATGCTAAAACAATTTGTAAAAAATCTTCAAAAATTATCTGAGCCATAGTTTAGCATAAATATGAGAATTTAATAAGTGAATTACCAAAGTGATAATTTTAGATATTATTATCAGGTTGTTTATGAATAAAAATAGGAAAATAAATTGATTTGAAAGCCTTTTAAAATTAAGAAAAAATGATAAATATTTGGACATACTTATAAATGCACACATATGCTATTTTGAAAGTGTTTTGCATATTAGAAAATATATAGAAAAAAATTGGGTATCAACAGCTGCCCCTCTTTACCCTGGAAGGATGAAAGAGTTGTCGGGTAAAGATATGATGGCCAATTTTGACCGAACGAAATGTTTTGGAGAGGCTGACTGTGCTCTGGTTCCTGAGCTGCCTACATGTCCCTGGTCTTACAGGAATCAGGCCATATGTAGTTCGGGATCCGTCGACGGAGGATGCCGATGGAAACCTTTCAATAACGGATGCAATATTTAGGTTGGGATGAATGGTTAAGGTCCAATAGGGCTACGGGGACTAGAGCGGAATCGCTCCTGCCGGGATGGCTGTTGCTTGCCGGTTTACCTGCAAATAAACATTACGGGTATATATTGTGCGTAAAAAAAACATGATGCTAGTTACCGTGTGATCATGAATGCTGTCTTTGGATGGTTAGGATGACGTCCTTAGACAATGATGTCCTGGGCCATGAAACATATAATAAAGGATTCACAGGCTATGAAATGATGCTTTCGGGCTATGAGAATGATGCCTCCGAACCAGGATGCCTTTGAATAATGATGTGCGAGAAATTAAAGGGATCCTCAGGCCATGGCATGGCGTTCTCGGGCTATGAAAATGGTGCCTCTGAACAATGACGCCTGATCTTTCAACTCATGAGATGTAGCATTTGGCGATCTTTCAGCCCATGAGAAATGGTTGGTGGCGATCTTTCATCCATGCAAATGTAAGTAAAATGACAATCTTTCAGTCATGCAAGCGTAAATAAAGTGGTGATCTTTCAACCATGCAGGATGTAAATAAAGTGGCGATCTTCCAGCCGTGCAGAAATGCGGATGGAGACAGTGTTTGCGATCTTCCAGCCGTGCAGAAATGCGGATGGAGACAGTGTTTAGTCTCGGAAGGCAGAATGGTAGCCTTATGCAACGCAGAAAATGCGGATGGAGACAGTGCTTAGTCTCGAAAGGCAGAATGGTAGCCTTATGCAATGCAGAAAATGCAGATGGAGACAGTGCTTAGTCTCGAAAGGCAGAATGGTAGCCTTATGCAATGTAGAAAATGCAGATGCGGTGCTTAGTCTCGGAGGGAAGAATGGTAGCCTTATGCAATGAGGAAACAAAAAATTAAGTGGCAGATGGTAATAGAGTTTCTTAGCTGATAACAATCTTTGATGTTATGATTGCTGGGGATATTGTGATATGAGGGAAATAACTTGAGTGCTTGGCTAGCAAATACCGGTAAGTGCGAAAATCGTAGGATTTGTATTCATGAACAAAGTTTGTCTTGTAAGTGTATAGTATGCCAGATGCTTTCGCAACCAAAGTGTCTGCATCAAAAGAAAAATTGTGAGTTTGGTAAAAAGGAGGTTAGTTCGTATCCCCGCTGGCCTTGCTTGACCTGCTCGGCTTTGATCTGGTGATACGGTACGTATTATTGGGGTAGCATCACTGAACAAAACGATGTCGATAATAAACATGCATGAGTTTGTAAATATGACATAAATATATAAGAAATAGTTTTTAGATGAACCGACGGCTGTGATGTGGTTCGGGACATTGCAACCTCTCTCGCTTCAAAATTTTGAGGGTCCTCCTCAAAATTCTGCCACAGTTTAACGGGTTAATGCTTTTGACGGCTGCTTGCGATGATCGGTTGAAATTACTTCTGAATTTTGAGGGTCCTCCTTAAAATTCTACCCCACTTTCCAATTGTGAGGGGAAATGAGGATTTTATTGAATTGTGATCGAACCCATAAGGCTGCCTATGTATCCCCTCTTAAACGGGAATCAGGTCAGACGTAATTCAAATTACATCATGTAGGTAAAACATAAAGATTACACATAGTAGTGCTTGACTGCATCTCAATTGATTGGTTTTGACCAAACTTCTCCATCCATTTCTACAAGTATAAGGGCGCCTCCTGTCAGAACCCGATGAACCATGTATGGACCCTACCAGTTAGGAGAGAATTTCCCTTTGGCTTTATCTTGATGTGGAAAGATTTTCTTTAATACTAGCTGCCCCAGTGTGAATTGTCTCGGCTTGACCCTCTTGTTGAAGGCTCTGGACATTCTGTTCTGATAGAGTTAACTATGGCAAACTGCGTTCATTCACTTTCCATCTATAAGAGCTAGCTGCTCGTAATGACTTTTTACCCACTCTGCATCGTCGAGTTCTGCTTCTTGTATGATCCTTAGGGAGGGAATGACCGCTTCTGTACCATAAACCAGCATATAAGGGGTCCCCCAGTTGAGGTACGTATCATGGTGCGGTATCCCAATAAAGCAAATGATAGTTTCTCGTGCCACTGTTTATGCTTCTCTATCATTTTCCTCAATATCTTCTTGATGTTCTTGTTGGCGGCTTCTAAGGCTTCGTTCATCTGAGGTATGTAGGCTATATAATTCTTGTATTTGATCTTGAAGGTTTCACACATGGCCTTCATCAGGCCACTATTGAGGTTGGAGCCATTATCAGTGATGATTGACTCTAGAATCCCGAATTGGCAAATGATGCGGTCGTAGACAAAGTCTGCCACGATTTTCTTAGTCACTACTTTGTAAGATGCTGCTTTGACCCATTTGGTGAAATAGTCGATTGCTACTAGGATAGATCTGTGCCCATTGGAAGCAGCCGGCTCGATTGGAGCAATAACATCCATTCCCCAAGCGGCGAAGGGCCATGGTGAGCTTTTTACATTAAGCTCATTTGGAGGTGCATTTATCATGTCTGCATGTATCTGACAGCGGTGGCATTTCCTGACATACTGGATGCAATCAGTCTCCATAGTCATGCAGAAGTAACCAGCCCGAAGTATTTTCTTTGCCAAAACAAAGCCGTTCATATATGGACCGCAGGTCCTAGCATGAATTTCCTCTAATAGCCTGGATGCTTCTTTTGCGTCGACGCACCTTAATAGTCCCAAATCAGGAGTCCTGCTATATAGGATTACTCCGCTGTGAAAGAAATTGTTGGACAACCTTTGAATTGTGCGCTTCTGAGTAGCGTTTGCAAGTTTTGGGTATTCTCCTCTTGTTAAATACTCCTTGATATCATGAAACCAAGGCTTTCCTTCTACTTCTTCTTCGACATGAGCACAGTAAGCTGGGTGATCATGGATCTTTACTGGAATGGGATCAATGAAGTTTTTGTCTGGATGTTGTATCATGGATGACAGGGTAGCCAATGCATCGGAGAATTCATTCTGGATTTTGGGGACATGTTGGAATTCCGTCTTTGTGAACCTCTTCCTCAACTCCTGTACATGATGCAGATAAGGGAGTATCTTAGAGTTCTTAGTCGCCCATTCTTCTCGGACCTGATTTATAAGCAAGTCTGAATCCCCAATTACTAGCAACTCTTGGATGTTCATGTCAATGGCCATCTTGAGCCCTAAGATGTAGGCTTCATATTCGGCCATGTTGTTGGTACCTGAGCTTAGCTGACACCGGATAATGTTGACCGATTTTTGATACTAGAACTGCTCCTGTGCCGACTCCTTTGAAATTTGCTGCTCCGTCGATAAACATTCTCCAGACATTATAGGATTTTGTAATGTCTTCTCCTATGAATGATACCTCTTCATTAGGAAAATACGTCTTTAAGGGTTTATATTCTCCATCCACGGGGTTTCAGCAAGGTGATCTGCTAGTTCCTGTCCCTTGATTGATTTCTGAGTTACGTAGACAATGTCAAATTCACTCAACAAGATTTGCCACTTGGCCAGCTTGCCGGTGGGGATGGGCTTCTAAAAATGTACTTTAAAGGGTCCATCCTTGATACAAGATATGTAGTGTAGGCACAGAAGTAATGTCTCAACTTCTGGGCTACCCAAGTCAAAACGCAACGGGTGTGCTCCAATAGAGAATATCGGGCCTCGTACAGAGTGAACTTTTTGCTGAGGTAGTAAATGGCCTGCTCTTTCTTTCCTGTCTCATCATGTTGCCCCAGGACGCAACCGAAGGCACCATCTAACACTGCAATGTAGAGTAACAGAGGTCTACCTGGCTAAGCGGGACTAAGACTAGTGGCGCTGACAAGTATTCCTTGATTCTATCGAAAGCTTTCAGGCAGTCATCCGTCCATTTGGTGGCGGCGTCCTTCTTTAACATCTTGAAGATCGGCTCATAGATAATTGTAGATTGTGCTATGAACCGGCTGATGTAGTTAAGTCTCCCCAAGAAACTTATTACGTCCTTCTTGTTCCTTGGCGGTGGCAATTCTTGAATGGATTTGATCTTCGATGGATCGAGTTCTATTCCCCGGCGACTCACAATAAACCCAAGCAATTTTCCAGCTGGAACCCCGAATGCACATTTTGCGGGATTCGGTTTCAGGTTGTACCTTTCTCAGTCCATTAAAGAACTTCCTCAGATCTTCCATGTGATCGGGGGTTTATTGGGACTTGATGATGATATCATCTACATATACTTCGATCTCCTTGTGTATCATATCATGGAAAATGGTAGTCATGGCCCTCGTGTAGGTTGCCCCTGCATTCTTTAACCCAAACGGCATCATCTTGTAGTAGTACATTCCCCATAGCATAATGAAAGCCGTTTTCTCATCATCTTCTTTATCCATCCAGATCTGATGATAACCAGAAAAACAATCCACGAATGATTGAAATTCTTGCTTGGCGCAATTGTCAATCGGGATGTGTATGTTTGGCAAGGGGAAGTCATCTTTGCGACTGGCCCGGTTGAGATCCCGGTAGTGGACACAGACTCTAACCTTCCCGTCTTTCTTTGGCACTGGCACAATGTTAGCTAACCATGTTGGGTATTCCACTACCCTGAGAACCTCAGCTTTGACCTGCTTAGAGACTTCTTCCTTGATTTTCAAACTCATATCTGGCTTGAATTGTTTGAGCTTCTGTTTTACTGGTGGACATGTCGGATCACTCGGCAGTTTTTGTGCCACAATAGATGTACTCAGCCCAGTCATGTCGTCGTACGACCAGGCGAATATGTCCTCTTATTCTCTTAGAAACTCTGTGTATTCCTTCTCTTCTGACAGTGATAAGTGAATGCTGATTCGTGTTTCTTTGATGTTTTATGCTTCTCCCAGGTTAACAATCTCAGTTAGGTCTATTCTTAAAATTCTCAACTTCTTTAATAATCTCTTCCGGTATGTCATCTTCCTCTGAAACTATATCCGTTTGTTGCGTTGTCTCGTTGTATGTCACAATCATTGGTTCATCAAGATTAGTAATAGTAATGTTGTATAAGTAAAGTAATGAGAGAATAATAATAAAAGTAAGATTTATAAGAAAACGAAATGCTTTGATAAATCCCATAACTGTTTTTTGAACATTGGAGCTCTTTCTTGCAAAAAATTAAAATGCGAAAGGAAAGTCAACTAAAAAAAATAGTGCATGATGCTTGTTCAGCCTTGTTACCCTGAGGCTCGCCGGGCTCTGGTGGTTCTGATAGTCCAGTTATTGAGGCATGCTCCTCTACTTACAGCTTGTATGGAAGGGCCTTCCTTCCCTTCCTCCTCGAAAATGACACAACAATCCATATCATCGTCTTCCAGGAACAAATTCCTCATTGCTGCTAGTGCTTCCTCTTCTTCTGACCCGTAGATAACATCAGTCGGTTGGAATGTCTGCTCCAAGTGGGGTATTGGCTGCTCCAATGGGTAGTAAGGACCGCGCCATGGTGGCGACCAGTCGTTTAATTCTTTCCAGGTATACTCATACGCCAATCTGAAGGTGGTGCCATGTTTCTTGAGCTTGATGGGCTTAGCGATTCCTTGAAGGTTTTTGCCAAGTCCCTTGTCGGGTTGGTATCTGCTCCAGTTCAATATGCTTTCAATTTTTTTATCCCACCTTTTGTCCTTGTCAACAACGTTGACTCGCTCAATGTTGTAATGGGTCTCCCCGCCTATCTTTCTTCTGCCTCCAATTGCTAGAATGGTCTGGCGATTGTATATGGGATTGCTACCATCTCCGTGAACGATCACCTCTTGGTGATTCCTCTCAAACTTCACTGCCTGATGTAGTGTTGATGCTACAGCCCCAGTGGCATGAATCCATGGTCGTCCCAACAACAGATTGTAAGATGTCGGCACGTCTATCACTTGAAAATCAACATCAAACCAAGTAGGCCCCATTTGCAAACACATGCTAATTTCCCCAATAGTGGACCTTTGGGATCCGTCAAAAGCTTTGACATTGATGGCCCCGTCCTTGATCTTATGCAGCCCCTTTCCTAATGTCCTGAGTGTCACCAACGGACAACTATTGAGGCTGGACCCTCCGTCAATCAGGATCCTGGTGATAAAATAATCTTTGCACTACACCGTGATCTGCAACGCCTTGTTTTGACTCAACCCCTCTGGCGGCAGCTCATCTTTGTGAAAAGTGATCTTGTGACTTTCCAATGCCTGGCCTACCATGTTTGCCATCTCTCCGTCGGTGATGTTACTTGGTACACATGCCTCACTCAGCACTCTTAGCAAGGCATTCTTGTGTGCGTCGGAACTTTGTAGCAAAGCAAGGAAAGAAATCTGTGCCGGTGTTTTGTTCATCTGATCAACGACTGAGTATTCTTTGGCTTGTATCTTTCTCTAGAGATCATCGGCCCAGTGATGGTTGGCCTACTAGAGGCCTATTTGCTTGACTCAGCCAAATGTTTCGGGGTATAAATCCTACCGGTTTTTGTCATACCCTGTGCCGCAACGGCTTCCTCAAACTTGACCTTCCCCTTTCTTCTGGACTCGGCTGTGCAATGCGTGGCATTAGTGTGGAATGGTGTTACTGCCGACATTGCCAATGGAATTGGCGGGGCTATCTTTACTCCGAACGGAGCCGGTCCCTTAGGTGGTAAAACTGCAACTTCAAAGGGTGTAGGTGCGTTTGCTGGTGACATAAACTCAACCTCAATCGGCGCTGGCGTCTTTGTAGAGGATGGTGCTTCAAACTTGAGCGGCATGGACATGTTTACCTCGGCGTCCCCTGAAGGCTGAATCTGGACCACAATCGGATTAAGGGTGACTACTGGCTTCTATGGATCGCCGCCTACTGTGATTAAACCTATTGATCCCTTGGGGTCCCAGTCATTCTCTACATCGATCATGTGAACATCTCCGCCGTTGTGGCCTTGCAGAGGGTTATTGTGAACATTCGAAGCAGGCTCCTTTGCTACAATGATCTTATTATCAATGAAAGTCTGGATCTTATCCTTCAGAGAGCGACATTCATCAATGGTATATCCTTTCATGCCGGAATGGTATGCACATGATTTATTTTAATTGACCCAGTGAGAAGGGTTTTGGGGGGTTATGGAAGGGATAGTGGTGACATAACCAGCAGCTTTGAGCCTTTCGTACAACTGGTCAATTGGTTCAGTCTACGGTTAAAATTTGGTCGAGGTCTAGGGAAGTTTTGACGTGGGGGAGGTGATTGATAGTGGGATGGTTGGGTGTTGTAGGCTCGGTAAACATGTTTTGGTTGGGAGTATTTGGGTGAAGTGGGCTGATATGCGGGAGGTGGAGATGATTGGTAAGTGGGTGGTGGTAAGAGGGTGAGGGTGTTTGGTAATTTAGGGTAGGCGGATATGTGATTGGAGGTATTGGGTATGTTTGGTTTTTGATAGGGGATTTGGTCCTCTGTTCAACCATTATAGCACCTACATCCCTTTTTTTGGATGTACCACCAGACTGTAAAGCCTTATTGGTAGCGTGCAAGGCTTCAAAGTTCGTAACCATACCACTCCTGATGCCTTCCTCGATCCTTTCTCCTAGCTTGATGATGTCAGAAAATTTTTGATTCTCGATCAGCATCAGCCTCTCATAATATTGTGGGTCTTGGGCCCGAACGAAGAATTTGTTCATATGCTCTTCTTCCAAAGTAGGCCTAACCTTAGCAGCTTCTGATCTCCATCGAGTAGCATACTCATGGAAGGTCTCTGTGGGTTTCTTCTTCAAGTTTTTAATATAGAACACATTCGGTGCATTCTCTATGTTGAACCTGAATCTGTCCATAAATCAGACGCTATGCTTACCCAGCTCGACCACTTCTTCGGATCCTGGCTAATGTACCAAGATAAGGCGTCCCCCTTCAAACTCCTCATGAAAAGCTTCATGCGGATTTTCTCGTCTCTTCCCACTCCGACCAGCTTGTAACAGTATGTTCTCAAGTGGACCCTTGGATCCCTTGCACCATCAAACATCTCGAACTTGGGAGGTTTGTACCCCTCGTGTAGTTCGGCATCGGGCTGTATGCAAAAATCTTCATAGTTTAGCCCCTCAATTCCCTTACTACCTTCAACGCCTTGAATTTGACTAGTCAACTTTTTATGCTCTTCGGCCTAATTTCTGATGAGCAAGTCTTTATCATTGGACTCGGGTGTGCTTGAGATGGGCTGGGTGGAGTGTGGCACAGTCTCCATGTAGATGGGGGTTTTTTGTTAGGTGTGGCAGTGGTCATTTGTGGAATTCTGGAGTTCTAGGATGAGCAGTGGGGTGTTATTTGAGGTATAACAGGTATTGCAGTGGTGGTGAGGAGCGGGATGGTTTTGTTGCTTTGGGATGTTTTGCGGAGGTATAGGATTCTGAGTATTTGGGAAAGTAACCTTTGGATTGGTGAGGGAAAATGACAAATTTTCCAAATTGCAGACTTGATCAAGTTCTTCCTGGAACATCAATAGCTTTTGTTCTAGTTGGGATGCATTTTCCTTGGGGACCAGAGTACCGCGACCATGGGTGACCTCTACCCGTTCAGTTGAGTTCTCTTTTATGGCATTTTTCAATCTTCTATTTTCCCTTTGTTCTTGTGCTTGACAAGACTGAGAGGAGGAGTAGGTGGAGGGCCCCTGTATCTCATAAAATATGATGATGTTGGCAGAGTTCACGAACTAACCTTTGGGGAGGGGAATAAACAAAAAGTAAAAACAAGAGGTAACAACTCAGTGAGGATGATTAGGAAAAATGTTGCAATATTTAAACACGTAGTGCTGAAATATAAAGCGTGTTTTATATTTGGGAACCTCGTTATGCCCGAGGTAGGCCTAGCGACAAGTTGATTTGGAGAACTTAGAATGCTAAATGCCTCATTTCATTGATAAAAGGTAGACGAATACCATAATGACACTAAATAACAAGAAAATAAAAATCACTAATGGCCATTGGCCTTATTACATTTTATAAAGCGGAAATGGAAATTCCTATCTATTTGGTCCAAGAGGGACCTTCCCTAGACTCCGCATCATTGGCTCCATCGAACAGCTTCCCTAGCTCGCGCAGTCCTAGTAGCAAGTAAGCTCTGGCCAGTTGTCCGCCTTTATTTCCTTCAGCAGTCCGGCAGTCTTCGACCCTTTTCAGAAACTTCTTTTCCAACTCTACTATACCTCGCTCCAAATAGACCAAACATTTGTTGGCACTGACAACCATATCCTTCCACTCTTCAATTAGTTTTTGATTGGCTTTCTATGTCTAGCGATGCTCATTTTCGCATTCTAGAATTCTCTTTTGTAGATGGTTGTACTTGACCTGTGCTTCAGCTTTTTCATCGATGACCCTGTGAACTCGAACAAACTCAGGTTGACCTAGACCATTGTGATTGTCCTCCAACCAGCCTGAATAATAGAGAGAACAACCTGTATGGTATCTGTCCGGTTCAATGGTGTCCTTTCCCATGACAATCTTGCAATGCCACATATGCTGAGCCTGGCACTTGTAAGGGCTATCGTCGTTCTGGAAGTCAGCCCGAAAGTGACTCATCTTGTCGACCCTTGGTATAACCTACTTCCTACCCACTTGTCTCATAACCCGAAGAGGTACGTATGGGTACGTTCCTCTTAAGACGATTAGTACTAGGAAAGGTGCGTCCCTGGATCGGACGATGAACTCCTCGGTTGGGAACCACTCGAACATCCATTGTACTTGGTCCTCAGTCAGATTTTCGAAGAGTTCGACCCATTCTTTAGCATTCTCCGGTTGGGCGAACATGTAGGGCATGTAATTCATCCGCTTTTGGTGATGAAAAGCGATATGATCATCCCAGTCTCTTCGATGGATTTCGTGTCGGTACTCACCACTTTAGAGATGTTCCATGAGCCAAAGTTGAAGTAGCAGATTACAAACCTCGAAGTGTTTGGCTCCCTGTTACACCTTTCTAGGGCTCGGTACATCTCTACAATTATCATTGGTATGAGACTGAATGGTTGTTTGTCAATTCCCTCCATTAGAGTTTTAGTGACCATAGGTAGCCTGGTATGGATCCTTGCTTTCTTCATTGGAAACACTATCATCCCCAACAAACAGAACATGAAGACAAATACCCTTCGGTGAATATGCCCCATTGATGTAAGGGCGAACTCATCAGGATAAGTACGGTAAGATTTGCTGCGACCGTACCTCTCGTATAAGTAGTCAAAGGGAATGTACGACTCTTTCAAACATGTCAAGTCTGGATTCTTCTTTAGACCCATCATTTTGAGAAAACCTCTACCCTTGCGGTTTTCCAGCATTAACAAACCCGGAGTTTCCCACGGTATACCAGCCAGTCCTCCTATTTCCTTGAGCAGGGATGTCATCTCAATGTCTCCAACGTGGAACACAGACCTATCACAATCCCATAATTGAGTGGCAGCTTCTATGATTTTTTTGTTGGGGTGGATTTCCAGGAGAGAAGGTAGATTTCCTAGGTATTTCTAGACAAGAGTCTAATCACTAGAATGAAGATTCTCCCACCAGCTTAGCAATTTTGGGTGGATGTTAGTGACCATGCCGAATCTGGGGACTTCGTGCCTCATGTTTCTGCAAGACAAATGGTTAGGCACTTACCCCCACCAGAATTGACTATTAAATATCAACAATTAGCATAAAAGCATTTAGTTCTCCAAATAAATGCACAAAACGTGGTAGTGTCCATTTGGATTTTAGGGAAACAGTGTGGACTTTGGACAAGGCTATCTTAAAGAGTCATTATGCGGACAACATAACTGACTTGGCTAGGTTTGACCATAATTCATGCACAATTAAACAGAGTAAGGTTTCTATGTGGTATTAGACAGGTACCCTTGAGCGGACAACTTAGGAGGGAAAGGCGTGAAACCACCGTTGATCGACTGGTTTTACCGCAAATATGCCTTTGCCGGATTTAGGGGGTGATAATATCGAAAGAGCGCAACCACCCATTATAAGTGTTGCTATGGTATTTTATTTGGCACGAGTGGAATATGATGTTGAAAACATGCTTATGCAATAATTAAAACAAGTTGTCACGTATTTGCACGTTCATAAAATAATAATTACAATAATTTAAAACAGTAATAAAGGAATGCAGTAAAGGAAAGCGATAAAAGAGATAAGGGAAAGAAACAAAAGGCAAGTTACTTTTGTAGTAGAAGAGGGAAATAAATGCTTAAAGGGATTAACAAATAAAGGCATATAAAAAATGTAAAGTCACAGTAATAACTTGAAATGGTAGAAGCCTAAAAAATGTGCCCAGCAGAGTCGCCATGCGGTCGCGGCCCCTTTTTCTTGCAAAATCTGGTTTATGACATTGGGAAGACAACTCCTTCCCTTTTGGGAATTGGGTTTTAGAATAGAAGAGTCGCCACCTAATGATTTAAGTGCATTAGGACACTAAGGAGAGTTTGATTTGGATAACCATAGATTGGGTAAGGGCTTGAAATTATCCCAAGGGGAAGGTGTTAGTCACCCCTCAGGATCCACTAGTGTGGTTCTCGGCCAAACTATTGTTGTTACTTAAGTACAAATGGCACATAGGCAAATAAAACTTCAAGTAAGAGGGGATTTTCATAAAGGTTACAAATAAACAAAGTCAGCAAGAACAAAAGAGAGTTGATTTCCTTAGAAGAAACAGTTTTAAAAGATTAAAAAGAAACAAAGAACAAAGGGAAGGGGGTCCTAGGTTTATTAATAATATGGATCACCCCACACAACATCTGGTATCACTCCTTAGTGAGGGGCTGCACATGATGTTATCGCGTGGTCATCATATCCATATCTACCCTTTCCCACCCCGTTAAGGCATTAAAGCGCAGACTGGTCTCGTTTACTTATTGCATGGTATTACCTGCCCCAATCATATGTCCCGGAGGTACTTGGGACTACAAATCCTAAAGGGAGGAGATGTTGGGCTTATTTGTGGTTTCAAAAGGTAAAATACTAAGGCGATAGGAAAAAAAACAGATATAGCAAGTTTGGGGAAAGCATACAAACAAATAAAAGGCTCAAATACATCTCCTTTAAACCAAAGAAAGTACATATTGTAGCATGACTTGCATGTACTGTTTACGGTCTGATTAAAACTCAAAGGTTGAGGCACACTGATTTATTACATAGTTCAAAGAAGAAGCCCGAATCAGGCCTGCCCGCTGGTTGTAGCTGATAAAATCTTATTCAGTTTATAAGACTTATCCTAGGGCTTGCCTAAGTGTTGGGCGAGGGTCATATAGGCATGATATCTACTGATTTCATAAACAATGAATTAACCTGAATACATACTTTTTAAGAAAAAGTTGTCAGTTATTAAAGGAAGGCGAGTTTTAGCAAAAGATCATAAGTTCTACAACTGGTAAGCCATTATTATTGCTGGTTTTAGATTTATAATCGAGTGAGGCGATTCAGGTTTGGTTAAAGCTCCTATAGGCATGCTTTCTATGCGTTTAACAACTTTAGAACACTTTTATAGACATAGTAAAATCCAGAAACCCTACACATATGATATCTATGTGTTGTATTTTATATGAACATGATATCTAATTACAGTTGGTTATTTAAGATCTATAAACATGTTTGCCTAATGAAAAGTGGATATGCAAGATTCAGAAAGAACTATAAGCACATAGTATATATGCATATGCAGAGTTCAGATTTCAAATAATCATAGACACGACATCTATATGAGAGAATGCAGGATTCCTATTGACATGGTATCCATATATGAGAGTATGCAGGATTCCAATAGACATGGTATCTATATATGAGAATGCAGAAATTAAGAAACTCCTATAGGCAGGATATCTATCCCTTTTTATACATGGTTACCCCTCCCTTTTTACTAGCCATCCCCGAGAGTTTTATTACAAAGTTATTACAGCCCAGAAAAGAAGTAAAGTAAAGAAAAATAAATCATAAATTAAAAGTAAAACCAAGTAGAGCCTGATTCAGACTTCCTGTCAGAAGTATGAAGTAAACCAACTCCAAGAGATAATATTTCAAAGACTTTCTCCCATTTGGGGTGTGTCAATGTTCCCTAAGAGTCACACATGAACTCCGGGCAGTGCTTACACCCAAATATATCACCAGACACCAGATTAAGACATAGTGGTGTGTGGAAGGGCCAGCCCTCAGGTGTCCAAGTTTAGAGGGAAATCAAGGTCCCTAGGCAAGGCTCACAAGAAGGGGTGAGAACTTAGGGACTAAGAGAGAGTGCAAGTGTAGAAGTAGAATTTGAAAGGGAAAAGGGAAAAGGGAAACAACTTAAATCAGTACACATAAGGGTATAGGGGAATGGGGAATTACAAGAGGCAAAAAGCAGGCTGGCGGGCATACCCAGCAATGGGAGATGCTGGCACGCCCTTAGGCCTGTTAGCACATATTGTTTAGAGGTTAAAACCCCCATGGATCAAACTTAATTCACGGACAACAACTTACATTGCCATGCCTCAAGTCATAACTCAAAACACATAGAGGTAATAGGGGAATGGGGGTTCATAACAAACAAACAGAAGGAAATTAGCATGCCAATTTAAGTGTTGAGATATATAGGAACATGCAAGCAAACATGGACACAAAAGCAGTAAATACACATTGTTGTGGTGCTAACACCTAAATCCGATCATACCACTTTCAGAGAAACAAAGAAAGGAATGCAGTAGGTCTTGTAAACAGGCGACAGTGCAGACAAGAAGAGAATATTATTGTAAGAGTATGAGTTCAGAAGATTTCTGAATTGTGTAGTGTGTGTTTGTGAAAGAGGATCGTGCCTTTTATAGTGTAGAGAATCATGAGGAAATAAGGTAAGAAAATAGTTAAGGAACTGATTGTTAATCAATTACACAAGACTTCCCTTAATTAGGGGATTCCGATTCAAATGGGTGAAAACCATTTAAGAAAGAAGTTGAATAAGCACTTGGTGCACAACATGCAATTAGGGGCAAATACATAAAAGGTTATTTAAGGACAGGTTTTTGAAATACACGATTGTACAAATAAGGCAAGAAAATCAATTAATAGCCAATAAATCAAAGGTCAGAAATTTAGTATGAATGAACCGAGTCAAGAAAAGTGAGAAAGGTTTTTTAACTCAAGGGAAATCAGCAAACATTGGAAAGGAATCGATCAGACCATATTCAGAGGGAGGTATGAACTAATCACAAATTTAAAAACCACTTTAGAGGGAAATTCATCATATATAAGATGCATACGAACATGTTAAGCATGAAAGAAGATTGTTCTGTCATTGTAAAATCAGTAGAAAAATTCAGTGTAGAAGAGTTTAGCAAAAGGCCAAAATCATAGCAAAACAATGACGTCCAAACTCAGTTCAGAGACCCGAAATTGGTCTGAAAGAATTAGGGGTTCTGAGATAAAACCCTAGTTCAAGCCAAATCGTATAACCAAACTTGGAAGAAACCCCAAATTTTAGGGTTGCCGCCATTAACCGAGTACAGAGGTGAGAAGGCAAGTGATCGAAACAGGCTTAGAGGTTTCAGAGAGGAACTGAAACCTCTTGCATGTTTCTTTCAGCAGCAGAAACTCATGAGAGGACAATGATCGCAAGTAACACTCAGAACATAGTAGCAGATTTTAAAGAAAATAGAGTAGAAGAAGCTAATACGAAACATAATGGAAAAGGCTGATAAGAACAACAGAAGAAGCATGCTAAGAAATTTTAGAAGAAACTTTAAACAGAGCTCAGTAGAAGGAACTTAATAGAGAAACTTAAGAACTTAGTAATGAAAAATACAGTAGAAGAAACACAAGAACACATGAGAAAAGAAATACAGTAGAAAAGCATGCGAGAACATAGTATAGGAAAACATAGTAGGAGAATCATA
Source organism: Nicotiana attenuata (assembly GCF_001879085.1). Classification (NCBI taxonomy): domain Eukaryota; kingdom Viridiplantae; phylum Streptophyta; class Magnoliopsida; order Solanales; family Solanaceae; genus Nicotiana; species Nicotiana attenuata. Next base: position 12,598,754 of record NC_031989.1, read on the forward strand.
CAGGAACATGGTAAAAGAAAATACAAGAACACAGCAGAGGCAAATACACACGAAAGAAAAAGAAATGAACTCAGAGAAACATTTAATACTTGTTTTTTACAGAAAACCCTAGATCGGAGAAGAAATGGTTTTGAAAGTAATTTTTGAAAGAAAAACTAGAGAAATTGTTTGAAAACTCAGGGAAAGCATAGATACACAATAGATCTAAAGGAATCGGAGAAAACCACGAAGGGTTAGGGTTTCAGAAGAACCCTAGTAGCGAGAAAGGCTTTGAAAAATCACTGATCTGAGTCGGAGGGGTTAAGATCAGGCTCAAATGACCATGGTACGCCAAAATAAGGTCGGAGATGGCCACGTAACTCGGATCAAATAAAGCCTGGACCAAACTTCATTGTGGTCAGGCCCTGAACCTTCGAAAACCAGTCATGTAAGAGCAAGAGGAGGTGGGTATAAGGCTTCCATAGCCTTGAAAGCCATGGATTCCGATGGCTTTCAAGGCGGAGGTGGTAGGAGGCGGCTAGGTTTGAGAAGATTTGAGAGAGTGGAGGGTTCAGAGGCGGCTGGGAGGTGGAAAAGGAGAAGGTTAGGGTGGTCGTTTGGGTTAAAAAAAGGTAAGAGTGAATAGGGGCCATTGATCTCTGAGATCAACGGCCAGGATGAGAGCGGGTCTGGGTCAGGTAGGATGTAATTGGGTTAGGGGCGGGTTTAAATTAAAATTGGGTTGGGGAATTGAGATTGAAATTGGGTTTAATTGGGGGTTGATTTAAGGCTATAATCGAAATAGTTAGGGCTAGTATTTAAATAGCCACTTTTTCACTTATTTATTTTATAAAAATAGCAAATTAATTTCTTGAAATTAATTGAAAGTACTAAAATAATCTATAACATATAATTATCAATTTAAAAATACTGGTCTTATTTTTATAAATAAAAATGCAATCAAATCATAAGGGAGGTTAGTATTGCAATTATGCAATTTAGCTTTAAAATATGCTAAACAAATTTGTAAAAAATATGCAAAAGTTATCTGAGCTATAGTTTAGCATAAATATGAGTATTCAATAAGTGAATTACCAAAGTGATAATTTTAGATATTATTATCAGGTTTTTTATGAATAAAAATAGAGAAATAAATTGATTTGAAAGCCTTTTAAAATTAAGGAAAAATGATAAAATATTTGGACATAATTATATATACACACATATGCTATTTTGAAAGTGTTTTTCATATTAAAAATTATATAGAGAAAAATTGGGTATCAACACTTGAAGAATTTCATCTTCTGCGGTTGTGAGAATTCACTCGTGTGTTGCTATGGTTCTCTTGGAAAATAAGTTAAGTGAAAAGTTCCCATGTGAGGAAGTGTTTACCATGTTAGTGGTTCAGGAGTTGTGATGAAATTCTTGTACTATCGCATGCTGGCTTGTTATGGGAAGAAGGGTTTATTATGGACCCAGGAAAGATTATTGGCCTATTTCGGTACGATCAGAATTGGCTTGAGGTTTATGGATGGATTTAAATATGAATATGGGCTGTATATCAAGATGAATGTGTTCATTTCAGCATAGCTCTCCTTATGGAAGAGTATTCGGACGTTGGATGTTAATTTGTCGTCTGCTATTTCATGTAATGCTATGTTGTGCCGTATGAGTTGTGACCGGCTCGATAATTTTCTTATTAGTTGAGGTTCTGTGTGGTGATGATGTTATGTGAGCAGGATGGATCTTTAGTTTCAGAACATATATCGCACCTCAGTTTGCATGAGTTTGTTAGCTTATGGCATTATATGTCCCCTCAGGGATGGTATTATGCACTTAGCGTGCTTGTGACCGATATTCCGTATTTTGTTGTATGAGAAATTTAGCTCGATGTGTATCTCCTTATGTGAATATTATGAGCAGATCGGGTTGCACGCCGCAACAGTGTGATGATAATTACAATCCGTTATATTCTAATATGTGTGTTTTGTTTCCATTTTCGGAGGAGAGTTCATATTAGCCGCGTAAGTGGAGTAGTCCCTTGAAGAGCTCGTATTTCATATGTATCACGTTCGAGATGGTAGCCCATTGGAACTGTCACGATCCGAAATACCCACCCTTGGGGCTCGTGATGGCGCCTACTAATGGGAGCTAGGCAAGCCAAACCTTTAGTTCAGTTACTTCATTAACCAATTATTTGCCTTTAGCAATTATAAAACGATAACATGATAACAGTGGAAATTAATAAACAAGCAGAAGACAACAATGAAATAACCAGAATCTATGTCCATTACATCAACTTAAGCCTTAACCACCTAAAACCTGGTATCACAGTATCGTAGACGACCTAAGAATGCTAAATACAAAGTCTGAAAATAAAGACACTCTGTCTCAGAACGAGGAGATGAAATAGGAATATAAAAGATAGAGGAGACGCCGAGCCTGCGGACGCCAGTAGGACTACATCGGGATCTCGTGGACTGAAGGCCTGCTCCCAAACTACTGCTGCATACGGTATGCTGCTCCGGTATCGGGATCTGTGCAAAAGAGCACAGTATGTATATTAGCACAACCGACTCCATGTGCTGGTAAGTGTCTGGCCTAACCACGGCGAGGTAGTGACGAGGCTATGACCAGACTCCAGATAAACCTGTGCAATTATATTCATATATAGCGGAAAATAAACAAGAATAAACATATTAATGGGAGGGGACCATGCTTCAGGGATAGCAGATAATACAGAACTTCAAAGGAATAATAATGGAAAATCAACAATTTAACTCTAACACGGATAAGGGAAACAAAAGCAAGTTTCACTGTCAGTTCACATCTCGTTGCAGGCGTGCAACCCGATCCCTTTTCTTATAGTTCTGTGGTAGGCGTACCACTCGCTCCCATTTCATCAATAACTTGTGGTAGGCGTACCACCCGCTCCCTTTTTCATTAAAAACTTGTGGTAGGCGTACCACCCGCTCCCTTTTCATTAATGACTTGTGGTAGGTGTACCACCCGCTCCCTTTTCGTTAATAACTTGTGGTAGGCGTACCACCCGCTCGCTTTTCATTGATAACTTGTGGTAGGCGTACCACCCGCTCACTTTTCATTCCAACACAATATCACAACAAAATCCCAGCAAGGGAACAAAACAACATGGAAATTTCCCGGCAAGGGAACAACCAGCTATAACCAATTCCTTAGGCATAAATAAAGTACCTGAGATTAAACTAATTCTTTACACAATATCAAGAATCATTAATTAAACATCCGAAGTGTCACCTAAGAACACAACAATAATCAATTTAGGACTCACGGTTATGCTCGACACCAACGTATAGATACTCGTCACTATGCCTATACGTCGTACTCAACAACAAGCAAATAGCAATTATGACTCAACTCCTAATCCCTCAAGCTAGGGTTAGACCGAACACTTACCTCGATGCTTTGAATTCAACTCAAGTCTCAATTATAGTTTTACCCCTCGATTCCACCACAAATCCACTCGAATCTAGTCACAAGTTACTTAGTTACATCAATAAATGCTAAATGAATCAATTTGAATGCATAAAAAATGAATTTCCCAAAGATTTGCCCAAAAAATCAAAAAATCGCCCCCGGGCCCATGTGGTCAAAACCCGAGGTTCAAACACAAACCTGGCTACGCATTCCCACACGAACCCAAATATATGATTTGTTTTGAAATTGGGCCTCAAATTGAGGTCCAAATCCCAAATTTTTAGAAAAAACCTAAGTACTACCCTATGAAAAAATGCAAGTTGCGGATATGGGAATCGCGAAATAGGGTTCGAAATTGCTAACCCCGACCAGATATGGGAATTGCGAAGCTTTGTTCGCATTTGCGAACCGCTCCCTAAATTCCCAATCTTCACATTTGCGATCACTGAAGTCGCATTTGCGACCAACCGTTGCATTTACGAACCCAGTGGTCGCATTTGCGATCAGGCCCGCCCAGGTCTCCACTTCACAATTGAGATGTAGGGCTCGCATTTGCGAGCTCGCTTTTGCGAGAATGGCTTCGCAAATGCGAAGCCTGCAGATTCAGAAATGCAACAGCTATCTTTCAAAGTCCAAAATGCACTCGTGGCCTACCCAAAACTCACCCGAGCCCTCGGGGCTCCAAACCAAATATGCACACAACCTCACAAACTTCCTACGGACTTATTCGCGCGATCGAATCGCCAAAATAACATCACAAACATCGAATTAAACCCCAAAATCCAAGAATTCTTTCAAACTTCATAAAATCTCAAATTTTCTATTTTAGGTCTGAATTACGTCAAACGACGTCCGTTTTTTGCCAAATTTCACAGAAACATCTTAAATCATATATAAGACCTATATCGGGCGCTAGAACCATAATACGGTCCCGATACCAACATGTTCTAATAAATTATAATTTCAAATTTCCTTAAACTATTTTAGAAAATAATTTTACATAAAAATTCATTTATCGGCCTTGGGACCACAAAATTCGATTTCGGGCATACACCCAAGTTCCATATTTTCCTACGGACCTTTCGTGACCGTCAAATCATAGGTCCAGGTCCGTTTTCCCAAAATGTTGACCGAAGTCAAATTTTTTCATTTTAACACCAAAATTTAGCATATTTCACCGAATTTCATATTTAAGCGTTCCGGTTAGGCGCCTAGACTGCGCACGCAAATCGAGGCGACTCTAAATGAGGTTTTCAAGGCCTCGAAAGCACAGAATGGATAAGAAAGTAGGTGATGATCCTTTCGGTCGTCACATGAATAGTGTGGCATCATATGATACTTTTGGTCGTGTCTGGGGTGGCTTGTTGCCTGAGCAGTTCGTACTGGGTGAGACAAGGTTATTGGATCTAGGATTAGTGCAATCGGATTGTATGAAGTATATTAAATAGCAAAGATCATTATTGGGTTCAGAATGAGGTAATGTTCTTGTCAGAAGTATAGACTCAATGATTTTGTGACCCGACAGTTGGCCATGAATTTCTACATGTCTCTTCCATGGTGGTAGTATTGTAGGAGTTGGAACGAGACTTATATATATCACGAGGTACGTTATGAGCATCAGATTTGGGGAATGTTGGTTATTATGATCACATAATGTTATTATGGTCCTGTGAATGATGTGGTACATGGTGAGAATTCAGCAAAGGTATGCAGTCATGTTCTGGTACCTCATGTAGTGATTGATACGGTGTTCATATATAGGAAGCAGGCCTGGCTGGGAATTTTGAATGTTGGAATTGGGTTCTAAGCTTATTTGTTTTTATAAAAGAGAATGTCTTCAGATTTGATCAAGTTAATGTGCTCAACTGAGTTGTGGTAGCACGAGTAGGTGCTCAAGGTGTTAAATAGTGATTTCGTACAACTCCAGTGCAGTTCTCAACATGTTTGAGGACAAATGTATGTTTAAGTAGGAGAGAATGTAACGACCCGACCGGTTGTTTTGAGCTCTATTACGTCGCTTAGTTATTTGAAGCCCTGAGTAGCTTCACTTTAGGTATTATGACTTGTACGCGTGGTTGGAAATGAATTTTGAGAAGTTTGGAGTTGATTTTGAGAGAGAATTCTCATTTTGTAAGACTTCCTCCGCTATTTTCGGAATGGGGGAGACTAGGTGAGGGGTGAACCTTCTGTCTGATTCAATCTGATGCTTTCAAATCCGCTTAAAGAGTACTTTGGTGTCACTTAGTATAGGGAAGTGTCCCTTTTTCTTCGTTATTCTGATTTTGGTTTTCGTATCATGGATCTTGGGTCGCGCTTTATGGCATTTCCACTATAAAAAAAATCCAATCCCGCAAAGGATTGTTCATGGAACTACGATCAGGGAATTTTCTTCTTAATAGAGTACCAGACTTCTCACACGGCTATATGACCAAAGATCAGGTCTCCGACCAAACACTTTTTTATCGTTTTTTTATTTGTTTCCCTTCTTCGTTTATTCATCATGGACTCTCTTTTGTCTTTCCTGGTGCTGGGATCGGTGGGATGCTGTAGCTTTAAGAGATAGGGGCGGAGGCAATCGGAAAGGCTTTTTAGGAACGAGGCCCCCTCCCTCCTATGTTGTAAAGACGACCTCACCTTCTCTGGTGTCAGTGAGAGCTATTTGAGTATCCCCCGTTGACCTTCTTTTGTAGATAGAATCTTCAATGAGTGGAAACAAGCAACGAGCCACTCGAACGCTCCATACCTTGTTACGCACGTGGTCTTAGGCTCATCTCCTTGGGCTATGCGCACTTGGTAATATCCTTTGCGCAAATCTACCTTCGTGGAGTAAACGACCTCGGTATCGGGATTCAAAGGTTCCAGCAGGTTCGTATGACGATTTTGGACTTGGAAGTATGTCTGGACTGGGTTTTAGAAGACCTCGAAACATTTCGGCGCCTAGTGTGGAAGTTAGCATATTTGGAAGAATTTCATAAGTTTGGGTTGAAGTGCATTTCAGTGTTATCGATTTTCGTTTGGGATTTCGAGTCTAGAAATAGCTCCGTATGGTGATTCGGGTGTTGGAGCACGATCGGAAGTGAATTTAGAGGTCCGTGGGTCATTTTGGAGTCATTTGGCTTAAGATAGAAATTTGAAGGTTTTTTAGAAGTTTGACCGGGAGTGGACTTTTTGGTATTGGGGTTGGATTTCGATTCTGGAAGTTGGAGAAGGATCATAATGTCAAATATGACTTGTGTGCAAAATTTGAGGTCAATCGGACGTGATTTTATAGGCTTAAGCATCGAAAGTAGAAGTTTGAAATTTTAAAGTCATCAAGTTTGATTTGGGGTGTGATACATGATCCTAGCGTCTTTTGATGCGATTTGAAGCCTTGAGCAAGTTTATATTATGTTTTTAGACTTGTACGAGTTGTTGGTTTGGAGCCTCGGGGGCTCGGGTGAGTTTCGGAGTAGCTTCGAAGCATTTTGTTGAGAAATAGGATTTCTGGTACTAATATAATCGCAATTGCAATGTTTTGGTCACAAATGCGGTCATCGCATTTGCGAGCTTCTGTTCGCATTTGCAAACCTGGACGGTTGGGGGGATGGTTCGCATTTGCGACAAATGGGTCGCTTTTACGAGGCTTGAAGGGTTCGCATTTGCGAAACCCGTATCGCATTTGCAAAATGGGCCAGTTCAGTCGAGGGTCGCATTTGCGATGCATTCTTCGCAATTGCAAAGCTTCCATTTGCGATCTTTCTGTCGCAAATGCGTCATCAGAGGGCTGTGTCCGGCTATTAATTTTGAGACTTAGACCATTTAGCTCATTTCCTTTCATCTCTTGGGAGATTTTGGAGCTTTTGGAACAGGCTTTTCACCTAGCACTTTGAGGTAAGTAATTTCTACACAGCATGAGTTAAATACACAGATTATGGGTAGATTAACATGTGAAAATTAGGGAAAATCAAGGGTTCTAGATGAAAAATCTAGAGTTTGATAAAAATAAGATTTAGCCACAAAATTTATTATGGAATGGAGTAAAATCATATATTATTGATCCTTAGGTTATGGGTAACAACTTTATTCAAAATTTCGGGAATCCCGGCAGGTGGGCCCAGGGATGAATTTTAGGAACCTTGCATCTAGGGTTGGAAAATTGGTTTAATAACTAAAATATGAATTTTGAGCATGTATTGACTAGTTCTTACCCCAATTGAATAGTTTTGGATAGTTCGACTCAAATTTGGAGGTTTGAGCGCGTTCTTGAATTGGGATATAGGCTTTGGAGTGAGGTGAGTCTCCTTTCTAACCTTGTAAGAGGGAATTATCCCCATCGGTGAATTAATTGAATATGTGCTACTAATTGTGGGGGCTACGTACGTACGAGGTGACGAGAGTCCGTGCGTAGCTACTATTATGCTTATGTCCGGGTAGTCTAGGACCCAAAAGCATGCTTACTTGTAATAAATGCAACCTTATTGATAGTTTAAATTACTTAAATCATATCAAAGTGGCAAGTGATTTTCTAAAAGAGTTAAACTTCATTTTCATGACTTGTAAAAAGGGAAATTTACACCTCCTTGAATAATTGTTTCCTTGATGAATGTATTGATTGACTGTTTAATATGTGTTTCTATGTGTACCTGCGTCGCATGTATGATTCGCGAGCAGGGTGATTGGTTATTTATTTTTGCCCGCGTCACATGTATGATTCGCGAGCGGGGTAATAGATTCATCTATGATTCGCTCCATTCGACCCTCTGGCACTGCACAATTAAATATTGTTGGATTGGGCCGTATGATCTCGGCAAGATTTGTGCATGCTTGTATTGCCTGCCTTGAAATTTATTGAGGTGATATTGTTTATTTCCAGTTTGAGAATAAATGTATAAATGATCAAAAGGAATTGGAAATTTCCTATAAAAGAAAGAATTGTTTTACTTGCTTCATTCTATTGAATTACAATCATGTTTATGAAAATCCTTGATTTATTATATCATTGACGTATCATTATTGGACCACTAGTAAGTGTCAAAGTCGACCTTTCGTCTCTACTTCTTCGAGATTAAACGGGATACTTACTGAGTACACGTTGTTTTCGTACTCATGCTACACTTGCTATGCATTTTTGTTGCACAGGCACATGTATTTCTAGTGGCCTACTGGGCGCAACAGCATGGATGATACGGGGACTAGGTGGGCTACATTTCTCGAGGCGACCCGCGGCCAGTATAGTCTCTTTCAGCATATTATATTTATTTTCTATCCAATTTGTATTGTGGACAGTTACTGCACTTTAGTCGATTCCTTAGTAATTGCTCATGCACTTGTGACACCGGGTTCTGGGATGTCTATGGGATTATTCAGTATTTTTTTTTTTGAAATTTGTAAAGAGATTATTATTTATTCAGTAGAACTTCTTCTTTATTGTTTAAACATATAAAAGAAGTAAATTCAGAAATTTCTAACACAAGAAGTTACTAGTTATTTAGTGTTGGCTTGCCTGACAATGTTGTCCGGCGCCATCACGACCCTTAGTGGATTTTGGGTCGTGACAATAGTCGACCTAATCAATCGCCTCGCCTTGGGTGGAAGTCCCTAAACCTTGAAATCCAGCCATGTAGCGCCGAAACGATTTATCTGAAAGGCCGTATGCTATCCCCTTTTTAGGACCACCGACAACATCCAACCATATCCTCTCCGCTTCTTCGTCTGAAATGGGCGGTTGCTCGCCTTGCTCATTTGGTGGCAAGCTCTGAGTGTACTTCTTCAAATTGATATTGTAGCGACCGTTTATTTATAAGATAGAAAATTACTAACTATATAATATTATAAATATTTATAGTAGTTATGAAACCTACATATATAGTCTGCGCCCGACCCTCGACCTGTCTAGTTGGATCTGTCGGTGCCTTCTTCTTCCGGATGTGAGTCTCCATGAAGAACTCATCATGACTCATCTTCCTCCCAATTTTTTTCCTACAAATATAATAAAATGTGTTAACGAAATTAACATATATAAATATAATTCGATAAAAATAGACTGAAATATTCATTGTCTGGATATGTTGGATTAGGCCAAAACATTCACTCTCATATAATATTAGTCTTTACACCTGTTGAATAAAACTTGTTTATTACTTTGGAACGTATATTTTTTTTTTTTACAACATGACACTCTAGTGACGGTTCTCTATTTCAATCATCTTAGCTATTTTAATTTTATGCGTAAAATCTTCTTCTATCACACTACTAACAAGCCTGGACATTTGAATTTTTTTCATTTATGCATTTCCCATCTAGTCTCACCTCAGCTTCACTTTTCCAATATTTAAGCTAAATACATGGTTAATCAATAAATGTATTACTGTCGATTTCTCAAGCATTGTTAGATTTCATCTTTAACTTGTTAGGAGAAGTTGCAAATGGAAAATCAAATAAGAGTAGAGAATCATGTAAACTAGGTAGTGTATTAATCATGAATTCGAAGTAGCATAAAGGACTAAATTCAATTATAAGAGTGACATGGCCAAATATAACCCTCTACTTTTGTTTATTGTTCAATCCTATCCTTCGTTATACTTTCTGTTCATATATATCCTTCCTTCCAATAAAGTTCTATATTTACACTTATTTTAACGGACATGACGCGTGGCACCCTTTAAGCACAAGTCCCGGCCCACAACTTTAAAAACCCATACCCACTTAAAACCTACGACCAAAGTACCACATCAAAGAATTCTTTAACCCAAAGTATCCATTTCCCTCCCTTTCCTGCTAGGATTGGAAATCCTGTATTTTACATATCCATACGATTGAGTCCTTGGGTTTCCGAAATAGTGTAAAAAAAAAGAAAAAATACAACAGCGTTGTGCTCTGAGATTTCTCCGATGACAAGTGATAGTCGTTCCCTCATCCTGTAGGGTTTTGGGGGCGGTGAAGGGGAGTTGAGGAGAAAGTGGGGCTAGACAGGGTCGATTATCGATCAGAAATGATGAAGAAGTTGTGGCTTTTTCGGTGATGGTAGTCATTTCCCGGTCAGGTAATTGTTGGAAAAAAGGTAGAGGAAACGATGGGCGCACAATGCGACGTTGTTTTTCAAATTTTCACACTCTCAATGGGCTAATCTTCCTACACCAAGGGTCCGATTTTAGAGCTTTATAAACACCGAGATTTCACTGGATGAATATGCGCTGCTACTGCTCTTAATTCTCTTGAATGGGGTTTGTCCATTTAATGCAAAGTTTTTGACTTAATTGTTGAATTGGGTTGATTCCTTCTTTCAATACATTATACAATACATAATACGATACATTATAAAATAAAGGTTTTGTATTAATTTATTTGAAAAATTGGAAACTTAATATATATTAAGTGTTTGATTCTTCTTTACTTGCCAAATCCGATGCTTTATGTTTACTTATTGGAAATTACAGTTCTGATATGATGCGTTTTTTTTAAGATTGCAGTTCACTTTAATGGTTGTTGGAGGGGGCAGAGGGGTGGAGATATGAGTTTTGATTTTAGGTAAAAGTTAAAAAGGGGAACTGGGTTGGATGCGTCATATTTCAGGAATTTTTGGTTTTTTTATTGGATTGGTTATTTTGTCACGACCCATTTCCACGATAGATCATGATGGCGCCCGACACCGTTGCCAGGTAAGACAACGCGGAACATTTCATCTTCTTATATTAAATTTAGCGGAATCTAAGTGAAATAAATACCCAAATTTGGATCCGAAACCAGAAAGTGATAGATATAGTAAATACCATAATAATACAACCCCAAAAGCTAGTCTACCAAAGTGTGTGTGCCAAGACCTGGTGTCACAAGTACGGGCATCTAGTAGATATACAAAAGAAATCTCTATCCTACTATCTGAGATAAAGAAAGACAGCAAAAGTAAAGGAAGACTCCATCCGGCTGCTGAGCGGTATAGGAAGGAAGCAGCTTACCGTGGAAGTCTCTGCTACAAACTCAAGGGCGCGCACCGAACTGGTAACCAGATGTATCAGCCTCAGACCCTGTACAATTAAGTACAGAAGCGTAGTATGAGTACACAAACAATATGTACCCAGTAAGTATCTCGTCTAATCTCGAAGAAGTAGAGACGAGAGGTCGACTTGATACCTACTAGGGTCAAGATAATATAATATAATTATGCTATTCTAAGCATGAAAGTCACCAATATTTAACAGGTTATAACAAAGAGCAATAATCATGTTCTTGTCCTTGTTTCAGTTTCCATTTACATTTTTCAATTTCTAAGCAAGTAGGCATGTCATGTTCAAGTATCAGCATATATATATATATATATATATATATATATATATATATATATATATATATATATATCATACGCAATCATGCCGAGGTCGACGGCGCGCTCCAACAGAATTTAAAATATGCACTGCCGAGGGTTGAACGGTACAAATCATAGATGCATCTATTCTCACCGAGGTGATCGCGCCGATCCCTAAATATCAGGAAAACATCATGAATCCACACGAAGGTTCATGTATATACAAAGAAGCTCTTACAAGGGCTTAACAAGTTCATACGTTCACTTCATATTTCCTTTATGTCTATAGCATATCATGAATGATCATAGTGGCAATTTAAATAAGAGATACTCCCAAATTAGTCGTGATGTGGGTCCTAAACTACCCGAACAATTAATATCATAGTAGCTATGCACGAACTCTCGTCATCTAGTGCGTACGTAGCCCCACATTTAGCAACAATTATTCAGTTATTACACATATGGGGACAATTCCCTCTTACAAGGTTAGAAAGGAGACTCACCTCGCTCCAAAGCGCACTTCCAATATCAAAAACAAGTCCAAGCCCTCAAGTCGGAGCCAAACGATTATAAACTAGTTAAAGGAAGTAAAAACTAGTCAATATAAGTTTACAAGATCGAATTCTAGCTATTTAAGCCATTTCCCAACCCTTTTCACGAGTTTCCTAAATTCCGACCCCGGGCCCACGTGCCCGGATTCCGAGATTTTTCGAAGGAAGTTGTTCTCTACAACCTAAGGATCAATAATATATCATTTCTAGTTCATTACATAGCAAATTACATGATTAAATCTTAGTTTTATTAAAACCCTAGGTCTAGCTCTAACTCTTTGATTTTATCTAATTTTTAGTGTTTAATTACCTAATATACATGTATTTAACTAAGGATGAATGGGGATTACTTACCTTACAATTCTATGTTGAAACCCTCTCTTTGGAAGCACCAAAATCGCCCAAGTGTGGTGTTGTGTATGGAATAAATGACTTTGAGTTCGGATTAAATGAACTCTCTGCCCCCAGCGATTTCTGCTTCTGCGGT
>NC_031989.1:12615041-12657370 GCF_001879085.1 Nicotiana attenuata
TTTGTATTAGTTTTAGGTCTTGTAGCTGTATTTATACTCTGATAGATGCTCGTGTACTTGTGACCACCGTTCGGTTTCGGGCTGTGGTTGGGTTAGTAAATCTTCATTAATTAATATCTATTAAGTCGTTATTTTTTTGTTGTTCATTTGTGTTTAACTACTTTGAAAGATACGAGTTGGGTTAGTTGGCTGGCCTTGTCTTTCGGAGAGGCGCCACCACGACCAGTGCAGGGTTTTGGGTCGTGAAAAGTTGGTATCAGAGCCTAGGTTACTAGGTCTCACGAGTCATGAGCAGGTTTAGTAGAGTCTCGCGGATCGGTACAGAGACGTCTGTATTTATCCTCGAGAGGCTGCAGAACCTTTAGGAAAACTTCACCTTCTTGAATTATTATCGTGCGTCCTTGATTCAGCTTGAAAAGAAACTTTTGAAATTCCTTCCACGCGTTCGTATGCGCGCATGAGCGCTCAGTATCAGATGTGCCTTGATGGCTTGTGATTCCCCGATCAAGGGGCGACACGTGATCTCTGTGAGTTTGATGTTGGGCCAGTCTGGAGGACTTGAGGCTGGATCATTGCCTNTCCCTGCACCTCGCGTGCAGATGCAGGTATTCGTTCACCCGGTAGCGGGTTTTGGCTGATCAGAGGCAGAGTTATATGAGTAGCGAGGTGACTGCCTGCGTTCGCAGCACTATTTTTCCTCTCTTTTGGTTCATTGATCCGGCTTTGTATATTTTAGGTCTTGTAGCTGAACTTATACTCTGATAGATGCTCGTGACTTGTGACACCCCGGTTTAGGCTGTGTTTGGGTTATATCCTGCACTTATTAAAGAGATCTTTTGATAGACTGTGGTTACTTAATATATTGAAGCTGCTTATTAATGTTAATTATTCTAAAAGGATAAGTTGGGTTAGTTGGCTGGCCTCGTCCTCACGAGAGGCACCATCACGACCAGTGCGGAGTTTGGGTCGTGACAAGTTGGTATCAGATCCAGGTTACTAGGTCTCACAAGTCATGAGCAGGTTTAGTAGTGTCTCGCGGATCGGTACGGAGACGTCTGTATTTATCCTCGAGAGGCTGCAGAAACTTTAGAAAAACTTCACATTCTTGAATTCTTATCGTGCGTCCTTGATTCAGTTTGAAAAGAAACTTTTGAAATTCCTTCCACGCGTTCGTATGCACGTATGAGCGCTCAGTATCAGATGTGCCTTGATGGCTTGTGATTCCCCGATCGAGGGGTGAGATATGATCTCTGTGGGTTTGACGTTGGGCCAGTCTGGGGGACTTGAGGCCGAATCTTTGCCTATGGCTTGAGCACCGAGGTGCTGATTGTGTCAGCAAGTGTTTTGAACTTATACGTTCGGTATTGTCCCTATTAGTGGAAGTGACGGCTGAATAGCCACGTGATGAGTATGTTGGTACTGCGAGATGTATTTATGTGACTTGGTTGTGACGATGAAGGTCTGCTAGATGATAGAAGAACTATTAAGTATTTGATTTCCATTGTGATTGGATGTGTAGACCCGAGTTATGGGCGTGTGAGGAATCTTTTCATGTCTCCTAGTTGGGAGTGAAGTAAATTTCATGTTGCGGTATGAGTCCTGACTCAGGCAGATCAAGTGACTGCGTAATGCTTGTGGCGGTGGAAGGTATACAGAAATGGTAGTTGGAGGCAAAGCAGGTGGGTCATCTCCTGCGGAGTGTTCCAAGGTTGTGTGATCCTTATGTTATCTATTAGAAGGTCTCATTTACAAGTGAAGAACATGTGTTGACATCTAAATTGGATCGCCTAGAGAGTGGGCTTAACTGTTGTGTCAGTGAATGCGAGATTTGCAGAAGAGTTAAAAAATTCTAGATGATTTGTGTTACCACGAGCTTATGAAGGATTGAGTTTAATCTCATTATGGTATTAAGGCAGCAATGGAGTATGTGCATGAGTTTTTGGGAGTGTTTTGATCTATGGCTTCGAGCCAAGTTGAGGAGTTTGCTATTGATTAGCTAATTGTACGGTTATGTTCTATGTTGGTTCCGGTTTGAGGCATGCTGACGAATCAGTTCTGGTTGCGGAAATGGAGCCGAGGATGGAACAAGTGAAGCAAAATTTTGACAAAGGTTACATGGTGCTTCGTATATGTGTGAGAATCACAGGATGTCTTTAGCTGTTGTTGGTAAAGAATGCTCGGTGCATGGAGCAGGAAGATGGTTGTTTGTATTGGGATGCGGTCATATCCTACAGTGTCAGAGTGCTAATGAGGCACGGGTGGTTATGTTCGTTTGATCAGGTAAAATTGCAGTTTGAATAAGAAGTAAATGACTCTCGAGAATGGATTTAATGTGTTTAAGCTTCTACATGTAACGATCAGGTGTCTTAAGGTTGTGTATGTGGTTAGAGACTGTGTTTTCATTTGAAAATTTCAAGACTTGTGGTATTTTTATGTTAATTATGGGATCCTATGTATCAGTATCTGGAAAGTAAAGGTAATGAATTTAGATTCGCAGGAAGTTCTTCAGAGTAAAGTATTCTGGAATGTGGTGTTTCTGGGAACATTTGAGAGAGTACTCTGTGGCCTATGGGTCTTAGACAGTGTGGTCTTATGATTGGGTCTCGTGTGGTAAGCCCGGGGTGAGGCATTGTGGTGCTACAACAAGAGGGAATATCAAGTTGATGATGAATCAGAAGGGAAATTAGATAGATGGAATAGCTTGATAGTAGACCGAATCGGTATGGTAAGGATATGATTAATTCCTTGTATGTGTTCGAAGTAATGAGCCCTTGCAAGTATTTTGCAGTAATGCTCTTGGGTTTTGATGGCTTGCTTAGCTTGGTCGAGTTAGAAGGATTCAGTCCTGGCAGGTCTGATTTGTGCAAAGGGAAATCGGAGAGTTCTTGATGGTTTCTACCGCGGTTTGGAGATGTATATTTTCTATGGGCATGAGAGACATGGAATGTGTAATGATTTTTCTTCTAGATGGGATCAATGGAAGTTCTTGACTAGTTGAGTGAGTAGATGTCTGTGTCTTGGAAGGGAGATAAAAGTTTTCTTGCTATCCTTGGATGGTATGATATATGCGGTATGTTGTGGAGGATTGAGATTTGCGTGTACGAGGTTTCAGTTCAGTTCTAAAAAGAAGTTCATAAAATTCTTAGGCAACGGGTAGCCTCAGGTAATCAAGGAAATGGTACTGCTAATTGGAAGTGATTTGACGAGAGTATTTGTCTCGGAAAAGGGTAATGTGATTAAACTGATGATACTTCAGTAGTGTTGCGGCACTTTCTTGTTGGGTCGACTGGTGATATTTGGGTTGCTTGGTGGCACAAGGAAATTTTAGACTATCTATCGTGGGATGATTGGGTATTAAAGGTGTTGCATGTGTTCGGACGGCGAAATTGGGGTCGGATATGATGATTCATGTGCTGGGTGTATGTTGAGACGGAAGTTCTCATATTCAGGCTATGGTGTGGTATGTTAGATTCGGATATGATGTTGGGGTGTATACTGGTTGTCTCAGTGTTGGGTTATTCTGGACTATTGCGCTATGGGCTGTGCCAGAAACGCCACGGGTTGAGTGGCTTATATTTTAAAGACCAGTGGACGGCTGGGAAGGATTGCTTTTCTTAACTGGCCTTCGTGATGGATGTCAGTGCAGAGGTTCCTACCATTGGTTCCGTCCCGGTGTTAAGGGACTTTTCGGATGTGTTTCTTATGGCCGGGCATGTCGCCGGGCGAGGTTGTGGATTTCGATGTTGATTTGGTGCCGGGCACCGTATCGCACGGCTTCGGCAGGAGTCATAGTAGTGGAAGGAGCAGCTTCAGGCTTTCTTGGTAATGAGTTCGTTGGTAGGCCGATGTGGATACGTGTTTAGCTTGAGTTAGCTTGGTTGGCCCCGAATTGTATTGTTGAGGGATAGGTTGATTCGATCATTATTGAGCTTGTTAGTGATATGAAGAGAGCTATGAGTTGCGTTTTGGTGTTGTGAAACGTTATGATTTGTTTGTTATAGGCACATGTGGTGCGGTTCTATTGGGGATTCACAGTGAAAGTTGAGCGGGAAGAGTAATTGGGTGTTGCTCGGTAAATGGAGTATTGGTTATGACCTATCGGGTTGCGTGGCGTATGTTACTTGTTTCACCGTGGGTGTAATGAATTGTTTCGGTTCCAGACATCAAATTGTACGCGGCTGTCGATTTTGTTCATAGCGACTTGGGGTGTTTCATGGGTAGCAGTGTCTAGATAGGATCGCGCATTGTAGCGAGGCTACGTGGAGGTATGACCTTTCGGGGTAGATTCAGGTGTTCTATTTCTATGATGTGAGACGGGGTCTCAGCCTTGTGTTGTGACGGTACTGATGAGCTTGAGGTACAACTCTTTCGTTTGAGTCATTTTTTTCATGATCTGAGTATGTTTAGACCGTTTCTTATTGGTGCGCGTATTATGCAAGTTGTGGCTTAGACCTGTATTGAGGTGTCATATCACCAGAGTGGTGTGTTGGGTTCGAGGTGATCGTTGGGGTCACTAATGAATACGAATGGATTTGATTTCAGCTTGTTGGAAGGATAATATCGAGGTTCGGCACGGAATCTGCTGTGGTGTTAGTCAAAAGGAAAGCGGCTTCATGAATGGTTGATCTGAGAAATGGTTGCGGCTTCTTGCGTGTTTCATTTAACGTTGGCAGTATATGAAAGTGTTGGAATAAGACCTTAGTTGAAAAGAGGTTTTCTACCGGTATTCGGGTGTTGTGGGCAACTACTGTGAATAGAAGTTATCGTCTCAAGTGTTTGGTTTATGTGGTATATCATATCATTGCACCTAAGGTTGCAGGTATGGGTTATTACAGCTGGTACGGGCTTATTCTGAATATAGATGTGAGGTTCTGATCTTGTGTATGATTTTGGAAAGTGCATTGTGGTTCTATGGTTTATGGACTAGATGGATTGTGGCATTTCAGCTATGTTGTGTTATCGGACCTATGCGAGATAGCGTGACATGGGATCACCCCCAGGTATATGCTTGGTAAGGTCATTCAGCTATTGGTTGGCTTCTAGGACAACTCTGGGTACGCTCGAGGACGAGCGTTTGTTTAAGTTGGGGAGGATGTGATGACCCGACCTGTCGCCTCACCCGGTACCGCCCCGTTTCCCCCATTTTATGCTTCTTCGTGTTTCATTATCGGCGTTTGGTGTGTTAGAGTTGAATTGGATTGGTTTTGGTAGGAAATGAGACACTTAGTCTCTTTACGAAAGGTTTGGTTTGGAAAAGTCAACCGGATGTTGAGATAGGAGTTAGAAGGCTCGGATGTGATTTCCGGTGATTCGGTTAGCTTCGGGAAGTGATTTGTGACTTAGGAGTGTGATCGGAAGTGATTTTAGAGGTCTGGTGTAGAATTAGGCTTGAATTGGCGAAGTTAGCATTTTGGCGATTTCTGGTTGATATGTGAGATTTTGATTCGAGGGTCGAAATGGAATTACGAGAGTTGTAGTAACTTCGTTAGGTGATTTGGGATGTGTTTGCAAAATTTCAGATGATTCGGAGGTGGTTTGGTTGGGTTTTTGATCGAATGCGAGTTTCGGAAGAATTTGAAGAACTTAGGCTTGGATTCGATGTAATTTGTTGGTTTTAGTGTTAATCGTGGTGTTTTGATGATTGGAGCAAGTTTGAATAAGGTATTGGATCATGTTTGTGTTTTTGGTTGAGGTCCCGGGGGCCTCGGGGTGAGTTCGGATGGTTAAACTGAGAGTTTTGGAATTTTCGCATGGTAAAGGGCTGCTGGTATCTGGTATTTTTACACCTGCGGTAATGGGACCGCAGGTGCGGTCTCGCAGAAGCGATGGTGAAGCCGCAGAAGCGAAAACCTGGGAACTTGCATATTTCCGCAGAAGCGCTTGGAGGACCGCATCTACGTAGCCGCAGATGCGGGAAAATGGCCGCAGAAGCGGTCCTGGCCCTATTTTGAATTTCCGCAGAAGCGGAAGAGAAGTCGCATAAGCGGTCGCGCATAAGCGGTCATGGGACCGCAAAAGCGAAGATGCTGGAAAGATTTATGATTAATTCCTCCGCGATCTTGGGATATTTTCGACCATAGTTGAACATCTTGAGAGCTTTTGGGAGCAATTGAAGAGGGTTTCGACTGGAGTTTATTGGAGGTAAGATTTTTGAGTTAAAAACATGATTATTATGTGAAATTAACCTAAAAATTCATGGAATTAAGCCTAAAAATTGATGAACTAGGGCTTGGGATTTTGAGATTTAAATTTGGGATTTGAGGGAGCATTTGAGCTCGGATTTTGGTAAATTTGATATGTATAGACTCGTGGCGAGACGAGAAATCCATTGATGTGAATTTTTTGTTTTTTCGAGATTTTTTGCTATTTTCGATTGTTTTCGATTAGGTATTGTTCCCTTAGCATATTGTGATGTATTCGCTCTGATTGTGATTAGATTCGACGCGTGTGGAGGCCGCTTTGAGGAGCAAAGGCGTCGCGAGCTAGAGATGTCGCCGGTTCGAGGTGAGTAATGATTGTAAATGATATTCTGAGGGTTTGAAACCCCGGACTTGCACATCATAGTGCTATATTGAGGTGACTTGCACGCCGGATAGCGAGCGTGGGGTAGAGCACCGTTGGCGATTGTGACTCGGTCCATCCCGATTGATGAATTTACTGCGTAGTTGATTGAAATTACTTATTATCATCATAATTTGGGTAGATTTCTATATTTGGGCTTCGTGCCAACTATTTGAACCCTTCGGGGATTGTTGTTGATAACTCCTCACCGATTTAATTATGTATTTGAACTCTGTCATGTATTTTTCCACTATTTTAAAAACTCAGCCAAGTTATTATCCCTTAAATACTCGAAATGATATTTCCATAAAATGTTTTGGGATGAGCATCATACTTTATTGTTGCCCGAGTGGCTTACGTGATTTTGTTGACTGAGTAAGGCCGAGGTCCTGTATATCGGGCTGCACGCTGCAGCGGTACTATATTGATATTGAGGTCGAGAGCCTGACTGATGCCACGAGATGGCTTGATATTGCGCTTGGGCTGTAGGAGCCCCTCCGGTGTCTATACACACCCCCAGTGAGCGCCGTCGACGTTAAATGGACGGGCTGCACGCCGCAACAATATATGGATCGGGCTGCACACCGCAGCGGTACCGATACTATTTGGTGTGTTTACCTTATTGCATTTGTCTGCCATTATATGCTGTTTGTGCTTCTTCTTGCAATATTCACCTGTTGTTCTGGTATTATCTGATAATCGAGTGTGGTGCCCGAGAGGCGGAGTTCTGTGCTTATCTGCACTATGTGTTTTTTTTGCATTCAATTGCATAACTGTTGAAAAAGTCATTTTTAAAAGAGGTTTTACACTGAGCTAAGATATTTCTAAAGGTTTTACAGCTTCACCGCTTTCTCTCAAAGGGCTTTTCACTGCTCCTATATAGCATGATGGTTTACTTTACGTGATTTCTTACTGCTCAGTTGTTATTTACCTTTATTACTCACTGAGTTGGAGTACTCACTTTACTCTGTGCACCTCGCGTGCAGATGCAGGTATTTTGTTCACCCGGTAGCGGGTTTTGGCTGATCAGAGGCAGAGCTATAGGAGTAGCAAGGTGACTGCCTACGTTCGCAGCACCATTTTTCTCTCTTTTGATTCTTTATTCCAGCTTTGTATATTTTAGGTCTTGTAGCTATATTTATGCTCTGATAGATGCTCGTGACTTGTGACACCTCGGTTTGGGCTGTGTTGGGCTGTAAATTTCGTTAATTAATATCATTAAGTCGTATTTTTTTGCTGTTCATTTGTGTTTAACTACTTTGAAAGAGACGAGTGGGTTAGTTGGCTGGCCTTGTCTTCATGAGAAGCACCATCACGACCAGTTCGGGGTTTTGGGTCGTGACAGAACCTCGAGTTTTGACCACGTGGGCCCGGGGGCATTTTGGGAATTTTTGAGCAAAACTTTGGGAAATTCATATTTATGCATTCAAATTGATTCAATTAGCATTTGTTGATACATTCAAGTAATTTGTGACTAGATTCGAGCGGTTTTGTGGTGAATTCGAAGGGTAAAGCTGTACTAGAGGCTTGAGTTGAGTTTGGAGCATTCGAGGTAAGTGTTTGATCTTACTTTGGCTTGAGGGAATAGGATTAGAGTATTGTTTGCTAATTGCTAATTGTCGAGTACGGTGTATAGGCATGGTGACGAGTATATATACACTGGTGTCTAGCATGACCGTGAGTCCGTATATTGTGTTTATTCCTATTTTGTTGTGACTCTTCCTTGTGTAATTGATGATTTCTATATAATGTGAAGAGTATGAGAAAGAATTATGATTTGTGAACTCTTTGGAGCGTTAGCTCGAATGATAAAGTGAATATTGAGTAAGAAATGAGTAATTTGAGGTCCGATTTCAAAACAAATCATAGATATGAACTCGTGGTGGAATGGGTGACCGGGTTATTGTTGTTGGTCCCATGCCGGGATTTAACTGTTTACTTGTGTTTCCCTTGCCGGGACCTCTATTATTGTTTGTCTTTCCCTCACCCCATTGTTGTGATTGTTGTTTGGGTAAGGAAGAGTGATAAAGCACGAAGGTTGATGTCGTGCACGATTTGTGTTGAGGATATATTAATGCACGAAGGAACATTCCGTGCCATGATATGAATACTAATGCACGAAGGAACATTTCGTGCCATGATATGAATACTAATGCATGAAGGAACATTCCGTGCCATGTTTTGTTTATTAATGCACGAAGGAACATTCCGTGCCATGTTTTGATTATTAATGCATGAAGGAACATTCCGTGCCATGATATGAATACTAATCCACGAAGGAACATTCCGTGCCATGTTTTGATCATTAATGCACAAAGGAACATTCCATGCCATGTTTTGATTATTAATGCACGAAGGAAGATTCCGTGCCATGATATGATTACTAATGGATGAAGGAACATTCCGTGCCATGATATGATTACTAATGCACGAAGGAACATTCCATCTACTTTATATGATTGTCTTGGTGAGCATGAGAGTAAAAGCACGAAGGATGATGCCGTACAAATGTTGTTTTCCTACTCTCGTTGACATTGTAGTTGTACCATTTCATTCCTAATTTAGTGATTTTATATTCTAAACTTTTACAGCCCATATAGCACGCTCCCCTCCCTCTTGACTGGTTAATTTCTGTATTCTTTCCTATTGCAAATATATGTATTGAACTGCACAGGTTTGTTTGGTACTCCGGTCTAGCCTTGTCACTACTTTGCCGGGGTTAGGCCAGGCACTTACCAGCACATGGGGTCAGTTGTGTTGATGCTACACTCTGTGCATCTTTTTGCACAGATCTTGGAGCCGGAGCAGCTTTTGGACAGCCGCAGTAGTTGATTGTAAGTTGACTTCAGTCCAGAGATCCCGAGGTAGCCTTGCTGGCGTCCGCATGGCCCGGAGTCTCTTCTATCTTTACTTTAGTTTGTTATCTTTTGTACCGGGACAAACAAAATTATGCTTTTATTCAGACGTTGTATTTAGCATTCTCTAGACGTTTGTGAGTTTGTGACTCCAGTTCTTGGGTAGAGGATTCTGTTAAACTTCTGCATTTTTCCTTCAGTTAATTATATATTGAGAATTCCACTTTATCATATTATGTTTTTATTTTATTAAATGTTCAATAATTGCTAAAAGAAGTGTATTAATTTGGCTTGCCTAGCTCCTATTAGTAGGCGCCATCACGACTCCCGAGGGTGGAAATCCGGGTCGTGACAAGTTGGTATCAGAGCACTAGGTTACATAGGTCTCACAACTCACGAACAAACTCGGTAGAGTCTGAACGATCGGTATGGAGACGTCTGTATTTATCCCCTAGAGGCTATAGAGTTAGGAAAGATTCACATTTGTTCTTTCTTGTCGTGCGGTTCAATTTCTCTAGTACCGATTGAATTTCTACTCTGTTCTTCCGCAGATGGCGAGAACACGCGCTTCTTCATCTACCGCTCAGTCGTTCGAGCCCCCAGCAGCAGCTCCAGTGGCGGAGCCTCAAGTTGGTTTGGAGGAGGAGGTTCCAGCCCAGTAGTCCCGGTGGGCCCAGCTCAGGTCCCCGAGGGGTTCATTGCCATCCCAGTTCTTCAGGACGCTCTAGTCCGATTGGTAGGCTTCGTGGAGAGTGTCATTCGAGCGGGTTTCCTTCCACGAGTTCAACCAGCGGTGGCAGATCAGCCGGGTATAGTGGCTCAGGCCGGGAGTGAGATCACTTTTCAGGAGGCGGCCAATGTGGGCCGTAGAGTTGAGGTGGTCCTGCCACAGGGAGGTGGTCATTTGTCGGGTAAGAGGCCCCGTCATGCAGGCATATTTAGTGGTACCTCGTTTGGAGGTAGAGGTTCTTATGGTAGAGGCCATCCTCCTAGGCCCTTTCAGTCAGCTCTCCAGGTCACTCATGGTACTTCAGGTGGTCATTCAGGTCGGTAGGGTCATCCTCAGTTTCCTCAGTTGCAGCGTTCGCGTAGATGTTATGAGTGTGGTGAGTATGGTCAGTACAGGAGGGTTTGCCCGAGGTTGAGGGGTGCTCAGCCGCAGCAGACGAGGTCTTGCCATGCTTGTGGTGATCCGAGGCACATTGTAAGATTTTGCCCTCGAGCTTTGAGCAACTATCACTATCAGAGTTCTCGTACTAGTATTCAGGCACCAGAGGTTCCTCAGCCTGCCCAGCCAGCCAAAGGTGGTGGCAGGGGTGTTAGAGGTGGAGGTAGAAGTCATAGAGGTGGAGTTCAGGCCGCCAGAGGAAGAGGCCAGCCAGCAGCCAGACCAGAGGCTGAGTCTTCAGATGCAGACATTACAGGTACTATTCTGATTTGTGATAGAGGTGCTTCGGTTCTATTTGACCCTGGGTCTACGTATTCGTATGTGTCATCCTATTTTGCATCGTACTTGGTCCTGTCTAGTGATGCTTTGGGTATTCCTGTTTATGTATCTACACCGGTGGTGATTCTATAGTGGTCGACCGAGTTCATCGTTCCTGTGCGTTAGTGTTTGAGGGTCTTGAGACCCGTGTTGATTTATTGCTCTTAGACATGGTGGATTTTGACGTCATATTAGGGATGGATTGGTTGTCACTGTATCATGCCAACTTGGATTGTCACGCCAAGACAGTGACCTTGGCTTTGCCAGATTTGCCACGTTTGGAGTGGAGAGGGACCCCAGGGCATACCACCCGCAGTGTGATTTCATATGTGAAGGCTCGACGCATGTTCGAGAAGGGTTGTTTAGCTTATCTGGCGTATGTTCGTGATTCCAGCGCAGAGGTCCCTTCTATTGATTCTGTTCCTATTGTTCGGGAGTTCCCTGAGGTTTTCCCTTCAAACCTGCCGGGTATGCCGCCCGACAAGGATATCAATTTCTATATTGATTTGGCTCCCGGCACGCAGCCCATTTCTATCCCACCATATCGCATGGCCCCACCAAAGTTGAAAGAGTTAAAGGACCAGTTGCAGGATTTGCTAGAGAAGGGTTTTATCAGACCCAATGTTTCTCCTTGGGGTGCGCCGGTGTTATTGGTGAAGAAAAAGGAAGGTTCAATGAGGATGTGCATTGATTACCAGTAACTGGACAAAGTGACGATAAAGAACAAGTATCCACTACCGAGGATTAACGATCTGTTCGACCAGCTTCAGGGTGCAACGGTGTTTTCAAAGATAGATTTGAGATCTGGCTACCACCAGTCGAGGATTAGGGCATCTGATGTCCCTAAGACAGCATTCCGCACTCGGTACGGGCATTATGAGTTCCTGGTCATGTTATTTGGGTTGACCAATGCCCCAGCAACATTTATGGAGTCGATGAACCGAGTGTTCAGGCCTTATTTGGACTTGTTTGTGATAGTCTTTATTGATGATATTCTGATATACTCCCGCAGCCAGGAGGAGCATGAGCAACACCTTAGAGAGGTTCTTCAAACCATGAAGGATAGTCAGTTATATGCTAAGTTCTCGAAGTGTGAGTTCTGGTTGAGTTCGGTTGCATTCCTGGGTCACGTTGTATCAGCAGAGGGTATTCAGGTGGACCGGAAGGAGATTGAGGCAGTCAAGAACTGGCCTCGACCAGCATCAGTTATAGAGATTTGGAGTTTCTTGGGGTTAGCAGGCTACTATCGTCGGTTCGTGGAGGGGTTTTCATCTATTGCAACTCCGATGACCAGATTGACCCAGAAGGGTGCCCAGTTCAGATGGTCAGATGAGTGTGAGGCGAGCTTCCAGAAGGTCAAGACAACTCTAACTACAGTACCGATATTGGTTTTGCCCACAGGTTCAGGGCCTTATACAGTCTATTGTGATACTTCCCGTATTGGGCTTGGTGTAGTGTTGATGCAGGATGGAAAGGTTATTGCCTATGCTTCGAGGCAGCTAAAGATTCATGAGGAGAACTATCCAGTGCATGATTTAGAGTTGGCAGCTATAGTTCCTGCCTTGAAGATTTGGAGGCACTATTTGTATAACGTGGCATGTGAGCAGTACACTGACCGCAAGAGTCTTTAGAACTTGTTCAAGCAAAAGGAGTTGAATTTGAGGCAGGGAAGGTGGTTGGAGTTGTTGAAAGATTATGATGTCACCATTTTATATCATTCGGGGAAGGCCAATGTGGTGGCCGATGCTTTGAGTAGAAAGTCAGCCAGTATAGGCAGTCTTGGTTATATTCCAGTCAATCAGAGACCGCTTGCTTTGGATGTTCAAGCTTTGGCCAATCGGTTCGTGAGACTGGACGTTTCTGAGCCCAGTCGTGTGTTGGCTTGCACGGTCGCTCGTTCTTCATTATTTGAGCGTATCCGTGATCGGCAGTTTGAGGATCCCCATTTGTGTGTCCTTAGAGACACGGTGTAGCGTGGAGGCGCCAGGAATGTCACCTTAGATGCGGATGGAGTTGAGATTGCAGGGGCGAGTTTGTGTGCCCAATGTGGATGGACTTCGAGAGTTGATTTTAGAGGAGGCCCATAGTTCCAGGTACTCTATTCATCCAGGCGCCACGAAGATGTATCAGGATTAGCGACAGCATTACTGGTAGCGTAGAATGAAGAAGGATAGCGTAGCATATGTGGCTCGTTGTTTGAATTGCCAGCATGTTAAGTACGAGCATCAGAGGCCTGGTGGTTTATTTCAGAGGATTGAGCTTCCCGAGTAGAAGTGGGAGCGGATTACAATGGATTTTGTTACTGGGTTTCCGTTAACTCGGAAGAAGTTTGATGCAATATGGGTCATTGTTGATAGGCAGACCAAGTCAGCATATTTCATTCCTGTGGCAGTCTCCTATTCGTCCGAGAGGTTAGCTGAGATTTATATCCGGGAGATTGTTCGTCTTTATGGTATGCCGGTATCTATCATTTCGGATCGGGGTACGCAGTTTACCTTGCGCTTCTGGGGTGCAGTTCAGCGAGAGTTGGGCACACGGGTTGACTTGAGCACAACGTTTCATCCTGAGTTGGATGATCAGTCTGAGCGGACTATTCAGATCTTGGAGGATATGCTTCGGGCTTGTGTTATCGACTTTGGAGGTTCGTGGGATCAGTTCTTGCCTTAAGCGGAGTTTGCCTACAACAACAACTTCCAGTCGAGCATCCTGATGGCTCCTTATGAGGCTTTATATGGTAG
This sequence comes from Nicotiana attenuata, assembly GCF_001879085.1. Lineage (NCBI taxonomy): Eukaryota > Viridiplantae > Streptophyta > Magnoliopsida > Solanales > Solanaceae > Nicotiana > Nicotiana attenuata. Next base: position 12,628,682 of record NC_031989.1, read on the forward strand.
GCGGTGTCAGTCTTCGATTGGGTGGTTTGAGCCAAGAGAGGCTCGGTTGATAGGTACGGATTTGGTTCAGGAGGCCTTGGACAAGGTCAGGATCATTCAGGACAGGCTTCGTTTGGCTCAGTCCAGGCAAAGGAGCTATGGAGATTGTAAGGTTCGAGATGTGGCTTTCATGGTTGGTGAGCAGGTATTGCTCCGTGTGTCGCCTATGAAGGGCGTGATGAGATTTGGGAAGAAAGGCAAGCTTAGCCCTAGGTTCATTGGCCCATTTGAGATTCTCGATCGTGTGGGAGAGGTGGCTTATAGACTTGCCTTGCCGCCTAGCTTGTCAGCCGTGCATCCAGTGTTTCATGTGTCCATGCTTCGGAGGTATCACGGCGATCCAGCCCACGTGTTAGATTTTAGCACTGTCCAGTTGGACAAGTATCTGTCTTATGAGGAGGAGCCAGTAGCTATTCTAGACCGGCAGGTTCGACAGTTGAGGTCGAAGAGTTTTCCTTCAGTGCGTGTTCAGTGGAGAGGTTAGCCTCTTGAGGCATCGACCTGGGAGTCCGAGTTTGATATGCGGAGCCGTTATCCCCATCTATTTCCCGACTTAGGTACTTCTTTCTTTTGTCCGTTTGAGGACGAACGGTTGTTTAGAGGTGGAGCATGTGACGACCCAAAGGGTCATCACCTGTTTACCCTCTTTTCCGCGCTTCCGAGGCCTTGAAAACCTCACTTCTAGTTACCTCGATTTGCGTGCACAGTCTAGGCGCGTAGCTGGAAAGCTTAAATATGAATTCTGTGTGAAAAATGATGAATTTTGATATTAATATGATTAATATTGACTTCGATCAACATTTTGGGTAAACGGTCCCGGAGGGTCCGTAGGAAAATATGGGACTTGGGCGTATGCCGGGGATCGAACTCCGAGGTCCCAAGCCCGAGAAATGAATTTTTGTGTGAAATTGTTTTCGCGAATTAATTAAGGAAAATAGAAAAGAAATTTTATCAGAAGACAACGGTATCGGGCTCGTATTTTGGTTCCGATGCCCGGTACAAGTCTTATATATGATTTAAGCACTTTCTTTGGTTGAAAACGGACGTCATTTGACGTGTTTCGGACTTAAAAATGGAAAATTTGTGTTTTATGAAAAGTTGGAAGAAATCATGTGATTTGAGGCTTGATTCTATGTATATGATGTTATATTAGCGATTTGTTCGCACAAGTAAGCCCGTAGGATGTTTTTGAGGTCGTGCGTATGTTTGGCGTGGAGCCCCGAGGGCTCGGGTGAGTTTTTGATAGGCCACGAGTTGCATTTTTAAACTTTGGAAAAAATATTGTAGGTCAGGTCTGGTATTTTCGTATTTGCGAAGGATTTCTCGCAAACGCGAGCTCGCAAATGCGAGTCCCCCATCGCAAATGCGAGAAAAGGGGATTTCTGCTTGGGTCGCAAATGCGACGATTTTGTCCGCAAAAGCGAAGGTCGGGCAGTCGTAAATGCGACGTTCATGACCGCAAATGCGAAGTCTGCCTTGATGCACAGTGTTCACAAATGGGAACCTATCTTCGCAATTCCCAACATAGCAGGGTCGGGGTTCGCAATTGCGAATCCCAGTTCGCAATTCCCATACCTGCAACCTGCATTTTTCATACTTAGACGAATTTTCACCTCATTTCTTCATTCTTTCAACTCAAACACTCCATAGGCGATTTTCCAAGAAAACTTTCTTCCCCAAATCATTTGTAAGTCAATTTTTATTTAATCCCTTCAATTATTTACATCATTTATCATGTTTTCATCTTAAAATCAAGGATTTTCATGGGTGAAAATGGGGATTTTGGGTAGAACTTAGGTTTTCTTAAAATTGGGGATTTGGACCTCAATTTGAGGTCCGATTTCAAAACAAATCATAGATATGAACTCGTGGGGGGATGGGTAACCGGGTTATTGTTGTTGGTCCCTTACCGGGATTTAACGGTTTACTTGTGTTTCCCTTGCCGGGACCTCTATTACTGTTTGTCTATCCCCTCACCTTATTGGTTGTGATTGTTTCTTGTGTAAGGAAGAGTGATAAAGCACGAAGGTTGATGCCATGCACGATTTGTGTTGAGGATATATTAATGCACGAAGGAACATCCCGTTCCATGATATGAATACTAATGCACGAAGGAACATTCCGTGCCATGATATAAATACTAATGCACGAAGGAACATTCCGTGCCATGTTTTGATTATTAATGCACGAAGGAACATTCCGTGCCATGGTATGATTACTAATGCACGAAGGAACATTCCGTGCCATGATATGATTACTAATGCACGAAGGAACATTCCGTGTACTTTATACGATTGTTTTGGTGAGCATGAGAGTAATAGCACGAAGGAAGATGCTGTGCAACTGTTGTTTTCCTACTCTCGTTGGCATTGTAGTTGTACTGTTTCATTCCTTATTTAGTGATTTTATATTCTAAACTGTTACAGCCCCTACAGCACCCTCCCTCCCTCTTGACGGGTTAATGTCTGTATTCTTTCCTATTGCAAATTTATGTATTGAACTGCACAAGTTGTTTGGTAGTCCGGTCTAGCCTCGTCACTACTTCGCCGGGGTTAGGTCAGGCACTTACCAGCACATGGGGTCGGTTGTGCTGATGCTACACTTTGCGCATCTTTTTGCACAGATCATGGAGCCGGAGCAGCTTTTGGATAGCCGCAGTAGTTGATTGCGAGTTGACTTCAGTCCAGAGATCCCGAGGTAGCCTTGCTGGCGTCCGCATGGCCCGGAGTCTCTTCTATCATTACTTTAATTTGTTATCCTTTGTACCGGAATAAACAGAATTATGTTTTTATTCAGACGTTGTATTTAGCATTCTCTAGACGTTCGTGAGTTTGTGACTCCAATTCTTGGGTAGATGATTCTGTTAAACTTCCGCATTTTCCCTTCAGTTAATTATATAATGAGACTTCCACTTTATCATATTATGTTTCGATTTTATTAAATGATCGATAATTGCTAAAAGAAATGTGTTAATTTGGCTTGCCTAGCTCCTATTAGTAGGCGCCATCATGACTCCCGAGGGTGGGAAATCCGGGTCGTGACAAAACAATTGAACTTCAGGTTCTTAATTCTCTTCTAACGGGTCAAAATGCCCTTAAACTACTCGGATTGACACCAAATTAGACGCGTAAGTCTTAACTGATGTTTTGGACCTGTACCAAGTTTCGGAACCAAAATCCGAGCCCAGTACCTAGGAAATCAATGAATACTTAGTTTCTTTAATTCTTAAAAACTTCAATTAACAATTTAACATAAAAATTCATTACTCGGGCTAGGGACCTCGGAATTCGATTTCGGACATACGCCCAGGTCCCATATATTCCCACGAACCCTCCTAAATTGTCAAATAACTAATCCAGGCCCGTTTTCCCAAAATGTTGACAGTAGTCAAACTTGGTCTTTTAAGAAAAACTTAAAGAAGCAAATGGACATATTTTTACTCAAAACTCTTCCAACACCCAAACCAATCGCCCCCGCAAGTTGTAAATTATCTAAAGCAAGTACGGGAGGCTTTATTTAGGGGAAAGGGGTTCTAAAACGCAAAACGAGCAGTCGGGTCGTTACATTCTCCACCTCTAAAACAAACGTTCGTCCTCGAACGGACATAGAAAAGTACCTGGACTGCTGAATACGTGGGGATATCTGCTCCGCATGTCCTACTCGGACTCTCAGGTCGCCTTTTCGACCGATTGGCCCCTCCACTGAACTCTCACCGCAGAAATCCTCTTGGATCTCAACTGGCGATCCTGCCTATCAATAATAGCAACTGGCTCCTCCTCATAGCCCAAACCCTCATCTAACTGGATAGTACTGAAGTCCAACACATGTGATAGGTCAGCATGGTACTTCTGAAGCATCGAACATGGAAAACCAGATGAACTCCCGATAGACTGGGGGTAAAGCAAGCTAATAAGCAACCTCCCCAACCCGTCTCAACACTTCAAAGGGGCCAATAAACCTTGGGCTCAACTTGCCCTTCTTCCCGAACCTCATAATACCTTCATGGGCGAGACTTTCAAGAGAACCTTCTCGCCAATCATAAATGATACATCACGCGCCTTCTGATCCGCGTAACTCTTCTGTCTGGACTGAGCTGTGCGGAGCCTCTCCTGAATCAACTTTACCTTATCTAAGGCATCCTATACCAAATCTATGCCAAGCAACTTAGCCTCACCAGGCTCAAACCACCCGATAGGAGAACGACAATGTCGACCATAAAAAGCCTCATACGAGGCCATCTCAATGCTGGAGTGGTAGCTGTTATTGTACGCAAACTCCGCTAAGGGCAAGAACTGATCCCACTGCCCTCCAAAGTCAATCACACATGCTCTAAGCATATCCTCGAAGATCTGAACTGTCCGCTCCTACTGTTCGTCTGTCTGAGGATGGAATGTTGTGCTAAGCTCTACGCGGGTCCCCAACTCACTCTGAACGGCTCTCCAAAAATGGGAAGTGAACTGAGGGCCTCTGTCTGATATGATAGAAACCAGCACACTGTGCAATCGGACTATCTCCCGAATATAAATCTAAGCATATCTCTCGCTGTATAGGTAGTCGCCACAGGAATGAAATGGGCCGACTTGGTCAACCTATCCACAATGACCCACACTGAATCCACCTTTCGCAAAGTCCGCGACAACCCAACTACGAAATCCATAGTGATGCGCTCCCACTTCCACTCCGGAATGGGCATCTGCTGAAGTAGGCCACCCGGCCTCTGGTGCTCATACTTGACCTGCTGGCAATTTAGACATTTAGATACATACTCCGCGATGTCCTTCTTCATCCTTCACCACCAATAATGCTGCCTCAAATCACAATACATCTTCGTCGCACCCGGATGAATGGAATACCTCGAACTGTGGGCCACTTCTAGAATCCTCTCCTTGAGACCATCAACATTAGGAACACATAGATGGCCCTGAAGCCACAACACACCATCCTCGCCAATAGAAACCTCCTTGGCACCTCCCTGAAGCACCGTCTCTCTGAGAACCTCCAAATGTGGATCATCATACTATCGGGCCTTAATTTGCACCAATAACAAAGACTGAGCAACCACATAAGCTAGAACTCGGCTGGGTTATGAAATATCCAACCTCACAAGCCTGTTAGCTAAGGACTGGATGTCCAAAACCAGGGGCCTCTCCTCCGCTGGAATGAATGCCAAACTACCCATACTCTCCGCCTTCCTGCTCAAGGTATCCGCGACCACATTCGCCTTGCACGGATGATAAAGAATGGTAATGTCATAATCCTTTAGTAACTCAAGCCACCTGCGCTGCCTCAAATTAAGGTCCCTCTGCTTGAACAGATGCTGTCAGCTGCGGTGATCGGCATAAACCTCACAAGGCACCCCATACAAATAGTGCCTCCATATCTTAAGAGCATGAACAACTGCTGCCAACTCCAGATCGTGCACAGGATAGTTCTTCTCCTGAATCTTCAGCTGACGCGAAGCATATGCAATAACTCGCCCCTCCTGCATCAACACACATCCCAAACCAACGCGTGAAGCGTCGCAATATACCGTATACATCCCTGCACCGGAAGGCAATACAAGAACTGGTGCCGTTGTCAAAGCCGTCTTGAGCTTCTGAAAGCTCTCCTCACAATCATCGGACCAATGGAGTGGGGCACCCTTCTGGGTCAATCTGGTCAAAGGTGACGCAATGGATGAAAAGCCCTGCATAAATCGACGATAATAACCTGCTAATCCCAGGAAACTCCCGATCTCAGTCACTAAAGTGGGACGTGGCCAACTCTGAACTGCCTCAATCTTCTTGGGATCAACCTTAATACCCTCTCCTGACACAATATGCCCCAAGAATGCCACTGACTCAAGCCAAAACTCACACTTGGAGAACTTAGCATATAGCTTCTGTTCTCGCAAGGTCTGAAGCACTACCCTCAAATGCTGCTCGTGCTCCCCCAGGCTACGTGAGTATATCAAGATGTCGTCAATGAAGACGATAACAAAGGAATCAATATAAGGCCTGAATACCCGGTTCATCAGATCCATAAACGCCGCTGGGGCATTAGTCAAGCTGAAGGACATCACCAAAAACTCATAGTGGCCATATCTAGTCCTGAATGCAGTCTTCGGAACATCTGAGTCCCGAATCTTCAACTGATGATACCCTGACCTCAAGTCAATCTTAGAGAGCACCCTAGCACCCTGCAGCTGGTCAAATAAATCATCAATACGGGCAATGCATACTTGTTCTTGATGGTGACTTTGTTCAACTGACGGTAGTCAATGCACATCCGCATAGTCCCATCCTTCTGGGTGTGTGACTTTTCCAGGTTGCTATGTGAAGTGCTCAATTCACCATGCTTCTTGGCCAACTTAGTGTACACTTTCTCCAGTGCCTTAAGGTGATCCCCCTGCTTCCTTTGATCTTCAATGTATTTCTGGATGTAAGCAGGTCCCTCAGATGTCTCCCCAGGTCCCTGGGGAAGACCAGCCACTAGCTTGCGAATCACTCGCATCTTCTCGCCAAGCACATCAAATGGTCCTGCTGCAGAGGATGATGGCTGACTACTCGGATCAACCTGGGAAGAAGAGCCCAGCTTTCTCTTTTTGCTCTTCACTGCGCCACCCTCTCCTCTTTTCTTCAATGGATGTAGAGGCTTCCCCGGATCTATCCAATTGTCCCCTGGAGCTTCTTCCACCCCAGCCAGTTGGCACAACTCGGTGATGAGCGATGGAAATATCAATGAAGTGTTGTTTTGAATCCGGTACTCTCTCAGTTCACTTATGAAGATCTCGCCAACATTTAGCTGAATGCCATCAAGGATGCAAGCTATAATTTAAGCTCGAGTAACCGGGATATTCCATATGTTTGACACAGGGGAGACACGACTGCATATAATGGCCAGCCATATCTTTGCCTCCGCAGTGAATTCTTTTGATGTGATCCCCCTCTTTTCAGTTGCACATGGAACATCTGCACCCGAGCATAGTTTGGACACCAGCCATTCTCCTGAAGCACAGTCTTTTTCCTTGAATGGACCCATGTCGTGGTTTTGCAAGTGATAGAAAGCATTCACATCTTAAGCCCCAAATCGCACCATTTTTCCTCGAATTCTCATCTTGGGCTTCTTCAACCTGATAGCCGGGAGATTGGCATAAAACTCCCTCACCCATTGCTCATTTGCAAGGCAAGGTTCAGGAGCAAAACAGTTCCATCCCATTGTTACCAGCATTTGATGGAATTCGAGAAGGCGTTCCTGGACATTGTCCATCACTATACCACTCTCCGGGAGCACCTTCTTCGAGATCAGTTCGGCATAGTACCGTTCTTGGCATTCCAATGACAAGAACCGGTGGTGATCAAATTCCTGTCTTCTTCCACAGGGCTTTCACTTGAGGATCCTTCGGAGTTCGCGCTCATTGTCCAATTATAATACCTGTCAAAAAGTGATAAGAGTGAAAACATGGTATGGCTATGAACAATAGTGCAGAATGAAGCAAATATGCCAAAAGAATGATCGGACAGTCGAAACTCAGACTAAGAAAAGATTTCAGGATTTTCAGATTTTGAAGTGCAAGCCCTCTGATGTAGCATTTCCCATGATTTCTTCGCAATTGCGAACATGACAGGGCTGGGAATTGCGAAGAATTCCTTCGCATTTGCGAAGATTTCAGATATCCCAGCTTTGGTAATTGCGAAGAAATCCTGGGAAATGCGAAGGTTTCAGAAATGGCTATTCTTCGCAATTTCGATGAAATCTTCGCAAATGCGAAGTCGCAAATGCGAAGAGGACATCGCAATTGCGAGCCTTCGTCCCCAGTTGAGATTTTCTTCAGAGAACAGTGATTAAGCCTAAAAATTTTCAATCCAAGCTATTTTTAACGAACCCAATCATTAATCAAGCATAAATCATGCATCAAACTTCATAAACAACCATGAATCAAGAAATGTCGATGGTTTGGCCAAGAATTTCATTCGGGCCTTACATCGAACACATAAAGAGCACAAAAATTTCGCTTCTATTTGACAAGTAGTTGGGTACTCAGACTTCCCCAAATTTCTTAGCAACCACATATTCACACACTCTCAACCAAACCTCACCCAGAAATCAACATGTGTTTTGAAAAACAATTTTGACAATTTTGGGGAAAGGGTGACTGCCATTTGAGCCCTAGGGTTGCAGAATACCAAGCAGAATGAACGAGAAAGTGAAGATGAAGAAGAAGGAGGAGTAATGATTAAGCTTTCATACCTGATTCCTTGCAATGAGGAGTGAGATTTGAGGGATTTTACAGTGATGAGGAGGGAGGGAACCAAGAGTTTGAGAGTTTAGTCGTTTGTGTTCAATTTTCGTTCAAAATGAGCAAAAGCCTGGTTTTACCTCGCAGAAGTCGCAATTGCGACAGAATCTTCGCAATTGCAAAGTCCATTAATTGTAGCTTGGTTCGCAATTGCGAACATATCTTGGGAATTGAGATGGGAAAAGTTCGCAAATGCGAACTATTTTTCGCAATTGCGAAGACTGCCCCTGCATTTTCCAACAACTACTGGTTTTGGCTTTCCGGGTCATCCCGACCTGCTCAAATCAACTCCAAAAATTCTCAAACTTGGCAGATTAGTTACAAATAATATTCTAAGCTATTATAAAAAAAGAAAATTTCAAAAATGCCTAAAAATTTTGAAAAACGATGGGTTGCCTCCCACCAAGCGCCGCATTTAACATCGTGGCACGATGCAAAACAACATTACTACTTTTCTCGCCACTTGGATGATATGAATTTGGCACCTAGCTTGGAATCAAGCTTGTGACCACGAGCGACGGGGGGTGGTAAGTTGATGATCAAGCCAATGCTTAAATTCTTCATTTTGCACTTCTTGGCTCTCAAGTGAGGAATGTCATTTTGTTTTCTTGTTTGCTCAAACTATAAAATGAATGGTTGTTGTCTTTCCTCCTTGAAATCCCTCATTGACTCATGTAGTTCAATTTTCATGTCACCACACAATTTCAATGTTGAAAAATGCTTGGAATGTGACTTCAAGCCTTCACTTTGCAATTTTTCTCAGATTTTGACATCCTCTTTTTCCCCCGGACAAGAGTCAATCTCAACCACATTTGAATTTATATCGGTTGACTCTAATTCCATATTTTTCTCGGCATCATTAATACTCATGGAGTCGGTTGGCGGATGTTCAATTCTTGAATCCTCGAGGTAAAGCTCACTTTCTTCCTCGGAATTGGACTCTTCTTGGCTTTCTTCCGCACACTCAAGTTGTTGGGCATAGTGAGCCTCAACCAATATTTGCATTTGATCTTTGAAAGTGCGGATGTGTTCATCATTGTAATTCAAGCCTTGTTTCAAGTCCTTGAGTGCAAAGTTGTGCTTCTCCTCATTTTCAAGAATGGTCTCCAACATGAGCATTATTTTCTCATTTTGAGCATTTGAGAGTTCTTCTTGGTTTTGATCAAGTGCCAAGGAAGGATTTTCACTTTCAATCTCCAAGGAAGGTCCTTGGCTTTCATTCACTTCCGAGGCTTTTTGAACCCTTAAGGCTTCGATCATTTCATCCATTTGGGAGTGCAATCTTTCAAGCGCCAAGTCATTTTGGAGACTATTCTCCAAAAGCTCCTCCAAGGCATTTTGCTCCTTGTTGCCTTTTTTCAAGTAAACACTCCAACATAAGCTTGAACTCTCTATTTTGGCCATGCTCAACTTCTTCCATTTCCATAGCCCTATAATTCTCATCACAAAAGGTAGATTCATCATAGTAGGGGCTTGGGGAAGGGAAGGACAAATATGCACAATCATCCCAATGACCATTTTGGCAACCACACTTATCACAAATACTCCACTCATAGGGTTGAGATTGTGCGCACAATCCTCCCCCGGGAGAATGTAAACAATTTTGCCACGAGTGTGGTCCTCCACAATAAGGACAAGGGTCATCAAAGTATGAACAACTACCATCCGACCAATTTTCATTATATGATGCCATTTTTCAAAAATAAGAAAATAAACAAGAAACAAACAAGAAAAATAGACCAAGGTAAGAAAATTTAATTACACAAATATTCACAAGTTTGGACCAAAGCACTTTCGCTTACTTCTCAAACAACCTAAATTACGCCAAATTGTTCCCCGGCAACGGCGCCAATTTTGATGACGTCCAAATCCACTACTAAAAAGTAATAGACACGGTCGCATGCAATATAATTTACCCAACTATGAGTCGGGATCGAATCCCACAGAGAACAATGTGTAGGCGATTAGGAATGTAAGAAAATTATCGCTTATCGCGCAGTGCCAAACAATAAGAATTTGTTTTGAAAGTGTTTTATATCTTTATGCGGAAACGTAAACTAACCTAGAAAGCAAGTAAAATGATCAATGGCTACAAGTATGGTTGCATCGGGAATTACACTCAAGTAACGATCCAATGTATTTCATGATTTTACAAATATGAGCGAGTTTATGTTAATTAGCCACGGATAATAATTCTTAATTATCTTCTTCCGAAGACTAACAAGACTTCCTAATTGAGTTATCCCTAAAACAATTAGAAGATTAAGCACATCCGGAATGGCTACAAGTAGTTCAATCCTATCCCTAGGTAGAATCTATAAAATGAGGGTTAACGCCTCAAGTTCTTGTTAATTAATCTTTCCCAACCCCAAATTATCTTTTCCAAAATTAATTCGGAGTTAATGGGCGAGTCCTAGGGTTAGCTAATCCCTTTGGAAACATTAAAGAACAAGAATAATTAAAATAACAATAACTCACTTCATAAATAAATAAAAATCATTCAATACATAAGTACAACAAGGTATTTAATCCACACTTTAAATATGAGTATTTCCATAAACAAGATTTAAGTGTTGAATAAAATACTACACACTTAGATATAGAATACAAAGCAAGGAAATGAAGAAAGCAACATAAATGGGTAAGAAATTCTCAACCAAAAGCTTCAATCTTCAAGACCAAAGTGTGTGTGCAAAGCCCTAGCTTCCAAAACTTGTTCTCTCTAGCCCTAAGAACTGAAAATAAGCCAAAGATATGCCAAAGATATTTTACAAATGAGCCTAATCGGGTATTAAATGGTTTGGGGATCAAAAGTGTGAAATTCCAGAATTGCCCATGCCTGAAGCACGATCTTCGCAATTGCGAACAAAAGTTCGCAATTCCCAAACTTGCCCAGACTGCCCATGTTCGCATTTGCGATGAGACCTTCGCATTTGCGAAGGTTGACTATCCAGGTTGACTTCGCATTTGCGAAGTGGTCTTCGCATTTGCGAACACTGCCTATTCTTGCTGAGTTCGCATTTGCGAACTCCTCTTCGCATTTGCGAAGACTGACCTTTATGGCTGACTTCGCTTTTCCCAAGCTCTGGTCGCATTTGCGACCCCTGAGGGCACTGCCCAGATTTTTCTCTCTTTTTGGCTTCTTTTGACTTGTTTTCACTTGGTTTCTTCACCATTACTTCTAAATCACAATCACCCTGTAAAATAGAAGTAAATGACATTAAATACATGATTTTATCACTCAAACATAACAAAAGTATAGGTTTAAAGGCAAGATAAGTTGGTAAAATACCAACTTATCACACCCCCAAACTTGAACTATTGCTTGTCCTCAAGCAACGGAAACGACAAAATCTCTTCCCAAGTGGCTAAATCAACCTCATATCCTATCACACCAAGCCAAAAAGAAAGTCTACTTTAAGCACAAATGCATGACTTTGATTGGTACCAACAATTACTCCAAAGCATATGAATTATCAAGCACTTCACATAAACTTCATTATACTTCAAGTGCTCAAACACTAATGCAAATCAAAGTAGCAATCAAGTCATGACACTAAAGCTTCAAAATTTGCCTCTCCATCACAATCAACTTTCTTTGGTCATTCTTTCCAATTGAAAATGGGATTAAATTCACAACTCAAATCTCATGTGCCCTCACATTTAAGAGAGGATCCCACACTCATAAATCTTAATTTCAAAACAAAAATGGGATATCAAATGGAAAGAATTAACTCTCTCTCAAAAAGATGTTCAAATGCATACAAGTAGTACCATAGGCTTGCCCTTCATTTATTCCTCCACTAATGTAGACAACTTGGTTCAAAATCAATTAGGACTTAAAGGGTTGTAGTTTAGGCTTTTGGTTAGGGTAAGGCAAAATTTTGGTTAAAGTGACTCAAAACCTCCCAAAGCACTACAATATTTACAATTAAAGTCCCCTTCCTTCAAAAACATTTTCCATCCTTTCCTCACTTTTCATTCCACACCTAGTCTTCCCTCTATTCACGACTTTTTATCACTTCATTCTATATACATTTTTTTTTCAAAGTCAAAGAAGATTTCATATTTTTTTTCTCTACCTTCCACCTTTTCAAACAACTTCCATATCACAACTTTTCTAACCTTCAACCCCCAAACTTAGGCTTTTAGCCTATATTTACACTTTCAAAGTACTTAGGGAGGTAGGGTGTCAAAAGCTAGATCAATTAAGAACAAAGGATTTAAGCTTGTAATATGGTTGCCAAAGAATAAGGTTAAAGGCTCAAAATGGGTTGACTAGGGAAAATATTTAAGGGTAGGAAATTTAAGGTATACTAGCGGTCCAAGGAAGGCCTAATATCATTTTTCAAACAAAGTTAGTCTATAATTTTGCCTTAAAGCACATTCCGGGCAAGTTCTTGACCACAAGTACTACAAAAGAACTCACAAATAAACTTCACCACACATGGCACATGAAAACTCAAGTGGAATACAAATCCAAAATCCAATTAGAACCAATGACGCAAAGAGGATACCTATAGCCTAAAGAAAGCTATTTAGTGAATTAAAGAGCCAAAAATTGAGTCTAAAAGGTCATGACATTTTTTACTTCAATCGTTTTCTTTTTCAACAATCAAACATTCATATGCCAAGGTTTAAATCATATTTGTACCAAGCAAGCCACAACATGGTCAATGGGCACAAATTCCAACTCAAACCCTTTATTTTCCTAATTTAACAAAAGCTAATCCTAACTACAAGACTAATTCCCTTAAGAAAGTTGTCAATCTATCCATCACCGGGAAAAGTCGACAAAATTTTTTTTACAATTACCCGGTTCAAGAAGAAAATTGGCATCCTTGGGAAAAGAACCGTGGTATAAAGAAAACCAAGGATATCGCCACTAACACAAAGCATACTAAAAATAAAAAAATTAAGAAGCTAATAAATATCAAGTAACTAAACATATTAATATCAACATACTAATATAACACATGATATAAAAACAATCACAGTACTAATCCGCCAAATATCCACAATTATGCTAAAATAACAGTTATACAAGAAGCCACCCCCAACCAAAGATATTGCATTGTCCCCAATGCAACAAAACATGATAGAGTAAAAATGACGGAAAGTGCTCCCTGAATACTGCATCAACTGCTCTCCTCGCTATCTGAGTCATAATCATCCTCCTCTCCTTCCTCCTCGGGCCACTCAACAGGAACCTTATCATCCTCCACAGCCCTGGTCGATGGTATCCGGTCCTGAGGCTTTAGGACCTTCCACATCCCCTTCACACCCTTCCACATGCGAGTAAAGAATTTATCTCATTTCTTCTCCCTTTTTACCATCTGGGTGTGGGACTTTTCCAGGTTGTCATGTGAAGTGCTCAATTCACCATGCTTTTTGGCCAGCTCAGTGTATGCTTTCTCCAGTGCTTTGAGGTGATCCCCCTGCTTCCTTTGATCTTCAATGTATTTCTGGAATTCTTTCTTTGAGATGTAATACCGCTTTCCGGGAGCACCTTCTTTGAGATCAGGTTTTCAAAGTACCGTTCTTGACACTCCACTGACAAGAAACGGTGTTGGTCAAAGTTTTGTTCAGCTTCCTCGAAGTTGTGACTTGACGATCCTTCAGAGTTCGCGTCCATTTTTCAATTATAGTACCTGTCAACAAGTGATAAGAGTGAAAACATGGTATGGCTATGAAGAATAGTGCAAAATGAAGCAAATATGCCAAAAGAATGATCGGACAGTCGAAACTCAGAATTAGAAAAAAATTCAGGATTTTCAAATTTTGAAGTGCAAGCCCTCTGATGTCGCATTTCCCATGATTTCTTCGCAATTGAGAACATGACAGGGCTGGGAATTGCAAAGAATTCCTTCGCATTTGCGAAGATTTCAGAAATCCCAGCTTTGGGAATTGCGAAGAAATCCTGGGAAATGCGAAGGTTTCAGAAATGGCTATTCTTCGCAATTGCGATGAAATCTTCGCAAATGCGAAGTCGCAAATGCGAAGAGGACATCGCAATTGCGAGCCTTCGTCCCCAGTTAAGATTTTCTTCAGAGAACAGTGATTAAGCCTAAAAATTTTCAATCCAAGCTATTTTTAACGAACCCAATCATTAATCAAGCATAAATCATGCATCAAACTTCATAAACAACCATGAATCAAGAAATGTCGATGGTTTGGCCAAGAATCTCATTCGGGCCTTACATCGAACACATAAAGAGCACAAAAATTTCGCTTCTATTTGACAAGTAGTTGGGTACTCAGACTTCCCCAAATTTCTTAGCAACCACATATTCACACACTCTCAACCAAACCTCACCCAGAAATCAACATGTGTTTTGAAAAACAATTTTGACAATTTTGGGGAAAGGGTGACTGCCATTTGAGCCCTAGGGTTGCAGAATACCAAGCAGAATGAACGAGAAAGTGAAGATGAAGAAGAAGGAGGAGTAATGATTAAGCTTTCATACCTGATTCCTTGCAATGAGGAGTGAGATTTGAGGGATTTTACAGTGATGAGGAGGGAGGGAACCAAGAGTTTGAGAGTTTAGTCGTTTGTGTTCAATTTTCGTTCAAAATGAGCAAAAGCCTGGTTTTACCTCGCAGAAGTCGCAATTGCGACAGAATCTTCGCAATTGCAAAGTCCATTAATTGTTGCTTGGTTCGCAATTGCGAACATATCTTGGGAATTGCGATGGGAAAAGTTCGCAAATGCGAACTATTTTTCGCAATTGCGAAGACTGCCCCTGCATTTTCCAACAGCTACTGGTTTTGGCTTTCCGGGTCATCCCGACCTGCTCAAATCAACTCCAAAAATTCTCAAACTTGGCAGATTAGTTAGAAATAATATTCTAAGCTATTCTAAAAAAAGAAAATTTCAAAAATGACCAAAAATTTTGAAAAACGATGGATTGCCTCCCACCAAGCGCCGCATTTAACGTCGTGGCACGACGCAAAACAACTTTACCACTTTTCTCGCCACTTGGATGATATGAACTGGGCACCTAGCTTGGAATCAAGCTTGTGACCACGAGCGAACGGGGGGTGGTAAGTTGATGATCAAGCCAATGCTTAAATTCTTCATTTTGCACTTCTTGGCTCTCAAGTGAGGAATGTCATTTTGTTTTCTTGTTTCCTCAAACTGTAAAATGAATGGTTGTTGTCTTTCCTCCTTGCAATCCCTCATTGACTCGTGTAGTTCAATTTCCATGTCACCACACAATTCCAATGTTGAAAAATGCTTGGAATGTGACTTCAAGCCTTCACTTTGCAATTTTTCTCAGATTTTGACATCCTCTTTTTCCCCCGGACAAGAGTCAATCTCAACCACATTTGCATTTATATCGGTTGACTCTAATTCCATATTTTTCTCGGCATCATTAATACTCATGGAGTCGGTTGGCGGATGTTCAATTCTTGAATCCTCGAGGTAAAGCTCACTTTCTTCCTCGGAATTGGACTCTTCTTGGCTTTCTTCCGCACACTCAAGTTGTTGGGCATAGTGAGCCTCAACCAATATTTGCATTTGATCTTCCAAAGTGTGGATGTGTTCGTCATTGTGTGCCAAGCCTTGTTTCAAGTCCTTGAGTGCAAAGTTGTGCTTCTCCTCATTTTCAAGAATGGTCTCCAACATGAGCATTATTTTCTCATTTTGAGCATTTGAGAGTTCTTCTTGGTTTTGATCAAGTGCCAAGGAAGGATTTTCACTTTCAATCTCCAAGGAAGGTCCTTGGCTTTCATTCACTTCCGAGGCTTTTTGAACCCTTAAGGCTTCGATCATTTCATCCATTTGGGAGTGCAATCTTTCAAGCGCCAAGTCATTTTGGAGACTATTCTCCAAAAGCTCCTCCAAGGCATTTTGCTCCTTGTTGCCTTTTTCAAGTAAACACTCCAACATAAGCTTGAACTCTCCATTTTGGCCATGCTCAACTTCTTCCATTTCCATAGCCCAATAATTCTCATCACAAAAGGTAGATTCATCATAGTAGGGGCTTGGGGAAGGGAAGGACAAATATGCACAATCATCCCAATGACCATTTTGGCAACCACACTTATCACAAATATTCCACTCATAGGGTTGAGATTGTGCGCACAATCCTCCCCCGGGAGAATGTAAACAATTTTGCCACGGGTGTGGTCCTCCACAATAAGGACAAGGATCATCAAAGTATGAACAACTACCATCCGACCAATTTTCATTATACGATGCCATTTTTCAAAAATAAGAAAATAAACAAGAAACAAACAAGAAAAATAGACCAAGGTCAAAAAAATTAATTACACAAATATTCACAAGTTTGGCCCAAAGCACTTTCGCTTACTTCTCAAACAACCTAAATTACGCCAAATTGTTCCCCGGCAACGGCGCCAATTTTGATGACGTCCAAATCCACTACTAAAAAGTAATAGATACGGTCGCATGCAATATAATTTACCCAACTATGAGTCGGGGTCGAATCCCACAGGGAACAATGTGTAGGCGATTAGGAATGTAAGAAAATTATCGCTTATCGCGTAATGCCAAACAATAAGAACTTGGTTTTGAAAATGTTTTATATCTAAATGCGGAAATGTAAACTAACCTAGAAAGCAAGTAAAATGATCAATGGCTACAAGTATGGTTGCATCGGGAATTACACTCAAGTAACGATCCAATGTATTTCATGATTTTACAAATATGAGCGAGTTTATGTTAATTAGCCACGGATAATAATTCTTAATTAGCTTCTTAACTAGACTTCCTAATTGAATTATCCCTAAAATAATTAGAAGATTAAGCACACCCGGAATGGCTACAAGTAATTCAATCCTATCCCTAAGTAGAATCTATAAAATGAGGGTTAACGCCTCAAGTTCTTGTTAATTAATCTTTCCCAACCCCAAATTATCTTTTCCAAAATTAATTCGGAGTTAATGGGCAAGTCCTAGGGTTAGCTAATCCCTTTGGAAACATTAAAGAACAAGAATAATTAAACTAACAATAACTCACTTCATAAATAAATAAAAATCATTCAATACATAAGCACAACAAGGTATTTAATCCACACTTTAAACATGAATATTTCCATAAACAAGATTTAAGTGTTGAATAAAATACTACACACTTAGATATACAATACAAAGCAAGGAAATGAAGAAAGCAACATAAGTGGGTAAGAAATTCTCAACCAAAAGCTTCAATCTTCAAGACCAAAGTGTGTGCGCAAAGCCCTAGCTTCCAAAACTTGTTCTCTCTAGCCCTAAGAACTGAAAATAAGCCAAAGATATTTTACAAATGAGCCTAATCGGGTATTAAATGGTTTGGGTATCAAAAGTGTGAAATTCCAGAATTGCCCATGCCTGAAGCACGATCTTCGCAATTGCGAACAAAAGTTCGCAATTCCCAAACTTGCCCAGACTGCCCAGGTTCGCATTTGCGATGAGACCTTCGCATTTGCTAAGGTTGACTTTGCATTTGCGAAATGGTCTTCGCATTTGCGAACACTGCCTATTCTTGCTGAGTTCGCATTTGCGAACTCCTCTTCGCATTTGCAAAGACTGACCTTTATGGCTGACTTCGCTATTCCCAAGCTCTGGTCGCATTTGCGACCCGTGAGGGCACTGCCCCGTTTTTTCTCTCTTTTTGGCTTCTTTTGACTTGTTTTCACTTGGTTTCTTCACCATTACTTCTAAATCACAATCACCTTGTAAAATAGAAGTAAATGACATTAAATACATGATTTTATCACTCAAACATAACAAAAGTATAGGTTTAAAGGCAAGATAAGTTGGTAAAATGCCAACTTATCACTAGTCTGATGAATTTTCTCCTAGGATAGAAGTGTTAGTTGATGAATTTTTCTCCTAAGATATAAAAGCCCTAGTCAGATAAATTTTCTCCTAGGATAAACGTCTTAGTCTGATGAATCTTTCTCCTAAGATAACAAAAAAAAAAGCCTAGTCTGATGAATTTTTCTCCTAGGATAGACGTCTTAGTCTGATAAATTTTTCTCCTAAGATAAGGAAACCTAGTCTGATGAATTTTCTCCTAGGATAGAAATCGTAGTCTGATGAATCTTTCTCCTAAGATAAGAAACCTAGTCTGATGAATCTTTCTCCTAAGATAAGAAACCTAGTCTAATGAATCTTTCTCCTAGGATAAACGTCTTAGTCTGATGAATCTTTCTCCTAAGATAACCAAGAAAAAAAAAGGGTATTTGTTCATGCCCTCATAAATTAAGCGTTGGAGCAATTTTTTTTTAAAAAAAGATTTTCTTCCAAAAAAAATTCCTTCTTGGTTCGTTTTAGCATAGGGTACGCAATTCTCTAGTCTCCTTTTCTAACATAGGATCACCACTCTCTAGTTGATGCCAACATAGGGTTTTCACTCCCTTGTTGATGCCAGCATAACCTGATGCCAACATAGGGTCACCATTCCCTAGTTGATGATTTTCCAACAATAGGGTCTCCAATCCCTAGTTGATTTCATTTTAGATATAGGGTCTCCACTCCTTAATCTCTTTTTCCCAAGGATACATAATCCTGACTTTTATTGCTTTCAGTAATGAAGTAGTATAGAGTTTTGGTTACAAATAACTCACGAAATTTTCCTAGTGAAAACTGGGGCAGAAAAATTTCGTTCGTTCATTTGTTTTGGTGCCCGAGCAGGTAATTCCGTGAGGCACAGGGTTCGAGACGACCAAAAGAAGAAGTCTCAGCCCAGAGAAAAGAAGAAAAGAAAAAGAAGTGAACTCAAAGTGCAGAAGCGAAGAGAAGATGTGGACTGCTCAAGACATGATTGAAGTCACAAGCTTTGCATGTCCCGCCTTGATCCAAAAAGCTGAAGAAGATTGAACCAACACCTGCAGCTAACAAGCATCAAGATCTAGATCAGAGTTTGCATGAAGAACCAACCAAGACTCAACATCAAGCTTCAGAAGACTCATAGATAGGAATTTTGTAACACGTAGCTGATAGGCTTAGTTAGTCTTTTTAATTTTGATTTTGATGTAATAACATGACCATGGACCGGAGCCTCGACGGAACCTCACTCGACTCATCCTCTCCACACACTCTATCACTTCATTCACTTCTTGAACAACACGCGACCTGATTCCCTTATAAACAGGGATTTGTAGGCTGTCCAAAATCAGGACTCGATTGCACCTTTTTCTTTTATTTTATTCCTCTTTTGAATGACAATATGGTCAAAATTAGTCACACGACTCACTTTGTCATTGCCTGAAAACTCTTCATGTTTCCAAGCAAAGAGAGGCAGCTATGTGCACCTAATTTTTGACCATGTTTGATTTTCCCACTCACATTTTAGTACTTATATAGATTTCAAGTTTAATTTTAATACTTTAGTTTATTTTACCTTTTTATAGGCTTATTTTAGATAAATTTAAAATTACAAAAAAAGAGTCACATTTTAGTATAAGTTTTATCTTTATTTTACAAATAAAGAAAAGTTTCCAAAAAAGGATATAATTTTATATAGTTTAGTGCAATTTTTAAGTTAGAGGTTTTTTCAACAAATAAACACCGAGTATGTAGTAAGTTTTACCTTGCTATTTAATTTAATAAAAGTAGTGTTTTTATATTTATTATTTCTAAAAAAAAAACAGAAAATCAAAAAGAAAAGGACATGAACTCATCCAATTGTGACATTTTATCTTCTACCCAAGATTTCTTCCACTTAATTCTCCTACACACCCCTCACGTAGTCCATACTCATCCTTTTTTTTTAAAAAAATAAATTTTTTTAATCAAATAAACATTTTGTTCCCTCTATCCTCGTGCCCCTCTTTCAATTGGGAGAATCTTTCCCATAACAGAATTGTTGGGAACTTTCTCTAACTTTAGTGGACCACACTACACACCTGGACACAAAAATTACATTCTTGCCATCTCCTTTTCTTGATCCCAAGCACAGACACACTATATAAGTAGATGCCCAGCTAATAAAAGAGAGGAAAAACAGAGCACACAAGAGAGGGGTGGTGTAAAGGATAAGAACAGATCTGGGAACAGGGGGGAGACGGACGAAGGGCTTATCATGAATTAGGTCGGGGTGGCTGGTGGTTTCGGGATCCCGTAGAAAATGCTTCTTTTATGCCTCGGATATTAGCCACAGCTCGTATTCATTCAGTAATTCTACCCCTTGGGTGAAACTAAGTGGAGGTCCGAACCGACTGATGTTGAAGAATCAACGGATGAGTTGTGGTTAGGGGTGAAATGCCACTCGAACCCAGAGCTAGCTGGTTCTCCCCGAAATGCGTTGAGGCGCAGCAGTTGACTGGATATCTAGGGGTAAAGCACTGTTTCGGTGCGGGCCGCCAGAGCGGTACCAAATCGAGGCAAACTTCAACTCTTTGACAACATGAAAAAACCAAAAGCTCTGCCCTCCCTCTCTATCTATCCAAGGGATGGAAGGGCAGAGGCCTTTGGTGTCCCCTCCAGTCAAGAATTGTGGCCTCACAATCACTAGCCAATATGTTTTTTTCTCATGCCTTTCTTCGTTCATGGTTCGATATTCTGGTGTCCTAGGCGTAGAGGAACCACATCAATCCATCCCGAACTTGGTGGTTAAACTTTACTGCGGCCAGAACAAAAAAACAGAGAACGAATGAGCTGCGGCTCATCTTCTTTTTCTCGAGGCAGCCAACGAAAAGAGGACCTTCTTCCTCATAAAAATCCTAGATCTAGAGCTTAAGATCCACCATAAAAGGGCCATGAGAGCTCATCTATCCCAACTGAAATACACCACCAAACCTCCATTAATACCGCTACATGAAGCTTCCAAAACCAGCGAAAGTTCCATTCTGAAACACCTCTTAAACACCACCAAAACGAACCTGAAAAGTTGCTTCAAATAGTCCTTAAACTATCCCCGAAAGCCATCGTAGCTTCAGTCATAAAACCTCGTCCAACAGCCATGAAAAGTGCTTGAAACCTCCATGAAACAGTCCGAAAATCACCTGAACGGAACCTAGTTTCCTTTCTTTTTATCAAAATCGCGGAGGTCGCCGTTCGAGTGCTCCTGCCGTGGGTCTCGTTCGAGTTTCTTTATTCGGGTTGTAGTCACCGATTTTCCTCGTATGATGACGATTGAGCTACACATTTACTGTGTTGAAGAAGCTTATTTGAGTATAAAGGTTTATTCTCGTCTTCAAGTTTCTTAGTCGTTTTCTTCTTTTCATTTTTAAAATTTTGTTTGTTCATGAATCTGTGTCCATATGTTTTGCTTGGTTTCTGTCAAAGCCTGAGTATAAGATCCTTGATGAAATTTCCTTTGAATGCTTCTTTGCGAATTAATTTTGTTTAGAACCTAGTGTCACGATCCGAAACTCAGACCTGGTCGTGATGGCGCTTCTCTTGAAGACAAGGCCAGCCGACACAGTTCCCAATTCATATTAAACAATTATAATAACATAATTTAAGCAATTAACATGCTAATAATCTCGAAATATAAGTGAAACAGTATAATTTGTAGAAAAACAACCAACACTGCTCGACATCGGGGTGTCACCAGTCATGAGCATCTAACATAAGTCTCGAAATAGGGAAAAAGGACCACACGGTCTATTAAAAAATCCAGTACTAGGGAAAAGAAACAATGATAAGAGGGAGAAACACTGGGCTGCGAATGCCGAGCAGCTACCTAGTGGACTCTGGAAATCTGCTGGAAGCTATCAACCCTCGCTAGCAGGACCTGAAGCGCCTGAATCTGCACACAGGGTGCAGGGAGTAAAGTGAGTACTCCAACTCAGTGAGTAATAACAATAAATGAAGACTGAGCGATAAGAAATCTCGTAAAACCCAACAATATGCTACAAAGAAGCAAAATAAAACCAGTAGAGTACAATAAAATAGTGAAATCTCATAAAACACCTTTTAGCAGTTAAACACGTAAATGAAAGGCAACTAGAAAAGATAAACACATAAAAACCACCCCTCGGGCACGGTAACAACAGAATCAGCCCCTCGGGCATTAACAATCGAACAACACCAGACCCTCGGGCTATATCTCATATCATAATGGGTACCCGCGCTCACTGGGGGTGTACAGACTCTGGGAGGGGACCCTTACGGCCCAAGCGCAATATGAAGCCATCTCGTGGCATAATCACTAGGCTCTCGGCCTCATATCATCAAGCCACCTCGTGGCGTACAATCTCAGGCCCTCGGCCTCATAGTCATAATCAGTGTATCACTGCTGCAGCATGCAGCCTGACCCAAAAGTGTCCTCACAATATAGGCCCTCGGCCTTACTTAGTCAAAATCTCATAAGCCACTCGGGCAATAGTAAAACATGATGCTCAGCCCAAAATATGATTTAAAATATCATTTAAGGTGTTAAAACAGAATAAACATGGCTGAGTTATGAAAACAGTAGAATATAACATGACTGAGTACAAGTATAAAGTCCAAACAGTGAGGGAATGGCAGTAAAAATCCCCTAAGGGTCCAAATAGTTGGCACTAGGCCCAAATATGGCATTCAGTCTAAAACATGATGATAGCAAACAATTTTCAATCAAATACGCGGTAAGACAGTCATTTGGGATGGACTAAGTCACAATCCCCAACGGTGCAGGGCCCCACGCTCGTCATCTAGCGTGTGCGCCACCTCAATATAGCACAACAATGTGAAATCCGGGGTTTCATACCCTCAGGACAATATTTACAATTATTACTCACCTCAATCCGGCTCAAACTCTAGCTCGCGATGCCTTTGCCCCTCGAATCGGCCTCCGGATGCTCCAAATCTAGGCAAAATCAGAACATAACCATCAAAATGTGCTAAGGGAACAAAGCCCACTCGAAAACAATCGAAAAACAACGCGAATGCCGAAATTAACCAAACCCGACCCCTTGGCCCACGTCTCGGAATTCAATAAATTTTACATCATTAGATTCCTTATCTCCCCACGAGTTCATACATATCAAAACTTCTGAAATCTGACCACAAATGGTCCTTCAAATCCTTAATCAAAGGCCTAAGTTTCCAAGCCCTAGTTTCCTTCATATTTAACCCTTAATTTCCATAATTACAGCCCTAATCCGTGAAATAATACCATAGAAACGAGTTTTTATGATCCAAAACTTTACATCAATGAAGTCTCCTTGAATTCTCTCTTCAAAATCGCCCAAAAACTCTAGAAATCGCGTTTAAAAATGGTGAAAACCTCTAAAAATCGCGAAGGAAGAATTATATACCTTTTGACCCAGGCTTTTCGCACCTGCGGTCCAAATCCCGCTCCTGCGGTCCCGCTTCTGCGGCCAAGACCACTGCATCTGCGATTTTCACTTAAATGACCAATACCGCATCTGCGATTAAAATCTCGCACCTGCGCTACGGCAGGTGCGCCCTCTTCACCGCTTCTGCAGTTCCAGCTGCTCGCCTACTTGGCTGCATCTGCGGCTGCCTTCCGCTTCTGTGGGCATCGCACCTGCGGCCTCCTAACTACAGGTGCGGTTATGACAGCAGCAAAAATACTTCAGCTATCAAACTCAACTCCAAATCTTCCGTCAACCATCCGAAATCACCCCGAGGCCCCCGGGACCTCAACCAAAGGCACCAATAAGTCTTATACTACCATACAAACTTATACCAATCTTCAAAACACCTCAAACAACATCAAATCAACCAAAACACATCAGATTCAAGCCTAAGGTTCTCAAAATCTTCCGAATTACGCTTTTGATCAAAATGTCTACCAAACCACGTCCGAATGACCTGAAATTTTGCACACACATCCCAAATGACACAACGGTCCTACTGCAACTCTCGGAACTCCATTCCGACCCCTATATCAAAATCTCGCCTATCAACCGGAAAACGCCAAAATTTCCCTTTCCCCAATTCAAGCCTAAATCTACTACGGACCTCCAAAACACATTCCGATCACGCTCCTAACTCTCAAATCACCTCCCAAAGCTATCCGAACCATCAGAACATACATTCGAGCCCTCTAACACATAAGTCAACATCCGGTTGACTTTTCCAACTTAAGCTGTCTCAAAAGAGACTAAGTGTCTCAGACCTTACCAAAACCTTTCCGAACCCGAGCCAACCAACCCGATCATACATAGAACCGATAAACAAAGCAATAAGAAGCAGAAATGGGGGAAATAGAGCGGTAACTCATGAAACGACCGGCTGGGTCGTTACATCCTCCCCCTCTTAAACAAACGTTCGTCTTCGAACGAGTCAAGATACATACCTAAAGCCTCAAACAGGTGAGGATATTTGATCCGCATCTCCTGCTCGGTCTCCCAGGTAGCCTCCTCCACGGGCCGACCTCTCCACTGCACTTTCACTGAAGCTATATCCTTTGATCTCAACTTTCAAACCTGGCGCTCCAAAATAGCTGCTGGCTCCACATCATAAGTCAGATCACCATCTAACTGAACTGTGCTGAAATCCAGAACATGAGATGGATCCCCATTATACTTTCGGAGCATAGAAACATGAAATACCGGATGCACACTCGACAAGCTGGGTGGCAAGGCAAGCTCATAAGCCACCTCCCCAATCCTCCGAAGTACCTCAAAAGGCCCAATGAACCAAGGACTCAATTTACCCTTCTTCCCAAATCTCATTACACCCTTCATGGGTGAAACCTTTAATAGAACCTTCTCACCACCATATAGGACACATCCCGAACCTTCCTGTCAGCATAGCTCTTTTGTCTCGACTGCGCTGTACGAAGCCTCTCCTGAATCACCTTCACCTTGTCTAAAGCATCCTGCACTAAGTCTGTACCCAATAGCCTGGCCTCGCTCGGCTCAAACCAACCAACTGGAGATCTACACCGCCTCCCATACAAAGCCTCATATGGAGCCATCTAAATACTCGACTGATAACTGTTGTTATAAGCAAACTCTGCGAGCGGTAGAAACTGATCCCATGACCCTCCAAAATCAATGACACAAGCGCGTAACATGTCCTCCAATATCTGAATAGTGCGCTCGGACTGCCCTTCCGTCTGAGGGTGAAAAGCTGTGCTCAACTCAACCTGAGTACCCAACTCTCGCTGTACAGACCTCCAAAACTGTGAAGTAAACTGAGTGCCCCGGTCTGAAATGATAGAAACTAGGACACCATGCAAACGAACAATCTCCCAGATATATATCTCTGCCAACCGCTCTGAAGAATAGGTGGTACAGATAGGAATGAAGTGCGCGGACTTGGTCAGCCAATCCACAATCACCCAAATAGCATCGAACTTCTAAAGTCCGTGGAAGCCCAACTACAAAGTCCATGGTGATCCGCTCCCACTTCCACTCTGGAATATCTATCCGCTGAAGCAAGCCACCCGGTCTCTGGTGCTCATATTTCACCTGCTGACAATTGAGGCACCGAGCTACGAATCCCGCAATGTCTTTCTTAATTCTCCTCCACCAATAATGTTGTCTCAGATCCTGATACATCTTCGCGTCACCCGGATGAATGGAATACCGTGAGCTATGGGCCTCCTCTAGAATTAGCTCCCAAAGCCCATCTACATTGGGCACACATATCTGGCCCTTCATCACCGATAGTCACATCTCTGGCATCATTATGCGGAACTCGCCCTTAAGGACAAGCAAATGAGGATCATCATACTGGCGCTCTCTGATGCGATTATATAAGGAAGACCGAGAGGTCATACAAGCCAATACCCGACCGGGCTCCGAAATATCCAACCTCACGAACCGATTGGCCAAGGCCTGAACATCAACTGCAAGAGGTCTCTCCCCAACTAGAGTATATGCCAAACTCTCCATACTCACCGCCTTCCGGCTCAAAGCATCGGCTACCACACTGGCCTTCCCCGAGTGATACAAGATAGTAATGTCATAATCCTTTAGCAACTCCAAACACCTCCGCTGCCTCAAATTGAGATCCTTCTGCTTGAACAAGTGCTGGAGGCTACGATGATCAGTAAACACCTCACAAGATACACCATACAAATAATGCCTCCAAATCTTCAACGCGTGTGCAATGGCAGCCAACTCCAAATCATGAACAGGGTAGTTCTTCTCATGGGGCTTCAACTGTCGAGAAGCATAAGCAATCACTCTACCCTCCTACATCAAAATGCACCCAATGCCAACTCTCGAAGCATCACAATACACGGTATAAGAACCTGAAGCTGATGGCAATACTAACACTGGAGCTGTGGTCAAGGCAGTCTTGAGCTTCTGGAAGCTCTCCTCACACTCATCAGACCACTGAAATGGAGCACCCTTCTGAGTCAACTTGGTCAAGGGTGATGCAATAGATGAAAATCCCTGAACAAACCGGCGGTAATAACCCGCCAAACCAAGAAAGCTGCGAATCTCTGTAGCTGAGGATGGTCTGGGACAACTCTGAACCTCCTCTATCTTCTTTGGGTCAACCTGAATACTGTTACACCCCGTATTTTCGTATGTAAGAGTACATCATAAGTCAATTAATGTGAGCTCAAAAAGGGAATCATCTTTTAAAAGTTTACAAAGTTAGTTCATCATGTTAATGTGGAGGTTATAAATATTTAAGATCATTAGTACCATGTAGCAAGAGGATTTGAAGGCTTAGAAGCTAAACGAATTGAAGAAAATAAGTTTCGTCGAAAGTCGACAAGTTGGAATATTTTACCATGTACTTTTGGGGTGATACTAGGGTTATTAACATTATAAGGAGATTATATTATGAGTTATTTTAGTCGTACGATAGTTGGTGTTATGTTTTGAAGTCAAGCGAGTTGTGGAACAAAAGTTGGAAAAGGTCATCACAAGTTCCATTTATAATATGCTGAAATTTAGGTCAAATGTAGATGCACTTTTCTCCCAATATACTTGGAATCAATGAATGCTCTACATATCAAATTGAAGATCTACGAGTCTAGTTTCCAACGCATTAAACCGTTTGTCGATACGATATTGTAGTAGAGAGATATTTGCATTTTCGCGAGACAGCGCAGACTGGTAGGTGACAAGTAGGTGCATCACCTACTTGCCAAAATGAGAGGACTTAATTAAAAGCCCCAAAGTCGGCCAAGAGGGTTCTTTTAAGGGAATACAAACTGAGTTATTTCACCTGTATTTCAGACCAAGAAAACCTAATTGAAACCCTGCAACTCCTCCCCCAAAATCCCACACAAACCCTAGGGTATTCCGGGTGTTACGACGCGATTCTAGTGCTGAAAAGTCCGGACAGCATGCTAGTTTCTCTTTCTCCTTCTTGTATCCGCGTTGAGGAACTTATTTTTGATGAAAAAGGACCAGGTTTCGTGTGTGATACTCAGTACAAGGTAAGTTTATGCTTCTCCTTCGATTATCTATGCGTTTGCGAGTTGTAACTCGATCGTAAAGAATAGACCTAGCTAGTTTCAGAAGAATGGTATGTTGTTTGATCTTGTGCAATGGTTGGCTGGTTGTGAACTTATTTTTAAGTTATATTCATGGCTGGTTTATTGGACAAGAGGTGTAATGATGTACTTTTGGTTGTATTTCTTAATTTGAAAGAAAAGACAAGTCGAAACGTGTTTAAGTAAACCGAAAAATTATATTTGAGTTGATGAACTTGTGAGACTATTTTTGGGCTGTTTCGTGTTGGTATTGGGTTGTCTCTTTTACTACTATTTTTATGGAGTTGAGAGGAGGAAGGGTGTGGAGAAACACCACATAATGGCAAGGTTGTTTGTTGGTCGTTCATCGTAACATTTTCGGATTGTTTGACACTATTATAGTTGTCGTGTTGTGTATGAAGTGATAGGGGTATGTTGGGCTGTTTGTGATTGTTTTGACTAGTGTGAAGTCATATATATAGGGGAGGTGTTGTCCATTTCATTGTAAAATAGATTGTGGTCGATACATAATAGTTACGACGCTTAAACGATAACGAGAGTGTCATTTCTCTTATTGTAGACTAAGGAGCCGTGAAATTGCATAGCTTGAGGTTGGGAAGAATATACAAGGTATGTTAAGGCTCTTCCTTCATTCTTTTGGCATGATCTATAGAGAAACGAACGTAAACGATACACTATTTCATAATGAATCTACTCCTAGCAACTAAGGTTGTCCATGTTGTTCTTTCCTTACAAAGTTATTCCAAGAAAGTATGTATGATCCTTGAGTCCTAGTGAAGTTCATATTGATGGTATGATGCCCATAATGTTAATCGATGGTGCAATGACCTTATGTCACTCCAAAAGGTTTAGAACGTGACTCCATGAGTCCAGCATGCATTATATATGTATCTATTTTACTCTACCGAGCCGCGCTATAGTCGGCCGGGTATGGCACCTATTGTGCAACCACTGATCAGTTGGGTTTACCGAGCTCCACGTGGCCGGGTACGTTTTTACCGAGTCCTCTTTGAGGCCGGGTATGATATGATGATGATGATGCCCACAGAGGCGTATG
>NC_031989.1:12660087-12669527 GCF_001879085.1 Nicotiana attenuata
GTTGAGGCAGTTAAAGGTACCGTTTTTAAGGTTTATGAAAATAAGAGAGAGTGCCACTAAGGAGGCAATAAAAATTTGAGCTTAGAAGTAACCCTACGAGCACAAACGCACAAAGTTTTGTAACTGAGGATTATTATAGGCGAGTAAGAACAACAAAAATTTCCTTCGGGTATACGATATATCAAGCTCGCAACTTTACAAGAGCCAGAAGGTCTCCCTAAGTACTACAATAAAAGACTAGCTGAGGAAATAAGGAAGAAGGTTTCCACCTAATCATAGTGAGCTAAACAGTAAATGATCTTGTAACACAGTCTCACTACAATATTGTATACACTCCATAAGAAAGTGGCACCTATCGTGGCTAATGAATGGAAAAAAAAATCAAAGGGGATGTTTGAGATCATATGAGGTACAGGAAATTACAGTATTCGTGGGCAAAAAGACAGGCCAAGTATTCATGCAACAAGTGATAGAGCGACCAACAAAAGTAATTGCTTACATTTAAGGACAACTGAGAAGGCACGAAAGGAAATTTATGGTGCTAGCAAGTATAAGGAAGGTTGCGAGTAGTATAAATAGATCGGTGTAGGTCCTAAAGTAAAGTATTGTAGAGCAACAAGGTTTTAGGTAGATAGGAGTAAGGATGTGAAAAGGTGAGTGAGAAGGTGACGAGAATATGTATGTCCTTGGGACTAAACCCATCAAAACAAGGGAGCTGATGATTTCCATATGTAATAAAGGGCTCGGTACAGCCTGAATGAACACAAAGGAGTCTAAGACAAGGTGTATTTAGAAGAGATGGAA
The DNA here is from genome assembly GCF_001879085.1 of Nicotiana attenuata. Classification (NCBI taxonomy): domain Eukaryota; kingdom Viridiplantae; phylum Streptophyta; class Magnoliopsida; order Solanales; family Solanaceae; genus Nicotiana; species Nicotiana attenuata. Next base: position 12,660,892 of record NC_031989.1, read on the forward strand.
TGCTTCCCTGGCAGTAGAATAAGGGTGTAATTGTGATTGATAAGAGGATGACGCTTAGGCCTTTGATTGATTAATGATTTAACGAGAAAGGGATTTTATTAATTGCACGGGATTAGAATACCCCCATAAGATGAATCGCATTGGGATGCAATGAAATATGGTTATTGAAGTATAGTATTATCCCTAGGTGGATCAGGAAAATCACTTCAGATGTGAGCCCTAGTGATAGTGTATTACGTAAGAGGTTACAAGTTATCAGTGATAGATTATATTTCAACATTAAGGTGAATAAACAATAGATGGGTACAAGTTCCAAAGTACAAGATGAGATTTGTTTGTTATTCTTAAGATGAATAATAATAAGGAAGCACTAAAGGACTTAGATCTATACATATAGGATAAGCAGCGAAAGAGTAACCTGGAGTTGGATAGCAAACCTCGGTAATAATAAATCGAAGTAAGTTTTATGGTATAGTATAACCTACCTAGATGTAGTAAATCCATAAGGATAGATATACAAGGCTATCAAACAAGAGATAGCAATAGTCTTAAGTTCGATAAAGTACCAAGCGAAAGACATCAGTACACCTATAGATTCCTAGAGGGACAGCTTGTCATAATTTTGTATATGTTCATAAAGTGAGGCTTAGAGATTGGCTAAAAGATGGAGGAAAAAGGGAAGACGAGTCGCTAGACACTAATACAATGACACAGTCATACATACTGCATGACATAAGGTAGCAAATGTTACGATGTTGGAAAAATTCCGACCATAGGTCGTGGTATGAAAAAGAAGCCTAAAGGTGGGAATACCCTGGCCTTTGGATTTATTTACAGAACAGTTTCCTAGATGTCAAGGACAATATTAAAGAATTCTTAAGAGCTACAGGTTATGAGACTGATAAGCGCATTAATCAACATTCGAGGACGAATGTTCCAAAGGAGGGAATGATGTTACACCACATGTTTTCGTACGTAAGAGTACATCATAAGTCAATTAATGTAAGCTAGAAAGGGAATCATCTTTTGAAAGTTTACAAAGTTAGTTCATCATGTTAACGTGGAGGTTACAAATATTTAAGATCATTAGTACCAAGTAGCAAGAGGGTTTGAAGGCTTAGAAGCTAAACGAATTGAAGAAAATAAGTTTCGTCGAAAGTCGACAAGTTGGAATGTTTTACCATGTACTTTTGGGGTGATACTAAGGTTATTAACATTATAAGGAGATTATATTATGAGTTATTTTAGTCGTACGATAGTTAGTGTTATGTTTTGAAGTCAAGTGAGTTGTAGAACAAAAGTTGGAAAAAGGTCATCACAAGTTCCATTCATAAATGTGCTGAAAATTAGGTCAAATGTAACTGAGTTTTTCTCCCAATATACTTGGAATTAGGGGATGATCTACCTATCAAATTAAATATCTATGAGTCTAGTTTCTAATTCAATAAACCGTTTGTTGATACGATATTGGAGTAGATAGATATTTGCATTTTCGCGAGACAGCGCAGACTGGTAGGTGACAAGTAGGTGCATCACCTACTTACCAAAAGAAGAGGTCTCAATTAAACCTCCCAAAGTCGGCCAAGAGGGGAAATTTAAAGGATTATGAACTCAATTATTTCACCCATCTTCCATACTTTGAAAACCTAATTGAACCCCTGCAACTCCTCCCCAAAAATCCCACACAAACCCTAGGGTATTCCGGGTGTTACGACGCGATTCTAGTGCTGAAAAGTCCGGACAGCATGCTAGTTTCTCTTTCTCCTTCTTGTATCCGTGTTGAGGAACTTATTTTTGATGAAAATGGCAGGTTTCGTGGGTGATACTCAGTACAAGGTAAGTTTATGCTTCTCCTTCCATTATCTATGCGTTTGCGAGTTGTAACTCGATCGTAAAGAATAGACCTAGCTAGTTTCGAAAGAATGGTATGTTGTTTGATCTTGTGCAATGGTTGGATGGTTGTGAACTTATTTTTAAGTTAAATTCATGGCTGGTTTATTGGATAAGAGGTGTAATGATGTACTTTTAGTTGTATTTCACAATTTGAAAGAAAAGACAAGTCGAAACGTGTTTAAGTAAACCAAAAAATTATGTTTGAGTTGATAAACTTGTGGGACTGTTTTGTAGCTGTTTCATATTGGTATTGGGTTGTCTCTTTTACTACTGTTTTTATGGAGTTGAGAGGAGGAAGGTTGTGGAGAAACACCACATAATGGCAAGGTTGTTCGTTGGTCGTTCATCGTAACATTTTCGGATTGTCTGACACTATTATGGTTGTCGTGTTGTGTATGAAGTGATAGGGGTATGTTGGGCTGTTTGTGATTGTTTTGACTACTATATATATAGGGGAGGTGTTGTCCATTTCATTGTAAAATAGATTGTGGTCGATACATAATAGTTACGACGCTTAAACGATAACGAGAGTGTCATTTCTCTTATGTTAGACTAAGGAGCCGTGAAATTGCATAGCTTGAGGTTGGGAAGAATATACAAGGTATGTTAAGGCATTTCCTTCGTTCTTTTGGCATGATCTAAAGTAACATGAACATAAACGGTACGCTAATTCATAATGGATCTACTCCTAGAAACTAAGGTTGTCCATGTTGTTCTTTTCTTATAAAGTTATTCTAAACAAGTGTGCATGATCCTTAAATCCTACTAAGGTTCATATTGATGGTAGGGATGTCCATAATGTTCTTAGGTCACTCCAAAAGGTTTAGAACTTGATTCCATGAGTCGAGCATGCATTATATATATGTATCTATTTTACTCTACCGAGCCGCACTATAGTCGGCCGGGTATGGCACCTATTGTGCAACCACTGATCAGTTTGATTTACCGAGCTCCACGTGGCCGGGTACGATTCTCCGAGCCTTATGATGGCCGGGTACGTTTTTACCGAGTCCTCTTTGAGGCCGGGTACGATATGATGATGATGATGCCCACAGAGGCATATGTTTTTTTAAAAAGCTTATGTATATATATGTATTATGCATTTCATGTCAGTAGCCCCCAGAGGCACTCAGATGTTACAGTTGTATCTCCTCTATCTCTCTTTACATTATTGTTCTTATTTATGTTTTCCTGCCTTACATACTCGGTACTTTATTCGTACTGACGTCCTTTTTGCATGGGGACGCTGTGTTTCATGCCCGCAGGTTCCGATAGACAGGTTGACATTCCTCCAAGTAGGCTATCAGTTCAGCGGAAGGTGTTGGTGCACTCCAGTTGCTTCGGAGTTGCCTATTTGGTCAGTATGCTTTGGATATGTATTGATTGGTATGGCGGGGTCCTGTCCCGACCTTTATGATATTAGGTACTCTTAGAGGCTTGTAGACAGATGTCAGGTGTATGGATACTTGTATGGCCTTTTCGGCTTACGTTTTGAGTTTACAAATGGTCATATCGGCCTTATAGGCCCGTATGTCACATGTATAAGTTTGCATATCATGGTGGGTCGTCATATGTTGAGTATTCCCCTATGTTTCATTCTTGTTATATCATGACGAGTTTTCTAGCTCATTTACCATGATAGTATGATAAGAAAGATATGTTATGTTGGTACTCGGTTGAGTAAGGTACCGGGTGCTCGTCGCGGCCCATCCGGTTTGGGTTGTGACACTTAGGATTCTGCACATACATCATTCTACATCTCTGCGCATTAGATACCATGTCTTTAGAATTTCATTTATATTCTCTTAAGCACGCTTAGGCTAACTATGAACGCATAAAAAGGGATAAAACAATTTTACTCGGATTTTACAATCAACTGGCAATAATTCTGTGTACTGAACACCTAGAATAGCATGTTTAAACAACCTGTTTTCAAACAGTTTTCTTACTTCTGAAAATCGGTATACGATCTCACACCTAAGCAAGCCTTAGGTGACCAAACTGTTAAAATTGGAAATCTGTCTTCTTGTGTATGCTGCCTAATTCTCAACAGGTTTTAAAATCAGTAGGCAAACTGATTAGGCCTTTCTATGTAGTACGAAAAATTTGCTATTTGCTTATCTTCTAAAATCTCCTAAATGTCATGCCTTAGGAGCCTGAATTAAATACTGCCCTTAACTGTGTTTGAGTCGTGCTGTGTATTTGCATTTCCTGTGGAGGTATACTTGGGCGTTTCGTCTGCTTCCCTGCCCCCTAATTGCAGTCCAATATGTTCTTATTTGTCGCCCTAATATTTTTCCTTTAAACCTGAGGCTCTGCCTAGAACATCCCTTATAGGTAGGGGTCCTAACTCCCTCCAGGACCATTAAGAAGGGACGGGTAGCAGCACGCAATAGAGAACTTTGACCAACACTCGATTTGCATGACCACTAAGGGGATGGGAGGGTAGATATGGACATGATGACCGGTGCGCTAATGCCACGCATAGCCCCTTTCCTAGGAGTGATTACCGGGCATTGTACTGATGTGATCCTATAGGCTAACCAACTTAGGACCTCCCTCTCCCCAAATTCTCTTTACTTGAAGCTTTACTGTCTTGCGCACAACTTGCTTAAATTCTTGTCTTATCATTTAAATTGTACAATACCCAATATGCTCTGTTTACAATTATTTGCTTCAATTGTTTATTTTTGGACTAATTCGTAAGTACAAGTTCGGCCGGGACCCACAGTTGTGGACCATGAGGGGTGCCTAACACCTTCCCCTCGAGGTTATTTCGAGCCCTTACCCTAATCTCTGGTAATGCAAACCAACCCAAGAGTTAATCGCTCTAGGTGCCCTAATGCACCATAATCCGTTAGGTGGCGACTCTTCAAATACCCAATCCCCAAAAGGAAATGAGTCATTATACCCCGTGAATGTCGAAACCCGGACCTTTCTCTTCGTCAAAAGGGAGGGAAAAAAGGGGGCGCGACAGCATGGCGACTCTGCTGGGGATATTTTAATGCTCTTACCATAACGAACTTGCCCTTATGAATTAGTCCAAGCATGTTTTATCCCGTACCCTCTTCCCTTATTTTAATTTGACTGTCTGTTTTCTTTTAAGCATTCATTGTTCTTTATTCTTGGAACTAACTTGTCTCTTTGTTTCCTTTTCCTGTAACCGTCTTTCAATTATTTAAATACTGTATTTATTTTTCCTTACGTGCAAATACTTGACTACATGTTATTAAGTGCTGCATAAATCATGCTCCACATCATATTCCACTCGTGCGTATCAAATCCTATAGCAACGCTTTAATGAGAGGTTGCGCTCTTCCTATTTACTACCCTTAAATTCAAAAAGGCTTATTTGCGGTAAAACTAGTCGATCAGCGGTGCAGTCGATGGTTCCGTGCCTTCCCCCTCGAGTTGTCTGCTCGAGGGCACCATTCTAAAACCCCATAGAAACCTTACTCTGGTTAAAATTGTGCATGCATCATGCTCAAGCCTAGTCAGATCAGTTATGTTGTCCACATAATGATCCTTTAAGATAAGCCTTATCCAAAATCCACCGGGTTTTCCATAATCCCAACGGACACAACCACGTTCTGTGCATTAATTTGGAGAACTAAAATGCCGATATGTTGATCACAAATGTATAAATAGTCGAGTCTAGTGGGGGTAAGGTCTAACCCTTTTGTTTTGCAGAAAATGAGGCACGAGGTCCTCAGATTCGGTATTGTGATGACCCGGCCCATTGTCACGTGAGTTACCGTCCCGTTTCCCCCATTTTTCTGCTTCTTCATGCTTCATTATAAGAGTCTTGTGTGAACGAGTTGATTTGGATTGGTTTTATAAGGAAATGAGACACTTAGTCTCTTTAAGGAAGGTTTATTTTGAAAAAGTCAACCGGATGTTGACTTATGAGTTAGAGGGCTCAGATGTGATTTCCGGTGATTCGGTTAGCTTCGGGGGATGGTTTGTGACTTAGGAGCGTGATCGGAAGTGAATTTGGAGGTCCGGTGTAGAATTAGGCTTGAATTGGCGAAGTTAGTATTTTGGCGAATTCTGGTTGATAGGTGAGATTTTGATCCGAGGGTCGGAATGGAATTCCGAGAGTCGTTGTAGCTTTGTTAGGTGATTTGGGATGTGTGCGCAGAATTTCAGGTCATTCGGAGGTGTTTTGGTCGGGTTTTTGATCGAATGCGTATTTTGGAAGTTTTAGAAGAACTTAGGCTTGAATCCGATGTAATTTGATGCTTTTGATGTTGTTTGTAGTGTTTTGATGATTGGAGCAAGTTTGAATGGTGTTTTAGGATGGATTGGCACTTTTGGTTGAGGTCTCGGGGTCCTCGGGGTGATTTCGGATGGCCATCGGGATGAATTTTGGACTTGATGCATTGCTGAAGATTTCTGGTATCTGGTATTTCCGCATCTGCGGAAAAGGGGCCGCAGATGCGGTTCCGCAGATGCGAATAAGGGATTGCAGGTGCGGGTGTTGGCCATTTGGAAGAATTCAGCAGAAGCAGATGATTTTCGCAGGTGCGGTCTCCGCAGATGCGGTTAATGACCGCAGAAGCGGTCCATGCATGCAAGGGAGGTTCCGCAGAAGCGGAGGCTTGACCGCAGAAGCGGTGTCCGCAGAAGCGGAGATTGACCGCAGAAGCGGTCCCTGGCATAGTGAAGATCCGCAGAAGCGGAGGGAAAACCGCAGAAGTGGAAACCGCAAATGCGGTAATTGGATCGCAGAAGCGGAGGGAAAATTGCAGAAGCGGAAACCGCAAATGCGGTAATTGGATTGCAGAAGCGAAAATAAGGTCTGGCAGAAGGGTTTAAAAATTAATATTTCATCCGCGAGCTAAGGTATTTTTCCTCCATTTTTGAGCAACCATGAGAGCTTTTGGACGGGAATTGAAGGTGATTTCGACTGGGTGCGATTGGAGGTGAGTTCTATGACCTAAATACATGATTTAAGTGAAGAATTAACCTAGAAATTTATGAAAATTCATCAAAAAGGGGGAAAAGCTAGGGCTTGGAATTTGATATTTCAAAGTGGGTTTTGATGGGTCATTTGAACTCGGATTTGGGAGTTTTTGGTATGTATAGACTCGTGGCGAGATAAGGAATCCGATGATATTAAATTTTCTGGAATTCGAGAAGTGGGCCCGGGGCTCGGGTTTTGCAAATTTCGTGATTTTTGATGTTTTTCGATTCTTTTCGATTGGGTTATGCTCCCTTAGCCTATTGTAACGTATTCGTTGTGGTTTGATCAGATTCGACGCGCGAGGAGGTCGATTTGCGAGGCAAGGTCATAGCGAGCTAGGATTTTGGCCGGCTTGAGGTGAGTAATGATAGTAAATAGTATCCTGAGGGTTTGAAACCCCGGATTTGCACAACGTACTGCTATATTGAGGTGAAACACGCGCTTAATGGCAAGCGCAGGGTTGTTTAGTACTGGGATCGTGACTTGGTCCGTCCCGTTTGATATTTTACCGCGTATTTGACTGAGTTGTCTTGTTTCTCATCATGATTTGGGCTTATTTCCATATTTCGGGCTTAATGCCGACTACTTGAATCCTTTGTGGATTTTTATCACTGTTTCCTCACTATTTTGATATACCACTTGAACTCAGTCCTGTTGATTATACTGTTTTACAAACTCAGCTGCTTTAATTGAACTTCGAGGCTTAAATGATATTTCCACTGTTGTTTGGGCTGAGCACTACTATTTTATTGATGCCTGAGGGGCTTATGATGTTTTTCTTGACTGAGTGAGGCCGAGGGTCATATGTGAGGAGGCTTTCAGGCCTCGAGTGTGATGTGAGGAGGCTTTCAGGCCTCGAGTGTGAGGTGAGGAGGCTTTCAGGCCTCGAGTGTGATGTGAGGAGGCTTTCAGGCCTTATGCGTGATGTGAGAAGGCTTTCAGGCCTTATGTTGATATAGCGCTTGGGCCGTAAGGGGCCCCTCCGGAGTCTGCACACCCACAGTGAGCGCGGGTACCCATGTGATTTGAGAGTGAGCCCGAGGGGCTGATACTATGCTGTATGACTGAGAATGAGCCCGAGGGGCTGTTACTGTACTGAGCGATTGATACTAGACCCGAGGGCAATTTTACTATTCACTATTCATTTACTGTTTTACCTGATTTGCCTGTCTTTAAAAAAATTGAAATTTCGTTTGACTCTTTACGGATTTAACTACTTTAATGATTTACTGCCTGATATAGAATTGCCTTGTGCTGTTATGTGTTTTCTTACCTTTGGTTATTATTTATTATTATTACTCACTGGGTCGGAGTACTCACATTACTCCCTGCACCATGCGTGCAGATTCAGGCATAGCAGAGTCCGCACCTGAGCACTGATATTCTCCCCAGACCAGGCAGCGAATTGGAGCTTCGAGGTAGCCGTTTGACGTCCGCAGCCCCTTGACTCCCCTATTTTTTTGTTATTTCAGTTCCTTCAGACTATTGTATCAGATATTCTATCTCTTAGACTTATAGCAACTCTGTAGTAGCTCATGACTTGTGACACCCCGGTTCGGGCTGTGTCGGGATGGTTCCCTTTGCTATTGTCGCTGTTTCCGCTTTTATAACTGTTTATTATGCATTTTGGATTTATAAATGTTAAGTAATGGTTAAAGAAGTGATTCCGTTGTTCTGGCTGGCCTTGTCTTCACGAGAGGCGCCATCACGGCCGGGTTTGGGATTTGGGCCGTGACAGGTATGGTTAGCATACCCTTACTATTGCTAGACTGGTGGA